>NW_028281083.1:855000-1189743 GCF_059751285.1 Brachycentrus maculatus
AAGAGATCATAGCATTTGTCCACGTCATCTATGTTGCATGATTTTTGATAGTTAAGTGACTAAGACATTATTTAATAAATAAGTGTTGTTAATAAATATGTGTATATATAAATATATATACATATGTAAATATATATATATATATCATATATATATATATATATATATATATATATATATATATATATATATATATATATATATATATATATATATATATATATATATATATATATATATATATATATATATATATATATATACATATATGTATATATATATATATATATATATATACAAATATATATATATATATATATATATATATATATATATATATATATATATATATATATATATATATATATATATATATATATATATATATATATATATATATATATATATATGTATATATATTTACATATGTATATATATTTATATATACACATATTTATTTACAACACTTATTTATTAAATAATGTCTTAGTCACTTATGACTCTTATATTAGTAAGAGATTCTGCTTAATAAAAAGCTTCTTTACATCTCACCAATACATAGATGTCTCTAGTGAAGTTCTAGTGATTCAAGAACAAGGTTTCTAAATTGGTTCATATATACTGAACTTCCAAGAATTTGAGTAGTGTGGTTGTCAATAATGGGTAGAATTGGTGAATGTTACACGTGTGTAAAGTGATCACTTAAACCAGCCTATGACAGTCGTCAGCCCCGTAAATGCCCAGACTTCCATATTCTTCTTCATCTTTGATGAGATGTCGAAAATAATATGAAAATAACTCCTGTAATTGGAGATAATCCAGATTTTGTGAACAAGTATTTGGACACACTCAAAATGTTGTAAAAAATACTCATTCTGAACTAATTGCAAAATACATTTATAAGTTTGGCAATACTCAACACGATTTAATATAAGTTTCTTCTAAATGCCAGATATGGAACTACGATCAAAAGGGAACAGTTGAGTTGCCTTTAAAAATCAATTACAAAATTAACATTCTCTTTCCTTATTTCATTGATTGATTCGGCAGTACTTTGTGGTAAAATTTATCCATTTTTAAGTTTAAGTTTTACTTAGTAAATACCACCATTTCTTAAAATCTACTGCGACACGTGTTTCGATGCATACGGTGTTTGAAAATGATGCGGAATGCATCGAAACACGTGTCACGGTAGATTTTAAGAAATAGTGGTATTAACTAAGTAAAACTTAAATTAAAAAATCATCTTTCCTAACTAACTTACTAAACTTATTTAACTAAATAACCATCATGGCGTTTCTCGCAGGGAAAGGCGCAGAGAATAGAAAGCCACACCAATCTGTCTTTGCAAACAATCTTCGCCTCTAACACATTCTTGAATCTTCTAATACACACCTGCCAATTGTTTCTACTTCTGACCTGACCACTTTTAAGTATTTGAAATACTTGATCATGCCGAGGTTTCCTCTGATTCTATTACCAACCACATTCGCATCGTAAATTTGTTTTAATGTTATTTTTTCACTTATTCGTTTCACATGCCCTAACCATCGCAACACACCATACATTTTTATAAGCTGTTAAATTTTGTTATGATATCGTGAAATTATAATCAAAATACCAACAACAACAAAAAGTTTACAAAAAATAAGCCTATTTTATTTATATCACATATTTATCACCTAATATTCAACTTATCCGTTAATTTTTAACGGACTATACTAACTAGAATAAAAATCTGATTGCTATCAATAATAAAACGTTAGAGTATAAATATTATCATTTAAATCGTTCGAAAGAAGATATTGATTTTTGTTATCATAAAGTTATCAAAATTTCATAATATTTTCCACATTTTCATCAATATAACCTTTTCAAAGACTTGACGAAAGTATAAATATTTTTAAACTTGTGTCGTTATTGATAATAAATAATTGGAGAGATACCTAATATTTACCAAACAAGTTATGTGACTATAAAAAGGGAAAAAATTCTTCTCATAAATCACATTCACGTACATATCAACGGTGATCAATTATCATGACACAAATTTGAAAATAGTATATTCAAGATGGATAAGTGGGTAGGAAAAGTTGCTGTGGTGACTGGCGCGAGTGGAGGAATAGGAGCAGTCACAGTTCAAGCCCTTGCGAAGGAGGGTGTGATTGTGGTAGCTTTGGCTAGACGGATGGACAAACTGCAGGTATCATATATCTTTCCAAATAATTGTCATTTTTTTGGGATGTATTCTTGAAGGCTTACAAGCTAGGAAGCGAATAAAAAATTCAAGCAGAAATTTTCATGCGACTTAAATCGTTGTTTTTTTTCTGTTCAAAATAAAACGTGAATATGAACGTTTGTTTGACTATAATGTTCAAAATGATACATTTTTAATAAAAGTTTTTTTATGTTTAATGTAAATTGTCTGCCTCCGTTGTGTAATGGTCAGCGTGTTTAGCTACCGTGCTGGAGGTCCCGGGTTCGATTCCCAGGGGGGGGTGATAATAAATATAAGTGATTTAACACTGTAATATTTATTTAATATTACCCTGGACTGGTTCCTGAGGCGCAAGAGTGATCACCTTGCCTTCATGTGAGTAATGATCAAGATAACACTGCGTCAATTTGATGCAGTGCCCTATGCACCATTGGGTGCAGATAAGGGTTATAAGTAAGTAAATTATTTCCTTCTTTTGACGTTTTATCGATCATTGCAGGAGCTTCTTTGTTTTTTAATAATTATAATAACATGTACGTAAATTATTATTCGGTATTTGTTTTACCTGATTACCCAAAAGTACGTGTTTTATCGAAATAATGAGAATTTATCAACTGTGCAATTATATTTCCATGAGTGAATTATTTAATATTAAATAAAGTATGAATGATATCTTAACTTAATTAAATAATAAAAAACATTGTGATATAAAAAGTACAACATTGGATTACCTTTTTTTATATACATCAATTTTAATTAAAATTGAAGTATATAAAAAAGGAAAAATATTTTATTATATTAAAGTAATATTAAAGAAATGGGAATTCGTCCCAAAGAATACCTCGACTAGAAAAAAACATTAATTTAAAAAGATTTTCTAACATAAACATATTTTTTTAAATAATTTGTCAAATTTACAAAATTCATTGAAATTATTGTAGGTACCATAAATATATATATGCATGTTATCCTCCATCAAAGTTGATATAGTTAACACATACTCGGGTATTTGCACCATATATCCAAAAAAAATAAAGGGGGATGATATTACGGAAAGTCGTTAGTTGTAATACGTTCAAGTCAATTCTACTGAAAGCACCTATTATGAGTTATGTAGATCAAATCCAGATTATAAATAAAGAGAATTTGACAATTTACTTTTAACTGTACACATATATTTTTAAAACATGTCTATAAATAACTTGTTCATTATTCCAGGAAGTAGCTGATTCCTGTAAAGGAAAGGTGTATGCAAGGCAATGTGATATGAATAAAGAGGAAGACATTATCCAAACTTTTGACTGGATAGAAAAAACACTAGGAGGAGTAGATATATTGATCAATAATGCAGGCGTTATTTATCCAGCATCCCTTATCAGTAAAATAATATATCAATATTTTTTTAAATAATCATAGATTACCCGTAGACAAATAAATATCTTGTGTTTATACATTTTAAATTTAATTTAATCAAATTATTGTATTTATTTAATAAAAAATACATTTTGGTATTGTATATTGTATTAAGGGTTATTCAATTATTCAAGAATATCTGTTAACCATTGAAACTTACATTTTTGTGCTGAAAAAAACGAAAGTTAATGATACGTTATTCCGATTGATTTATTTTAGATTCAAACTCCACTCCATGGCGATCGATTTTGGATACAAATGTGATAGCATTAAGTATTGCAACAAGGGAGGCTTTAAAAACGATGAGAAACAGGGGTGACAATGGTCACATCATCCATATTAATAGGTGAGTCGGACACATATTTAATTAATCTAAAGTTATGTGTCACATCATTTGTGTAATATTTAAATTTAAAAATAATAGCGTAAACTATTTACATAAGACTCAAGTTTAGTGAAAAATGGGTTAGGAAATATAAGCTAAATACGAGTATTATGTGAAACGTACTATTTTTAAATGACTTGTTTTTAGTGTTGCTGGTCATTATCCGTCGACATTCAAGAACTCTCCAATCGGAATGTACTCTTCCAGTAAACATGCCGTTACAGCCCTTACGGAGGCACTCAGAATTGAACTACAAGGACTAAATAGTGGCATCAAAATCACGGTATTTTTTAAAAGAATATATTTTTTAAGGTTTTTATTAATGCGGAAAGAATCTGATCTATATGCAATAGCCAAAATCTGTATACTTTTTACAAATTCCTGACTGATGGCAGCATCATCTGCTGATCTTATGTATATATATATATATATATATATATATATATATATATATATATATATATATATATATATATATATATATATATATATATATATGTATATATATATATATGTATATATATATATCTATAAATATATATATATATATATATGTATATATATATATCTATATATATCTATAAATATATATATATATATATATATATATATATATATATATATATATATATATATATATGTATATATATATATATATATATATATATATATATATATATATATATATATATATATATATATATATATATATATATATGTGTACTCTAATATTAATTTTATATTACTCTTGATTGAGCAATATAACACTGCGTTTATATGATGCAGTTCTCTATGCACCGTCGGGTGCGGATGAGGGTTTGAAGATAAAAAATATTGTAAGTGTGTTTATATGCAACGCAAACGTAATATGTTACATAAAATTAATGCACTTAGGATGTATATGACATTCAATAAACAGCAGAATAATGAACAATCAAATGAAAGCAAAATACGACTCTTGTTATATACCACTTATCAACTCAAAATAAATGCAAAAAATGAGCATTACACATAGGTATCAAGTGAGCTAAATGCCATGTGGTCAACACTGGAATGCTCATCAACAACTTCTATTTTCCTTCCTATAAAAAATATTTCTTCTCACTTGAGATAATATTAAGAGTGAAGAATACAAGGTGAAAAATCCTGTGTCTGAATTTTTTTGTTGTTGAAAGGGCAAATGTGTAATAAAGGGACTTGTCCAAATGGTTCATTTTCCTACTAAAAAGTGATGTAAAGTAATATTACATTTGTAAAGTAAATAACATTATCTAATTCTTCACAGAGCGTAAGTCCTGGAACAGTCGATACTCCCATGGTTCAAAATTGGGTGACTCAGTCGTCTGGGGAGGTACAATTCAAAAGTGACAAATACGGAAGTCTACTGGAAGCTCAGGATGTCACTGATGCCATCATGTATGCGCTTAGCACCCGTCCCTATGTACAGGTAAAAAAAATTCAATTGAACAACTTTTCAAATGCGATAAAAAATAAAATCGGGGATGGTTTTTTTTTTAACTTATTGTACGAAGAGTTGAGAAACATTGTTACAACCTTCATTAACCATCCTTTCTACACTGACTACAAGCAAGCATACAACGTTTTGAATAATTTAACAATAAAATCAATATTTAAATTTTATTTTTATTTTTTTTACAAATGATATAAATAATGTATTAAAAGTATAACTTTGGTTTTCAGGTACATGAAGTGATGCTTCAACCAATAGGACAAAAATACATCGATTAAAAAATACGACATATTAATTAATTTTACAATAATAAACACATTGTAGTTCTTAAAACATTTAATATACTTATTTTTATTCTTCTTTACTAATTGTACCTATACATTTCATATATTGTATTTGCCTACAATAAACCTGTTATTCTTAACCTGCTCTTAAAATATTTTACCTGCTCCCATTGCCCATAGAATGATTAAATAATGGAACTACTTATAAAAGAGGTATTAATACAGTTAAACCTATATATATGAGAGCCAAAGGGACTAGGACATTTTTCCGTTTTCTTTTTTCTTTCGTATTAAGAGGTCTCATATCCATGTTTTTTTGACAGAGGGGTAAAAGTAAGCAAGCTCTCTTTTTAAGAGGTCTTTTATATTTAGATGTGACTTTTAGAATAATTGAGGTAGATGCAAAAGAGATAATTAAATTTGGCCACGTCATCTATGTTGCATGACTCTTGATAGATAAGTTACTAAGACAGAATTTAACAAATAAGTGTCGTAAATAAATACATATGTGTGTGTCTGTATATATATATATATATATATATATATATATATATATATATATATATATATATATATATATATATATATATATATGTGTATATATATATATATATATATATATATATATATATATATATATATATATATATATATTTATATATATATACAATATATATATATATATATATATATATATATATATATATATATATATATATATATATATATATATATATATATATATATATATATATATATATATATATAAATAAGATTGGTAAAGACATAGAAAGGAGAGTGAATGCTGGGAACAGAGTGAATGGTGCACTAAAATCAGTTTTAGCAAATAAAAATCTATCAGCGGAAGCTTAACTGGCAGTACACAATGGAGTTCTGGTTCCAACCCTTATGTATGGAAGCGAAGCATGGAGTTGGCAAAAAAAAGGATGAAAGCAGACTGAATGCAGTCGAAATGCGATCGCTCAGACGAATGTGTGGCAAAACGATGTTTGATAGATGTTCGAATGATGAAATAAGGAAAGAATGTGAGGCTGAGATAAGCATTATCGATAAAATTAAGAAAGGTGTGTTGAGATGGTTTGGACATGTGGAGCGTGTGAGTGAAGAAAGAACGGTTAAACAAATTTATGAGGCGAATGTAGTTGGAATAAGAAGCAGAGGACGACCGAGGAAAACTTGGCACAATCAGGTATGTCAAATACTTGAAAGCGGCCGGGTCAGGAGTCGTAATAATCGTCGGGTATGTATGAGGAGATGCATGAATGTAGAAGAGGCAAAGAATGTTTGCAAAGACCGAGTGGTTTGGCGTTCGATTCTCTCTGCCTACCCCTGCGGGGAAGTGGCGTGATGGTTAGTTAGTTAGTTAGTTAGTTATATATATATATATATATATATATATATATATATATATATATATATATATATATATATATATATATATATATATATTTCGTAGTCGTACAGGAAATTAAAATCAATGCATTTAGTCATTTTTAACAAGTCAATATATTTTCTTCCGTGTTTAAAGTCGCTTTGGGATTTTTTCACGGCAATATAAAGCTTGTAAGATATCAAATAGTCAATAATCACGTTTTTGCACAAAATGCACTTGGTCACTTTCTCCTGTATGACTACGATTTATATATTATAGCCGCACACCCACTACCGCCGAAAATTGAGCTAGAATGCATCAAAATGAGTGGCTACCAATAATATTTTGCCACTATCAGCCTATTTTTATACGACCGACGGCAAAGCATCATTATGAGCATAGCGGTGAATTTTGACCATGTCGCGGAGTACGGTAAATCCGTTTAGGTATAACCAACTCTCTCATACATATTAATAAATATAACTTATTATTGTTATTTGTATAATAATCGAATTTCTTTTGCATCCTGCTGATTAATCTTTAAAAAAAACGTCATCGGCAATTAACCTTACAACTTATCGGTAATAAGTCATTCTCCAGGCGTCACCAGCGCCGCATAGTGAAGATCGATTTTCAATGATAATTATCCAACATTTTGAGTGTGTTCAAATACTTGTTCACAAAATCTGGATTATCTCCAATTACAGGAGTTATTTTTATATTATTTTTTGACATCTCATCAAAGATGAAGAATAATATGGAAGTCTGGGCATTTACGGGGCTGACGACCGTCATAGGCTGGTTTAAGTGATCATTTTACACACGTGTAAAACCAATTCTACCCATTATTGACAACCACACTACTCATATTCTTCGAAGTTCTATATTTATGAACCAATTTAGAAACCTTGTTCTTGAATCACTAGAACTTCACTACAGACATCTATTGGTGAGATGTAAAGAAAGGAGGTTAACAGTGTGTTTGTCAATAATGGGTAGAGTTGGTAAATGTTACGCGTGTCTTAAGTGACCACTTAAACCAGCCTATGACGGTCGTCAGCCCCGTAAATGACCAGACTTCCATATTCCTCTTCATCTTTGATGAGATGTCAAAAAATTATGTAATTATCCACATACACCGGTAATATAAAATTACGTATTAAATCTACTTAAAATATTTTATCTACTTAAAAATAATAAGATAAGCGATTCCGTTTGTTTCTCACATATCAGTTATGTATTTTTGGTGATAACACGAAGACGTGTAGACGAAAAATCGAAGATAATAAATTTGAAAATGAACAGGTGGATTGGCAAAGTGGCAGTAGTGACTGGTGCGAGTTCTGGTATAGGAGCTGTCACTGTTCAGGCCCTTTCTAAGGAGGGCCTTACTGTAGTTGCTTTGGCCAGAAGAAGAGTAAAACTACAGGTATTCGATATTTATTATGGTCGATATAATAAAAACCTATGATACTGTGTATAAGCAGAATTAACAGAAATAAAGTCAGATTCATAATTTGTAAAATATATTTTTATGTTTTGAAGCGTTTCTCGTTATGTCAATATAATCCATGATTCGGACCTAACATACAAATGGAAAAAGTCTCTGCTCGTTTTAACAAGCAGAGACTTTTAAGCTTTCCTCATCCCACCATAGATGGCTATTGTGAACTCGCGCATACTGTGTTGCGAGTTTGATCAATATATCAAGAAGTTTCAAGAATTTCATTAGTGTGGTTATAAATCTTGGGTAGAATTGGTGAATGTTGCACGTGTGTAAAATGATCACTTAACCAAGACTATGATGGTCGTAAGCCCTGTAAATGCCCAGACTTCCATATTCTTCTCCATCTATGTTGATATTTCAATAAATAGTTTTTAAAATACATATATTTTACATCTGTTATAAAAATGCTATAAGTTTTATTTTATCACTCTCAGGAATTGACTGATTCTTGTACTGGAAGGGTCTACCCTAAAGAATGTGACTTGACTAAAGAGGATGACATTGTACAAACATTTGAATGGATCAAAAAAAATCTTGGGGGGGTTGATATATTGATCAATAATGCAGGAGTAATTATTCCAGCATCACTTATCAGTAAGTCAATTGTCTAATATTTATATCTATATAAGTATGTACATTATATTTACCTTTACGTGTATTACTACAAATGTATTTGCGTAGGCTATACTTAGAAATACTACAGTTAGCAAGTTCATTAAAATATAATCTAGGTTCAAAATTATATATTTGTTGCATTTTAGATGGAAAGGCTGTCGATTGGAAAACTATTTTAGAAACAAATGTGATGGCCCTCAGTGTTGCAACAAGAGAGGCCTTAAAGACAATGAGGAAAAGAGGAGACAATGGACACATTATTCACATTAACAGGTGAGGAATGTTTTTTGACAAATATCAATAAAACGATTTTATCACACACTAAATGGGTCGACAGATATGCATTATTCGATAATTAATAAACATTAAATGACTATGCATATATGTAGTTATGCATAAATTACAGATTTTTTATGTACGTGAAATCGTATTAATATTAACCATATTTGTATAAACGTAACTATAAATGTTTTATCATAATTGTTCACTTTTTTACAGTGTTTTTTGTACATCATTACTTAATGTTTCAATTTTTATATCGTTTTTAGATTATTATCAGTAAATAATAACATCAATAAATAAAACAAACCGTCAAAAATGCCCAACCTTTTACTATTTTTCAAGAACTCTTGAACAATAAATCAGTTTCAGCATATTACGTTTGAATTTGAGAAAAATAATTTGTTATATATTTACCTCATTTAAGGTAGACGAAATATGAAATATTTCTGAAAATTAATTAAGATATTTATAATTAAAAAAAATTATAACATAATCCGGCTTAAGTTATTTGTTTGTAAGTTTGACTTAAATAAGCATATTAATTAATCAATTTCAAAAATATATATTTCTTATCAATATTGAGATCTTTCATTTATTTTTTTTAAATGTTCTAAATATGTAAAAATTGTGATTTGAATAAATAAATAATAAATGTATACAAATAAATCAAAATATATATATATTTTTAAATTAAAAATAAAAATTACCTTAATTAAGGTTGTAAATAATAAGATAAAGTAAAAGAAAATAAATGTTATGCGCCCTTGAGACGACATTTTGTGAAATGTCGCTAAATATGTAAATTATCAAAATATTATTATTAACGTGGGCTCATTGATATGAAAAAAGTCATTTGTTTGTTTGAATAAGAATCAAGATTTTTTACACAGTATTGCAGGACATCACGTGCCGCAGATGAAAAAAATTTCTATTGGGATGTATTCAGCAAGTAAGCACGCCGTAACAGCCCTTACGGAGGCTTTACGAATTGAACTTCAAGGTTTAGCCAGCAATATAAAAATAACGGTAATTATACAAAATACATTTTTCGACAATTTTAAGGGTAGGATAAAATAAATCATATGAATAAAATAATTAACGAGTATAATGACATTTCTTGGTGGTGCATTTTATATAATAAAATAACAACTACATTTATAGGTTTTTCACATTTCTTTCATTTGACAAGTGATCGGGTTTCGGTGTTACCGACATGATTAGACCAGTGGGAGGCTAGATAAAACTGTATGCAATATAAACAACCATGATTTCATATATTTTATCTGACAAAATGGATTTAAAACTGTATTATAATAAAAATTACATACAGTTTTTTAGGATTTTAGTATGATTTAAAATAATTTTGTCATTGAAATGGATTTGTGTATGTATGATTAATTTATTTGAAATAATATTATATATTTTATATACTCGTTTTAATACAATGATCAATTGCTTTAATAAAATAATGAAAAATCACACACCGTAAATATAACTTATATGTTATTATAATTAAAGTACACTTCTTAAATTTTATTATTAAGTTTATAATATAGATTTTTGTCTTACCTCCCATCAGTATGACAATGCCGGTAATGTCAAAACCCAGACACTGGTCAGAAAATAAATGTGGAAAAACCATAAAGATGTTATTTTGTAATTTGCCTTATAATATTTTACACTTTTTATTAACTGTTTCATTCCTGTTTGTAGATAATTAATGTTTTGGAATAATGCATTAATTTAATATATTTTAGAGTATAAGTCCTGGAAGTGTTGATACTGAAATGGTACGAAATTTTGCATCACAATTATCAGGAAAAGCAGTAACAGTAACAAAAGCCGACGACTCTGTTCTTCCGTTGGAAGCTCAGGACATTACAGATGCGATCCTTTATGCGCTAAGTACTCGTCCTGGTGTTCAGGTATATTTAAAATATTTTTTATCATCATTTAAAAAAATTATTGATCGCATCTACATTATTTTAACTAACATTTTTCTGAAATATACTTTACAACATAATATATTGTCTATCATTAAAAAAATATATATTTATTTAAACTTCACGTACAGAAAATAAAAAAAAAGTACATTGGCTAGCTTAATTCTAAAAAGCAATATCTTCCAACCAACGAAAAACAAACTACTGATGTTGGTCAAAACGTTGAAACCATTAATAGATGTTTGATATTAAAGGGTAGATAGTACTTGAACATTAAAACAAAACACAAATAACAAATTGATGATAATAAGGAAGGCAAAGAAACATGGGAGTTTAGGGAGGGAGGTAGAGAGAAAAACTAAGGGAGGAGGTTTGATTGGCAGGTAGGATTCTAATGATAGATAATAATGTTATAAAACCCTAGAAAATATTATAGTAAGTGTTAAAAAATCATCTTCAAATCACAAAATCTCTGTACCCGAACGATACTATAACTTGGCTATTATTGCAATGATGTTTTTAACAAGTAAAGATATATTTTTGTCATAAAGTGGTAATATGAACACAATTGTCAAAATAAGTATGAAGTATTCACACACGGTTTCGATGCTTTTTATTGTGTGATGTCCTAAGCTATATACAGTAATGTACCAACAGATAAAGTTTTTTCAGGCTCTTTGCAAAAATCAAAATTAAATAAATTCAAAATCCACTCGCAGATAGATATGGTGCTAAGTGAAAAGAATAGAGATCTCAATGAATCATTTACTGTTATTGTTGATATGATTTTTTACTTATTACTAAAAAAATTCTCGTTTGATTGCTTACATTTTTTTTAAATATATTTTTGTAGGAAGAACTTTAAATAATCGAAACAGCGAGCTGTTTTTTGGTAGTTATCATTAAACTGTAAATAACAAATAGGAGAAGGATAAACATTTTGGCATTAAAAATATTATGTCGTAAAGAATGTTTTTAATTGTATTTTTTTGTATTTTCAGGTACATGAAATAATCATCCAACCGATAGGTCAGAAATTATCCGACTAATTTATAATATATAATTTACCTAAAATAAAAATAAAACACTTAGAAAGTTATGAGTTTTATAAAGAGTTTAATGAGTTATACATATAAATATTTATAAATATACATACGTATAAAAATAATGTATATTTAAATATAATAAAATTCTAATCACTTTGCATGGAATTGTTTGATTTATCAGTAAAAAGCACTGTGACAACTATCAAAACACATTTGTAGTTAAAGAGTGAAAGAAAATTCAATATAATTCAGGTTGGGGAAAAATTATTGGTTGTCTACGGGACGAAAATCCTTGGAAAACTATGATGACGTTTAAACTTTATAAAACTTCATATAAATTTCATCTTAATTCATCATACACTGAAATGTATTAACTCTTCAGGGTAAAAATATGTCAAAGCGAGCGTGGGGCATCCAATTCTGATGACTCGTTATCACGAGGATTCCTTTTAACGCGAGATATTACTGGAGCTATCATGTTGACGCTTTTATGCTCCACGTACTTGTCTACTGTATTACGCCAATACGAATACGCTGATGTTAAATATGTCCACCATACAAATAGGAAATAAATTTTAGTACCTGAAATTTCAAAAGAAAGTATGACGCGGATGTTAAAATAAAATCACAATGACACATAACTTTTTCAGATTAATTGTGATAATTTTATTAAATTTCGAGCAAATAATAACACATTAATTATAAAGGATATAATGGATTCATGGCAAAACTCAAGTTGCAATGGGCGGAACATATTGCAAGACAAGACTCCATAAGATGGACCCCAATTTTTTTTAATGGAGGCCTTGGGAGAATAAAAAAGACGCCGGAAGACCTCAAGAAAGATGGTCCGACGACATAGTCCCTGAGGGGGGTAAAAACTGTCTGCAACCGATCAAAGGAAGTAGAAGGATACGTTAGAAGTCTATATTTAGCTAAGGAGAACAGGAGGCTAGAGAAGAAGAAGATTATGAACATTTTTTTTATTTTTTAAACAAGAAACGCTAATTTTAAGTCCATTTTTTTATATTTCCGTTACAAAACAAAATTTTATATCATGCCAAAAATGGGGAAAGTCGGAAAGGAAATATTCACTCTGAAAATCCGTAAATTTATTTTTGTAATATTTATTCATTAAAGCAGCCAACCCACGACCTTTGGAGGATCCACTAAATATTCAATTTGTTGTCCTATACAAAAGCTTCTTTCTTAATTTATTTGAAAAAATTAGTATTTATTTCAGAAATTATTCATGACGGAGAGTAGTTATTATGAAATTTGAATAATTTTATTTGTGAAAAAAAAAACGTCTCACGGATAGGAAAATATTTTTTCTGTCGGTTAAGTGTGATTCACTCCATGTCGTTTTATTCTATTTTACGACTTGCGCGTGTTTCCTATAAACTTTGCAATTATTTTAAAAGCTTTTGTTTTCAGTGTAACGCGGTAGTAAAGTTTGATTAAGAATCGTGCTCTATTCGTAACAGGGAACCGAATAAAATATTTCGCAAGGATTTTATGGTAAAACTAATGATAAATAAATTATTCACGATTTCGTTTTAATGTAAGTTTGAATTTATTCAAGTCGTACTTATAAACTACTATGCTAATTATGTAAATCAAATTTATTATTTACAGCATAAGATATTAAATTCTTGTACCAGTTTAATTTCAAGTTGGATTTAGTTGTTATTAGAAACTTTCTATTAAAACTAGGCACTTACTAATTTACTGGATCAAAATTAATCGAAATGGAAATAAAAAATTAACAACGTACAAACCTAGAATCATACATTTCAATTATACTTAACGTAAATAATAAAACAAATCGAGTGGAACGTAAACAAAGACAATTTATTTGATTTTGATGATTTCTTCAATTTATGGTTATTTGTATGTTAAAAGTTTTGTAACTATGTAATAAGCTGGTTAAAAAAAAAAAGCACAAAATTTTTATAGTTCATCATTAATTATAAAATTATTTTATAGGTCACTTTTTTCAAACAACAGAATGCGAGAGCAATTTTCATGAAAATTCCTTGATGTTGAAAAAAGCTCCTGAAAAATCTAAGTCAATAATTGATAATATTTTAGGATCACCTCATATTTTGGCAGAAGTTCATGTTTTTAAAAAATTATTATACATTCTGGCAATATGAGATAGGTACTGCACCGAAGGAACACTTTTTTTGTTCAATATTTATGAACGATTTTAAGTGAATTCTATTCATGTATATCCATTTCACATTCCTGTATATGAAAAGCACGTTCAAATAATTGAATTTAATTTGTGCAAAAGAACACGCTACATGGTGGAATATGCGATATTTTTGCAATTTTTATCGGAAATAATACAAACATTTGATATTTTTAAGTATCCTTGATAACATTAAATATCAACGTTTGAAAATTAAGGTTTAAAATATGAATGATTTAAAAATACTTGTTCACAAAATCATCTCACCAATAGATGTCTCTAGTGAAGTTCTAGTGATTCAAGAACAAGGTTTATACATTGGTTCATATATATAGAACTAACTTCCAAGAATTTGAGTATTGTGGTTGTCAATAATGGGTAGAATTGGTGAATGTTACACGTGTGTAAATGGATCACTTAAACCAGCCTATGACGGTCGTCAGCCCCGTAAATGCCCAGACTACCATATTCTTCTTCATCTTTGATGAGATGTCAAAAAATAATATTAAAATGCAACAGTATTTCTGTAAAAACCACACAGATTGAAAGGATGAAAGACAGCGCAATATACCGATAAAAATTTCAAAATTAAAAGGGTTTATTTTGTGTACCTGTGTGTTAGTTGCTACTAAATTTTCATTTTACCGGGACACATTTTTTCATTTGCTACTCCAATCCCGTGGGAATATACATTGTATATACATTCTATCCGGTGAGTTCATTGTGAAAACACTGCCAACCTTTCTTTGTGAAAAATTAAATAAATAAACTGAAACTTCTTGTTTCCACGAGCGAAGATTAATATTTTCATAAATTAAGTTTTTTCTTCTTTATTCCAAACATTCGGGTAAAGAGAATAAGATTCTAAGGTTTAATACATGATTTTAAATATAATGAAGATAATAAAAATAAGAACATTGCCTTAGTAATTATAAATATACCTTCAAACCTTTGTCCGCACCCCAATGGTGCATAGGGCACTGCATCATATAAACGCAGTCTTATCTTGATCGCTAACACATGAAGGAAAGGTGAGCAGCTCTCCGCTTCAGGTACCAGTCCAGGGTTATATTGAATAAATATTAGAGTGAAAAAATCACTTATATTTATTTGACCTCCCCTTGGGAATCGAACCCAGGACTGAGCCAAGCGTGCTGACCATTAAATAACGGTGGCGGACAAATTTAAATATGCGTATTAAAAATATCTCTTTATCAGTATATTCAAAACCACATTTTTGCACATCAAGCAATAATTTTAGTACAGCCTTGTTAGATAAAAACGAAGATTTGAAGATTATACCTAGCCATAGAGGTTGTTCTTTGGCGTGGTTGTTGCGAGGTTAGTTTAAAAGCGAAGAAGATAGATTATGAAGGAAAGTTGTACAATACCTACATAACTTGCATGGTAGTCAAGTTGTAGAGAGAAGTAGCGAATTTGTAGCGAGATTTTAGCAAGTTTGTAGCGTACACGTGACCTGATTTTAGTAATATTGTAGACAAGCGGATAAAATTTAATTTCCTCTTAAAAACATTGTAAGAATTAAATTAAATTTATTTAAAATTTGTCTTACGGGATTCACCTCACTTTATTAAGTAGTTTGCATTTTCATAATTATAGATATCGCTCACTCCTTTCAAGAACGTCATAAATCAAAAAACTTGATTTTTCAGAAGAACGTTTTTAAAGTTTAAAAATATAATAAAATGTATTCAAAATAAATATAAAGGCACCTTTTGAACTATTTACGGTGCAACAGATCTTTTTAGGTAAACCTTAAGGTTTTTTCTCCATTTAAAAATATTTAGGATATTTAAAAAAAAAAATGAAACAATACCTTTTCTTCAAAATGCAAAAACAACACTTTCTGCTCTGTAGCTGGTAAATATTTAGCAAAAATATGCCTCTTTTGCTGGTATATAGTACATTTTTTGGACATTCCGAAAACATGAACAACTGAAAATTGATGATTTTTTTATTTATGACTTTCTTGAAAGGAGTGAGCGATATGTACATTTCCTCAAGGAGAATAATAATTGTTTAACGTCATAAAAACAAAAGTGTAGTGGTTATCTTGCTTGTTATTTGAAAACAAACTCTAAAGCTATGGAAAAAATCAGTAGTATGCCAAAAAGTAAAAAATATACTATCCACCATGACCGGTACGTTTGTGCGCTTAAACATTGATATTCATTTTACCTAAATTAAATATCAACCTCAACATTATGCATAAATTCAGTTATTATTTGTTTTATTTAAACTCATATTAAATGTGAGATATTATCGCTTGTTTTGATATAAATATTCATCTCTTATTTTTTCAATTTTCTTTACCTTTGAGGTAGGTACCTATTTGCAATGTTATATATGGGTTCCATACTGAGAACAAATAATAATAAAACATTTAATTGAAAAATCAAGGAATGTTTTTGTAAGAAGTATTTCATTTCTTTGAATGTTTATTTTCTTGGAATGATTTATTTGATATATGAAATAAAAGAGAAAACACAAATAATAATATCACCGTTTGAATGTAAATTCATATTATTTTAAGGATATGATCAATATGTTTTGTTATTACACAAGGCTACGCTATCGCTAAATACTCATAAATTCGAAATTCGGCAAAACTCTGAAGAAAAATATATTTAAAAAAAGCATTAAGCAACATGTACAGATACAATACTATTGTACATTTCCATTATCAAAAATACGGTTATTGTTCTTGTATTGTTGGCCCCAAAATACTGTACCATACAATGAACACTAACAAAATGAACCACAATAGAAAAAATATCATAAAATAATAGTTATATAATTAAGGCAGTTCTAATTATGAAACACCGCATGCCTCAAAAGGTTTTGTGTACAAAATAATATAATTTTTAAAACAATCCTCTTTATGAATTTAATAACAACAAAATCATTTAAAGTATCAAAAAACCTAAATGAAATAAGTATTTTGAAATGTTTGTGTAACAAATGACAAAATGTGTAAATAACTTATCTTTGAGTTTATATATCACTGCTTTGTAATAAAAAATTTTCAATATATAAATATATGTATATATATATATATATATATATATATATATATATATATATATATATATATATATATATATATATATATATAAATATATATAAATATATATATTTATATATATATATATATATATATATATATATATATATATATATATATATATATATATATATGCTAGCTTACAGAATATTTTTTTTGAAATCAGTTTTAAATTAAACTCAAAAACTGTTTAATTTAAAATAGTAACTTTTGCTAGAACAATGATGATATGATACCGGTTCAATAACACCAATGTAGCGATAAGCACTTTTGTGGCTATTGAAGTAAACATATTTTGATTATTAATTTCAAATGGAATACATGCACACATATCGCCGCTCTCCTGACTTACTGTCTTATCTGCGTTTGCACATTTTTTACAGGAGAACCTTTTATTGTAATTACTAATTTTATTCGAAATATGAGCTATACGCTCGGGAACGATGATTTTTTTTAATGTATTGAATAAATCAACATGATTTTAACAAAACAATGATTTTTTTATTATAATTATAAAAAAAAATCTTCTTCTCTTTCTTCTTCGTGGCTTCGTTCCAACTTATCGCCTTTGTAAACTATTGGGGTCAATTCTCCCCGTCCTCAGGTTATAAGTCTTTCTATCTTGAGTTACGTCACATAGGTCATGCCCTCGAATCATGTTTTTTTTCTGCAGCATTCAAGAGTTCTTTGGTCTTCCTCTAGATGTAATACATGGAATATCCACGGCAATTACCTGTTTCTCTGATTCTCTGCATTTTATGTGCCCATACCACCTCAATTGCTTTTACCACTACCATATCATTAATGTTTTGGTAGAGGAAAGGTATTCATTATATTGCTTTTAATTATATAAAACATTAAACCATGAGTGTAAGACCCTCTCCAAGCACGAGAGCTCAGTCTCTTTTTTGGAGAGGCACAGCGAATCTAAAAGTTAAAGTTTGCCAAATGTATAAATGTTTAGAAAATGTATTATGTTGTACTTAAAAATATAACTATATAAAATAAATATTTTTTTAAAATACTATTGATATCTGTAACATCCAGGCTTTAAGGAATGCGTGAACTTTTTTATTTGTTTTTTTTTTAATATTAAAGAATAAGTACTACAAATGTTTAAAGCACTCGATTTATTTTAAACAATGAAATTTACAGGTGTGAGACTTAGTGAGAATATGTCTGTCATTTTCTAAAATTTATGTAAAATGCCAGTTACAACAGTTAGTTAATAGAGCAACCATTAACGATAATGTACTCAGTGGACATTGTGATTATTATTAATAAATCGTTTAAAACCAATATGCCAGTATACTAAGAGTTATGTGCAGTGCAACAATAATATATTTTATATATTTTTAAATATATTACTTACTAATATGGATCAATGGATAGGAAAAGTAGCAGTGGTCACTGGTGCAAGTAGTGGAATTGGTGCAGCTGTATCAAAATCATTGGCTAAAATTGGGGTCATTGTAATTGGTGTAGCGAGAAGAGAGGATAAAATCAAGGTAGGTCTCTCGGAGGGTTAAACATTTTTATTTGTGACAAATTATGTATTTTGCTATTTAATTTTTCAGAAATCACTTTTTTGTATAATATGATACAATTATAAATAAAACACGTATTTTTTACCACTTGAGTATTTTATTTTGTTACGACTAGTAGACTAGTGTGACAAATAATGTATTTTGCCATTTATTGTTTCAGTATTTTCTTGTGTTATGATATTATTCAATTATAAATGAAACACTTGTTCTTATCACTTGAGTATACGAGTATATTTTTATGAATAGTTTTGGAAGTTACACATGCTACCATCTACAGATTTAAATATAAACAATAGCAGTTTATATGGGAAATAAAACATCAGTTTCATTTCGCTTTTTTTATATTTGAACAGTGGCCAAGTTTTGTCATTACCGACATTATCAGACTGGTAACCTAGTCAGACTATGTATCGCTCACTCCTTTCAAGAACGTCATAAATCAAAAACTTGATTTTTCAGGAGAACGTTTTTAAAGTTTAAAAATATAATACAATATATTAAAAATAAATATCAAGTCACTTACTCAACTTTTAACTGTGCAACAGATCTTTTTAGGTAAGACCTGAAGGTTTTTTCTCCATTTTAAAAATATTAAGTATATTTAAAAATATAATTAAACAATACCTTTTCTTCAAAATGCAAAAACAGCACATTCTGCCCTGTAGCAGGTAAATATTCAGTCAAAAATGTGCCACTTTTGCTGGGATATAGTACATTATCTGGGCATTCCGAAAACATGCACAACTAAAAATTGTGAATTTTTGATTTATGACGTTCTTGAAAGGAGTGAGCGGTATGTCAATCAAGACACAACCTGTAAGCTGGACATAAAAATCATATGTAGGAAAATCTTTTCGATTGATGTTGTGTAAAAAAATTGTTTAAGATTTTCAAAATATTTATTTACGAATTCAATCTGGAAATAATATAACTGTTTTTCCCTTTATAAAAAATACTTTTTCAGGAAATATCGAAATCAGTTGATGGAAAAATTCATTCCAAAAAATGTGATATAACTGATGAAAAGCAAGTGATTGATTTGTTTAAATGGATAGCCGGAAATTTTAACTCTGTAGATATTCTTATAAACAGCGCTGGAGTATGCAAGATCTCTTCACTTATTAGTAAGTATGATAGATGGTCATTTCAAAATAATTCACCTTCGTCTAAAATGATTACATATCTTTTACAGAAACTTAAATTATAACCCTTATCTTATCAACGAAAAACACAAAAAAAAAAATGTACAGATTGATAAAAGTGTTATTTACTCCGTTGAAGACTATGATGTTTAAAAATGCCTTTTTTGATTTTTACACCATTTCCAAAAAAGCACATAAAGTATTTTTAGATAACATTTTCTCAGTGTGATGGATTATGCTCAAATTCAAACAATTATTTCTTTATTCAAAGATGGCGACATGAAAGATTGGAAAGCAATTTTCGACGTCAATGTATTTGGTCTGAGTTTTGTTACAAGAGAAGCACTTATACTAATGCGAAAACATGATAGAGGACATATTATTCATATGAACAGGTATGTAGTATACAACTATTTTCGAAAACGAGCTGTTTAAATTCAGCTTTTAAATAACAATTCCAATCCCATTCACTCGTAATCAAAAAATTCACATTTTATAAATACAAAATATATTATTTTTTTACTTAAGAATATGGAAATCTGGACATTTACGGGGCTGACTGCGATTCTTCCATGAATTTGAGTAGTGTGGTTGTCAATAATGGGTAGAATTGGTGAATGTTACACGTGTGTAAAGTGATCACTTAAACCAGCCTATGACAGACTTCCGTATTCTTCTTCATCTTTGATGAGATTTCAAAAAATAATAAAAAAAATAACTCCTATAATTGGAGATAATCCAGATTTGTGAACAAGTATTTGGACACACTCAAAATGTTGTAAATAAAAATGTATTCATACAATGTGAAAATATTGATTCATGGATTTTTGAAATTTTAAATACGAATTTTAAACGGTCATGCGAAAAAAAGCCGGAAGAGATATATTTGGTTTTAATTTGACGACAGTTGACATTGATGAAAATGGAACGACAATGACGTGAATCATGATAAATGAAATTTCTTCACTCTAATTTATATTAATTGTTACAAATTTTAAGTATTTTCATTAAGTTTTTAATTAACTTTTAATCATGTCTTCACTAACCAGACACGATAATGAAATTTGTAATCCTTTTTAACACAAGGTTGAATGATGAGGCCCCAAGGAATAGGTTTTCACCAAGAGTGGTCAGCGAAAATGGTTATGATTTACCACATTTATACACACACACACACACACACACACACACACACACACACACACACACACATACACACACACACACACACACACACACACACACACACACACACACACAACACACACATTAACCGATACACATGTATAAAAAATTAAATCTGTATGGAATAAATTTAAAGAGAAATCTTTAGAAATTTATATTACTACAAAGCGTAGGTTTCAAATTATTTTAACGTGTGTTAGAAATATTATTCACAATGTTTTCAGTGTGTCCAAATGTTTGTTTCAACAAATGCTAGATTAGCTCAAATATGGAGTTATTTAAAATAGGTATTTATACAAACAGATGAAGAATTCTGTTGAGTTAGGAATCTATCTCTGTTGAGATATTAACCAAAATCTTGATATAAAAAATCAGAAAAAAACCGAACAAAATCCAGAATTTGGCAACAAAATTTTTGACACATAAATTTTTATGACCATTATTTACCGTTTTATTTTACATGAATTGAACTTAATATTACAATTGTAAGGAGATGAACTTAAGTTAAGTCACCATCTTGATAGCAAGAATGGATGAAAAATTAAACATTGCCTTAAATCACACTTTTCAAGTTAGTTTCTATGTCGTAGTCATACAGGAGAAAGTGACCAAGTGCATTTTTTACAAAAACGTGATCATTGACTGTTTGATATCTTACTAGCTTAATATTGTCCCGAAAAATTACAAACGATTTTAAACTTGACAGTATAACATATTGACTTGTTAAAAATGACTAACTGCATTGATGTTTCTTTTCTTGCCAAGCAAAAGTGACTTAAATAGCCCTCCTGAATATTTTACATTTTGTTAGTTGGTCACTTTCTCCTGTGCGCTTACGATATGAGTGTTTGATAATGTCTTAATAAGACTAATATTATCATATAAATGTAAATAAATGTAGAATTCAATCCATCAATCGTCTTTAATTTTGGATATATTACCCAACAATCATCAAATTATCAAATATAAGGAAGAATATATAATATAATTACTAGGGATATGAAAAATGGTAATTTCGTTGAATTACCCCTGATTCGATTCCCAATTGGGTCTATGTACATTTAAATATATGCTAGTATAATATATTGACTTGTTAAAAATGACTAACTGCATTGATGTGTCTTTTCTTGCGAAGCAAAAGTGACTTAAATGAGCCCTCCTGAATATTTTACGTTTTGTTAGTTGGTCACTTTTTCACTACGATATATATCATTACATACTTAGTTCACACGTAAGTTTTTTAAGTAATTTTCTTCTTTATATCTGTATATCCTATTTTGTATGCCATTAAAGTGTTGCAGGTCACGTTGTTCCGAACTTTTCCAATATCCCCGTAGGGATGTACAGCGCTAGTAAGCACGCTGTCACTGCACTAAGTGAGGCGCTAAGGGTAGAGCTGCTAGCTTTGAAAAGCAGGATCAAAGTTACGGTAACTTACACATACATAAACTTGTGCACATTTCAGGGAGCGACATAAACCGGAGCAAACCGGTACGTTATTCCTGTTCGTGGTATTCTGAAAAGTACCTTGGCCATGGCTTGCTAATTTTTCATTTTCCTGACGTTTTTTGGCAGGAAATCAAGCGAAAAACAATATGAACGGGAGATTGTAAAGATTTTTTTTACTTTCGAAAATGAAACTGAAACTATGTCAGGTTGTGGTGCCGTGGTTAGTGTCGTAGACTCTCGAGTCAGAGTTTCTGGGTTCGAATCCATTCTAACACATTTTGATACCTATTTCTAATAATGAGCCGCTTAGGCTCACAGAAATATGTACCTAGTATGAAATTGAAGTATTTTTGTAAATAAAAAAATATAAATAATTTTCTTTTTGTTAAAAATAAATAAAATCAATTGTTCAACAGCCGCATTACTGCGAAGTGGTGACCTATGGACCAAATGTGGATACTCGTTAGATCTTTTGAAATAATGAGCAAAATCATAATGCAATTTTCATCTTAGAATATATTGGTAAAACAGTACTCTTGTTGCAGTTTAATTAATTTTCTGTGTATAATTCAAGAAAAGCCATTCCATATGGTGTAAAAGCATGAATAAAAAGAATTTTGTTTTTAAATGAAATGTTGTTCAATGCTGCTTAGTATACTATCCTAGAATTTATACAAAAATAGCGCCCTCTATCGGCTTTGTCTAAGACTTGATAATTTCCCAGAGTATAAGCCCTGGCTCAGTTTACACGGAGCTGGTTCGTGACTTGGCTAAGGTATTGCCAGTAGGACAGACTGAAGATCAACAACAGAATGCCTCCCTCCCCCATCCGACTGGATTCTTGCACACAGATGATATTGTAGACGCTGTCATATATGCACTATCGACACCACCTTATTCGCAAGTAAATAAAATGTATCTTTATAAAATTAATTAACATTGTTTTCACCACTTTTTTATTGATACAATTTAACCTACCGGTTTCGACATTACCTTGTCATCATCAGGGTTTATTTAAAATCAAAAACATTGAAACATTAAAATACTCTCACCAAAATCCTAAATGTTATTTTATGTGATTTTTATGAAGTGTGGAATTTTTGGTGAGAGTATTTAAATGTTTTTGATTTAAAATAAACCCTGATGATGACAAGGTATTGTTGAAACTGGTAGGTTAAATTGTGTTACTAAAAAAGTGGTGAAAACAAAGTTAATTAATTTTTTTTATATATTATAAAATTTGCCACAAAGTATCTACGGAAAACATTCATGGAAATAATATGTATTTTGTATATTAAAAGCATTGATAACTTTGTGAAATGGTAATATAACACTCTCCTTATCATTCACCGTTTACTTTGTGTAATATAATTATAATAAAAGTTGTATTACATAAAGTAAATTATGAATGTCCGCGTCCGTGGTGTAATGGTCAGCACGCTCGGCTACCGTTCTGGAGGTCCCGGGTTCGATTCCCAGGGGGGGTAAAATAAATATAAGTGATTTTTTCACTGTAATATTTATTCAATATTACCCTGGACTGGTACCTGAAGCGGAGGGTTGATCACCTTTCCTTCATGTGTAAACGATCAAGATAACACTGCGTTAATATGACACAGTGCCCTATGCACCATTGGGGTGCGGATAAGGGTTTTATTATTTTATTATTATTAAATGATGAATGAAAAGGAGGGTGTTAAAATAAAATGTATAATAGAACCTTGATTATCCGAAATTTTTAAGGTCCAGGCCGATCAAAATACATTTAAAATATAAATTTTACGATTTGTATGAAGGAAATTGCGTCTACCGTTGTTACGTTATGTATAATATTTTGGTCGTTGCTTTATGCGTTCTTCTCAACAACTTCCTGGAAAATATGAGTTGAAATGAGCAACATTTGCAGTATTTAATAAATTAAATTTATAATTTGATTTTTTTTTAAATCTTTATTGATTTTATAGTACGTCAACACAAATAAAATTCATTAATATAATTTCCTGGTTAATTATGTTTTATTCGAATATATGGTTTTATTCGCTAGAAATGTCACACGTTCGATCCTTGTGCTTAAAAATAGCTAAAAAATTTCGTTATTGATCGTCGAAGATAGATGACATAACAGATTTCCGCTTTTTCCCTCTTTTCCCTCGCGTTAAAAATTATCAATAAAAATACAGTGGGACTTGATTTAAAACATTTGCAATGTATATCATACATCGCTCACTCCTTTCAACAACGTCATATATCAAAAAACTTCAGCAGAACGGTTTTAAAGTTTAAAAATATAATACAATGTATTCAAAACAAATATCAAGCCACTTATTGAATTTTTTATTGTGCAATAGGTCTTTTTAGGTAAAACCTGAAGCTTTTTTCTCCATTAGATTAATATTTAGTATATTGAAAAAAATAATAAAACAACACCTTTTCTTTAAAATGCAAAAACAACACTTTCTGCCCTGTAGCGGGTAAATATTAAGTTAAAAATATGCCTCTTTTTCTGGGATATAGTACATTTTCTGGGCATACCGAAAACATGCACAACTGAAAATTGACGATTTTTGATATATGACGTTGTTGAAAGGAGTGAGCGACATGTATAATTACATATATATTTTAATCATGTTTTTCTTATTTTCAGATTCATGACATTTCTGTGCAGGCACTTGAACTAGCCAATTAATGTAATATACATGTTTTATTTGAAATACACACAAGTTTAAATGTTTGAGTAATATAATGTTATAAAAATAAAATACTTGTAAACGATCACTTTTTTAAGATTAATAATGTAAACCCGACTATTTTCGAAAACTACAGTTCTTCTGAACATGTGAAATACAAGCTTTGTACATTGGGTATGTGTTTTCACCTGTTGATGAGAACATCTGTAGTTTTCGAAACAAGTCGTGTTTACATCAGCTATTTTAGAAAGTGATTAATTTTTATATTTAAATTATCATGCTATTTCTAAATGTCAATCAATCAATTATATTCACAATGTTATGTTCAGACACGTAATATTTTATTGTGATTATTTATTCCAGTTTTGCGATAATATTATTCAGATGTTCCTGAATACATTGGTGAAAAATATATGAAAAGTAAACGATTGTTTATTTATTGAATTGATTGGTACCTAATCAAAATGTGGATCAAACTGGCTAACTACGAATGAAATCGTAAATTTCGTTTCATTGTCCTAAATTCTTTTTCAAATTAAATCGGACTTATGATTCGATATTCTACGCTTTACCACACAGTCACCCTCTGGCGCTTAACATCCTCTAAATGTTTATGGACCAAAATCTGCAAGTTAATGGTTCCCATGTGGAATGGATCAATTTTCCTACATGTTTTATGTGTTTTTTCATGGCCTGAATATGTTCAGTAGGTAGCCATCGAATTAGGACCACATTTGTTAATTTCATGAACATTACATTTACCCTCTTTCCTACATGTATATTACATGTATGTAATTATTAACACGATTTAAATGTTAACATTACCTCTTATAAAAACAATTGTTGAAAAATTATACTAGTAGAATGTATAAATTGTAGTTTTAATTGGATTACACTATAGGATATGATTTTTTTGGTAAAGTCAATATTTAAAAAGTCGTGATTTTGAACAATTAAAATAATTCTTTTTGTATATATCAAGCATTTATTACAAAATACCACAAAACTATATTTTTTCTTCTAAATGCACACAATGTATTTTACTATCAAACTAACAAATTTTGCTGTATTGAACGTAAAAAGTTTTTTATTATTAACACATTTTTATTTTAAAGCCCAGTTCTAAATTGTGTGGATAAATACATTTGAATGCCATATACATTATACATGCCATGAACTTTATAAATTCCGAATTAGTTTCAAGCCAAAAAAAAAATCTCTCAAAAACACTTTAGTACGTTCATTACAAAAAATTGACGTACATAAAACAAATCAAATAAATATTCGATATAATTTTTTATTGTTTTTTTTTTACAAAATAATACATATTCAAATAATACAAAATAGTTGGTAAATACGCAAAATATTTCAAATATAACGTTTCTATCTCTCTAAAAACTTGTGTTTAGAGAGGGAGTTCGTTTTAAAATTATTATTTTTTTATAAACAAAGTAAATTTAAAAAAAAAATATGTATTCTTTGGTATGGAGTCTAGGTTGGGGTGAGTCTTATATGTTTTTTAAATCTTCATTTCATGTTCGTCTATTATGATGGTCCGGTAATGTACAAACTCACACAGTACCTACTTGGGTTCCCTTCTTTATGATTGTCCAAGGAGACATTTTGAACATTTTTTGTTTAGATCTAAAATAAACTTTATGAATTTAGACAGAGCGAAAGTGCCCGTGATGGCAACATAAAAAATAATGACACAATAAAACAACGAATTGCCTATTCAAGAAAAACTTTTGCTTAAAAAAAATCTATTTGGTAAAAACATACAAATAAATAATGAAAACATCAACCAACCATCATTATTTTTGAATTTTCTAAATTAATTTTAGTTTTTTTTTAAAAACATTTTGTGAAGTTGTAAAAATGTTTATGATTAAGAAATACAAATTGTGCTTCACTTCATCAAATATTTGTATGGCATATTTTTTTAAATATTTAACATTTGTTTTCCTTTTATTGATATTTTAAATCGAGTTTAAATATCGTATTTAAAGCTGTCCGCCTCCGTGGTGTAATGGTCCCGGGTTCGATTTGCAGAGGGGGGTGTGATAGTAAATATAAGTAATTTTAAACTATAATATTTATTTAATATTAACCTGGACTGGTCCCTGAAACGCAGGAGTGATTGCCTTGCCTTTAAAGTAATGATCAAGATAACACTGCGTTTATACGTTGCAGTACCCTATGCACCATTGGGTGCGGATAAGGGTTAGAAGAATTAAAGCTGTACTAATAAAATAAATATGGACCTTTAAAAATTCTAAATAAGCCTTTAATTTAATATATGTCAACGTTAAGATTCCTTTATTATTATATTTGCAGTATTCAATTTAAAACCACTTAAACTATATTTTTTAAAACGTTTACAACAAATATCAGAATTTTTATTTATGTCACATAAATAAAACAACGATATGGTGATGTATGGATGTTGAGACATGCGTTTGAATATGGTTGTCGTACATTATTAATAGTAAAGGTCATATGCTATTAAATTTAAATATTCGTAACACACATGCTTAAGTACAAACTAGTATTATGTACTTTATGGTACCTACATATATAGTACAAATGCTTACAATAGACCTTGCTTCTGTTTACACATAGTAAATACCTATTTTTAAAACATGTTTAAAAATATTTACATTTAAATTTTTATGAATATTTAGAGTTTAAAAAAATAAACAAAACATGAAAAAAACAATAATTTAAAAACTTTGTCGACATTCATGTCTTATCAATGATCATACTAATTTGTTTGATTAAGATCACTTATATTTTCTTTTTAAATGACACTAACGTCATGGGCACACATTTCCGTTATCAACTTTTAAATTTAACTGCTAACTTATTAACTATGAATTAATATATATGTATATTCAGGGGCGTGCATTCTAAATAAGTAGAAAAGCAGTGCCTATCCTAACTTACCCGCGTGACATATAAAAACGCAACTAGTACCTAGCTTACCTTACTACCTACCTCTCCTGCTAACCCTATTTAATTCTCTAGCCCTATAGCCAGGTAGGCAAAATATATACAACTTTTCGAATTTTAAGTTATTGGTAGAGTAGTAAGTATTACATACTGAATAAAGCGATAACTTCAACCAGTAAATGGGAAAAAAAAACTATTTTTTCTGAATTAAAAAAATATATATCTCAATAAAATGTGTGCTTGATAAATCGAAGGGTCACATGAGTAATTCACTGGCAAACCACTTTATGTTTAAAAAAATTAAGTTTTTAAGCCAGTGGCGGCAACCGGTAGGATATAAAATCTTCTACGGATTTGAGTTCTTTTGAGAGATTTTAGAAAGTAAAATGTCGATCGGCATAGCGTGTTTTACAAAAGTATTGATTTTTCTATTCCATTTTATTCCTTGCTTAACGAGTTTTGGCAGATTATGTTAAATATCGACGTTAATATTATAAATTTTCTAACGATTGGAGGGATTTAAAAAAAAAATTAACATTACATGGTTTGCAAGTTTTTTTTAGAATTACCTAACGTCCAAGTGACTCTGAAATCTAGCTACGGCTTATGCAACACCGTTTATCATGTCCCTACTCAGGCTTCAACTTTATAAGTTTCATAGCCTATGCCTACTCGTGAGTGGATTTACTCTTTATGTTTTAAGTTACTATAATTTTATGTAATTCATGAATGAAAATTCTAGGCAAAAACACTCGCCCCGTGGTTTGCATGTGGACTACTCACATATTTTATACTTTTCCATTTAATATTTATTTAAGCTTTATTATTTTTTTAAGCAAATTTGAAATCCTTTATTATGGTTATGGATAATGATTCTAATTATTCAATCTACCAATATGTAGAGAATGGATACTTTTTTGCGTAAAAGCATACGAAATTATTTTTAGTACAGACGAACTGATTTTCGTAAAATACATAAGTCAACGAGATTATTCTCGCCTTGGCTCATTATCTTACAATACTCATATTAATATTGTGTTTATAGTATGTTCATCTAAAGACGGCTTATAGTCGATGACGTCAATATTTCCCGAATGAATGAGATTACTTCAGTAAGCGAGCTTTAAGTCCGATTAATGCTATTTTTGGATGGATTTGTATATGTAATTGAGTGATATTTTTACATTCGGACAAACTATGCATATTTCTCATTCGACGGATGTATTACTCAAGAAAGTAAAAATAAACGAAAAATAAAACGTTATCACCATAATAGTGTTGATATTCTTCTTTTTGACGCCATCTGCATCTAATGTGCAAAGAGCATTTAATCAGATGAAATGCTAAGTTGATTGTTATTCATATGAAGGCAAGGTGACCGGTCATACGAGTACGCTTCAAGTACTAGTCTGGGTGATATTGAATAAATATAAGAGTGAAAACAGACTAATATTATTTTAACCTCTCTGGGAATAGACCCAAGAACCTTCAGCATAATAGCCAAACGCGATAACCACTCAACTATCGAGACGTTTTTTAATATAACTAAATAAATATTAAATTTTGAATTTTGCTGAATTTTAGTGAAAAGTAATAAATAAAATAAAACATTATTTTATTATTTAAAAAAAAGCTGAATGTATTATGTTAACATATTTTTAAACATTCGCCATATAAATTGCCATAGCTTTTGGAATAAAAGATGATTTTATTCATTCATACTAAAGTTATGAATACATAATACCTAGGATCCTTAAATTCCTAGAATTTTTAATAAGGTTGAAAAAATTCATTTGTTCCTAATTAAATGATCTTTTGGTAATGGACCATTAATCAGTGTTTAGGACATTACCATTAAGTAATTATGGATCAAGATAATGCCCCCTTTTCAATCTTTTAAAAAACGCACATTACGATATTTTACTAAATAAAATGCCAAATCAAATTTACTTTCAAATCTGTGATAATTAAAAAATACTTAATTTAATAGATAATTAAAATATTATTAAAATGTAACGTTTCTTTATCATGACTTAAAAAGCCGTTAGCTTCAAAACCGGTAGACATTATAATTAAGTTATAATAAAATATTTATTGTGATTTTAAAACAAAGTTACATTTTAATTATAAAATGGAAAATCACAAAGTTAGTGCTTCAAATAGAAATAAAAATTTAATAGAAATTGCAAATATAAACATTGGAATTTCTTTAAAATAAACAATTCAAATAAATCAATTCGTACGTGTGACGCCTGTAAATTTTAATAAAGAATTCTCACCATTGCGTCACTTTCTAAATATAATAATAAATTATTACAAGTGCCTGGTCAAATTTGAATTCCAGGTCTCTCAACATACAAGCCTTTCACAGCGTCGATGATGTCATGAAAAAATATTGCGTTAGTTTACTCTTATGAATGTAAATTTGAAGTCATTCAACTCACACAATACGTTAAGGTGCAAAAATAAAGTCAGACTATGCTGTTTTAAAAATAAAATATGATGTTTTTTGGAGTTAATTTAAATTTGTTTAACCGTTCTTTCCTCACTCGTTCGTTCCACATATCCAAACCATCTCAACACACATTTCTTAATTTTATCGATAATGCTTATCTCAGCTTTGCATTCCTTCATTATTTCACTATTCGAACATCTATCATACATCGAAAACAAAAAAAAAACAAAATTTTGAGGCGATTTTTGAGGAAAGAACGGATTTTTTTATGAAGCGCATGTAATTGGAAAAAGGAGCAGAAGAAGACCGAGAAAAACTTGGCACGATCAAGTATGCTAAATACTTGAAGGAAGTCAGGTTAGTATCGTCGGGTATGTATGAAGAAATGCATGAACGTGGAAGAGGCGAAGAATGTTTGCAAAGACAGAGTGGTGTGGCGTTCTATTCTCTCTGCCTACCCCTGCGGGGAAGCTGCGTGATGGTTAGTTGGTTAGTTAGAGCAATTTTTTTTTTTTTGTAATTTGAAATATTTTATTAAAATCAAGTCAGGCTAAAGACTATGTTAAAATATCAAGTTTTTTAAATATCTAATTTACTTGAATAGTTTACCATCTGAAATATTTTATTAAAATTATAAGATTATAAAATATTACAATAAACCCCTACTCAACCATGCAAAGGACCCCGTATAGGACCGATGTGGTTTTAACTGGATCAATAACTATATGAGGACTGGGTTATCCGTCAAACACTCCATATGACTAAAGGAATGGAATTTATGTGAAAGGATACCCATGACGTAAGTGAAGGAGCTCAGGGTGAAAGATAATACTACAATACGGGAAAGGAATGATGGAAGAACATAAAAAGGTAAAACGATAATCTCTCAAAGGCTACACAGCACTCTCAGTTGCATATCCGTACTCGTATGATATATTACCTACAACCTTTTATTATCTGACCGAAATAAAGAGTTAGACAGTATTTTTAAAATACTGGTCATCAAAATTCTTCAGTTTATTTATTGCTTTGGCGTATAATTTGTAGAACGCCATTTTAATTTATGTATTGATTGTTAAATCAAGCACAGATTTTTTGAGTCTACTGAGTTGTATTTTATTGTTAAAAAACACATAAAGATTAATATTGTGACAAATGTTTCGCCTAATTATGGCATTTTCAAACGAATGTTAATATTTATGTATTTTTTAAGAATAAAACACACTTATCTATAACCCAATTGGTGCATAGGGCACTGAATCATATAATCGCAGTGTTATTTTAATCGTAAACACATGAAGGAAAAGTGATCAGCCTTCCGCTTCAAAATTAAGTCCTCAAAATAATAAACACAATATTATAAATCATTGCACTGTGTACTACTAATGTGACAAACATATCACATCAATATGTTTTAGGAAAACATGTATGTTTTGAAAATATTTCAAGTACAACGTCGGGTTTATTGGTGACAATGAGTATCTTCTAACCAAACAGTTTACATAATTTAAAAACGGTTTTCCTGATTATCATCAACACATATGTATGTAAACATATGAACAAAATATTTTTCATTAGACTGCTATATTTTCGTGGGCGAACGGTACATTCAAGCTCGTTCTCATTATATCGCACAGATGCAATTGCTATAAATAAATCTTGAGTTTTTTGAGCTGACGTAAGAAAGAGATTTGAACTCTCGAAAAATCGTAAATAAATCCGGAAAGTAGGTTATTCGGTAATAACTGCAAACCATCCTGTGCGCTGATAGAGCAAATACTGAACGGGTAGGAGAATAAACAGAACATGGGCTCCTAATCTGGAACTCATTTTTTTTTAAATGTATCATCAATCAAATGACGAAATAAATGGTTTCGAACAGTTTATTAATAAACGTTGGTATAATTTTAATGTTACGAATTCTTTTTAAGGAAAATCTAAAATGATCCAGTGTTATAATCGCATACGTACTTTTAGGTTATTAAAAAGAAAAGAACTCTTTTCTTAAACTAGTATCTTTATATGTACCTTATATTAAATTTAACGCTGTTACAATAAAATATTAGATATCTTATTTTTCCTCCATATTTAAGTAGTCAAAGCGCTTGGTTACCATGCTGGAGGTCCCAAATTCAATTTTCAGGTTGGTCAAAATAAATATAAGTAGTTTTTCACTCTACTAATTTTTTATATTACCCTGAACTGGCACCTGAAGCGCTAAGCTTACTGCCTTTTTTCCTGAATTTAACAATCAAAATATAGAATAAGAATTAGACATAAAAAAACTAATTATTTCTTGTGAGTTTACACAAACAAATTCATTTTCATGTGGGATATGCTTGAAACAGGAGTAAAATATTGGCAAAGTGGAGATCGTACTCGGAGATTAGCCTCTGCTTAGAGTCCATAACATTAACCACGGGACCATCATGCATCTTAAATATACCAATTAAAATATTGCATGTTTAAAAATAACTTTTTGTATTAGGCACAAACGAATCATACACAAAATGATAACTTTTATTTTAATAAAAATAAATAGTATTTAATTCATTTTCTGTTGTATCTAACATGTAATTTTTAAAAATAATCACTTCTGTTTTTACAACAAAAAAAAAAACAGTTTGATTTCCATGCATTTTTGGTTTTTGCTTATTATTATTTTTCAAACTTCAATTTAGCGATTAACTCTCGAATAGACACCCACTACCGAATCGTTTAATTTATGCAGTCGAATTCAGAAAATAGCTTCAGGAAAAGGTGTTTCGGGTTTCGTTCGGTGATTCAGTTCCTACGTAAGAAGCGCAGCGGATCAACGTTTATGCGTCGCTATGATATTTGAAGTTTTAGTATAAATATTTAAAATATTATTTTAAAAAGTGAAGAAAATATTAATTTAATAGACGTGCATTAGAAAAGTGATAAACACAGATTACCGGTATAAGTGAGAGTATTTCTATCGTTATTAGTGTATTTGTTTGGAGTGCATTTACATACAAATCGTGGGTTTGTTATTAAGTGTTGGGAGTATATTCCACTGATGTCATCAGGGATGCATCGATGGGAAGGAAAGGTTGCAGTAGTAACTGGAGCTAGTACTGGTATTGGAGCTTCTACTGCATTAGCGTTGGCTGACAATGGAATGAAAGTTATAGGTCTCGCAAGGAGACATCATAAAATTCAGGTAAATATAGATCCAACGCCTCCATAGTGTAATACTTGGCATGCTCGCTATTGTTCTTAAGATCCCGGGTTCGTTTCCCAGGGGGGAGAGTCAAATAAATAAAAGTATTTTTTTCACTCTAATATTTATTTAATATTACCCTGGACTGGTACCTGCGGAGGGCTGATCACCTTTCTTTCATGTGTTAACGATCAAGATAACACTCTGATTATATTATGCAGTGCCCTATGCATCATTGGGGTGCGAATAAGGTATTGAAGAAATATAGATTTATTTCGATTTAATTTAAATATTTTTTAAAAAATACAATGATTTAATTTATCTGTGTATTATCTGCATGCAACTAAAGGTCACCCAGTAACTAAAGAAAAAATAACGTCTTATTGGTACAATGCATTGACCTTTGCGCAATGAATAAGTGTTTATAAGTAATTATTTTTTTCAAAGTAAACACGACTAGTTTCGAGAACTAGAGATGTTCTTATCAACAGATTATACACATACAACATAATACACCTGTTCAGTATTTTTTTATCATCCGTTGATGAGAACAACGTTAGTTCTCGAAATTAATCATCTACTCGTATTATAAGATATCAAATAAATTCAATGAAATTAATTTTTATTATTTTTAATAGACAATTAATATATGTTTTACGTATAGATTAAATAACCATACAGACACTTTAGTTTTATTTTTAAATTATTGAAGATAATAGATCACTCACTAATTACGTATACCATTAGTAACTTCTTACTGCCCGTATAATTTGTGAAATGACAGATAACGGATCTTCCTTAGGAGGAGAAAGTGATGGATATCGTCTCCTACTTTTTTCTATTAAATTTTATTTTATTTTATTTTTACTTTATATATACTTTAAATAAAATATTATATGTTAGTTCTCTCTAATCTACGATGGTTGATCATCTCATACAAATTATTGGTAATTAAAAATATTTTCATATTTTGCATGGTGAAGTCAAGTTTTACATTATGGTACGTGTACCATATATCTATCGATTTCAATGCTATTATTTCATCGTTATAGAACTCTTGGTAACATCAAAATTATGAAATATTTAGATCTATTTTTTTTAAATCATTGTCCTAATTTTTTCCCGTTGTATCGCGTGAATATTAAATCAATAAAACATGTTTGCTTAAGAATTATTCAATTATCTTTATCACAACTCGTATGCAATAAAAGTGATGCGACAATCGCTTAATAAAGAGTATTATTATGCACAACTGTAGTTTAGACAACCAAACAGCGAAGCATTATTATATTCAAGGCTACAACGGCACTTTGGTTAGTAATGAAAACAGAACAGCGATCCAAGTTTCCTTTTAGAAATTAAGATTGCAAATAGATGCACTTTATTTGGGAACAGATAATATACTCGTATTTCTGTCATGCAATATTTTCATGACGTAATGGAAACTATCCATTGTTTTATTTCAACATATTCTTTCATAACGACGATGCAAATTATAAACCTGAAAATCTCGTAAAATGAGTTAAAACAAAAATGAAGCTAATACAGCTGTAGATTAATGATGTTTAAATTGATTCTACAAAACAAATATATTCGCAATAAATAAATAAATAAAAAATGGGCTAATGTGCTAGTTTTTACTTACTTTTATCAACGTTTGGTCTAACACTACAAGGTCGATCTTAAGGGCGTGTGATAATGTATTTTTTTTGTACTTCATAACGTCAGTACCATACTTCAATATCAATGTGTAAATAAAAATGTGTTTATAACAAAAGCTATGTTTTAATCATTGACTTTTGATGATCCTCTTAATCCAATATCCCTATTGTCACGTAAAATATTCCGGAATATTTTATTAATGAGTAACAAATTTTGTTAAGCTTTCAGTGAAAGCTTACCATAATTCAAAAACTTATAAAGAGAGTCTAGTTATTATTAATATTTTTAATTATTTTCAACAATTTTCACTTAATTATCATTCACGACATCTTCTTCAATATATTTTTTATAAAAAAATTGTTTTAATATTAATGAAAATGTGCAAACGATTGCTATAAACATATAAAATAATTTTTAAGCACATTTAATACATCTCAGGGAATCGACAAAATAAGAATTTTGATAGTTATATTATAGTTAATCTACTCGTATTGCCGAAATGTTGATATTTTAATAAAATATTCTGTCAAAATGAAACGCAGAGAAATACTAAATACTAACTTTAATACAAAGATGTCTTTCTGCTACTTATTTTGTAATAAGACCAAGTAATCTGGACAATCGATCGGCCTTCGTATCAAATTAGTGATCATTACGTCATGCATGGTTTTCAATTTATGTGTCTTTCAAGCAACAGTATTGGAATATATGTACATATTTAGCATTCGTTTAAATGACATCAGAAACGATTAAAGCGTTTCTGGTTTCAAAGGTAGAATTCCACCGAATTGTACATTCAAAAGGCCAACGGCCTTGATCGAAGGTTTTTACCTGTAAGTGTTATTCCATTGAACAAATATTGGTTTTAATAGGGTCTTAGAAATGTGGAAATCAAACATAAAAGTACGAGAAGGTTCATATTTTATTAAACTTCAACAGCATAAATACGGGTCATTCCAAAACGAGTAAAAATAAATATTTGATAAAAAGTTTATTTTATTTATTTTTTTATTAAATTGGCTTTTAACTAACTAACTATCACGCCGCTTCCCCGTAGAGATAGGCAAAGAAAATAGAACGCTACATCACTTTGGCTTTGTAAACTTTCTTGGCCTCGTCCACATTCATGCATCTCCATATACCCGCTGATTATTTCGACTACTGACCTGGCCACATTCAAGTATTCGATATATTTGATCATGCCAATTTTTTTCTCGGTCTTCCTCTGCTCTTTTTCCAACCACATGCACTTCATTGGAAAATTGCCATTCTTTACTCACTCGGGAAATTGGCATTTATATTATGAAAATCTATAATATATTATCTGTGTAAACAAATAAAAATATTTGTTAATTTAAAATCATAAACCTCCTAAAGTTATTGATCGATTGCTTTGAAATTTTTACACAATGTTGCATTCGAATACGCGTTTGTTTTGTGTTTTTTGCACACCTGTGACTTGTGTTTTTACTTGTGATAGGGAAAAACATATTTTTTTAACGTAATAGTAACGTAGTGAATTGGACAAAGTGGTCAAGTTAGGAATAATCGGCATTAAGACATAAATGAATGTGGAAGAGGCGAACATTTTTTACAGATTTGTGTAGCATTCTATGCTCTGTACCTACCACTGCAGAGAAGCGGCGTGATGGTTAGTGAGTTAATTAGTTTGAAACTTAGTTTTTTCATTTCATTAATTGATTCGGCAGTCACTTTGTGGTAAAATCTATCCATTTTTAATGAATGTTTTACTTAGTAAATACCACTATTTCTTAAAATCTACTGTAACATGTGTTTCGATGCATTCCGCATCATTTTCAAACACCGTATGTACATACGGTGTTTGAAAATGATGCGGAATGCATCGAAACACGTGTTTCAGTAGATTTTAAGGAAAAGTGGTATTTATTAAGTAAAACATTAATTAAAAATTAGTTTTTTCAGCCTATTTCAAACCGGGTTATTCGGTCTCAGCCTCTAATTTATTAAATTTACATATTTTATAGTATGTGCGTTATGAGCAAAGTACCTGACGTAATGCGCAGTTCGTGTAGATAAGTAACTGCAAATTAATGTGATAATTACCATGTGAGTACCTTTCGTAAAGCCTTATGTACACATGTAATGCACCAACAGTGTTGACTAACGAAATCTTGGGTACTATAATAGATCTTAAAACATAATCATAAACTTTAAAAATAAAACAGTTTTATATAATATAAGACCACTTTATGGGTTTATTTATGTACACATGACTAGTTTAGAGAACTTTAGATGATCTCATCAACAGGTGAAAATAAAAACTGTTTTTACATTTAAATCATCATCATCATATTCCATAAAACTCATGCCAAATCAATGGTAGGTGTCGTGGCGTAGTTGGGTAGACGCTCGACTGCGAAAATGGCGTCGCGGGTTCGATTCCCGCCAATGGCAAAATAAATTGTCGGGTTTTGGTCCCGTGGTTAGTGTCGCGGACTCTTAAATCAGAGTTCCTCGGTTCGAACTCACTCTACCACAATTTGATACCTATTTCTAATAATGAGCCGCTTAGGCTCACAGAAATATAGTATATATAAATATAATAATATAATAGAAATATTTGTGTAAATAATAAAATCACAAATATTCCTCTTTTTTTTAAAAAAATCCAAAAATTATTTTCAGTTGGTATGGGTATTTGTGATGCATTTTTCACATTAATCATCCCTATCCTTACTATCCTACCTGCAGACAAGCCTCAAAAATGAGAGGTTTTGCGGGTTATTCCTTGAAATGAAATGAATAATATCATAATTTCTACTTTTCTTATTGTTCACGAGTCATTACTTTATCTTATAATTCACTTTTTCTTTTCTCTGTTATAAAATATTTTATTTGTATGCAGGTTTAAATTACAAAAAAAGTATTCCTTATCTTATATATTCATGAAATACACAAAAGCTAGAATAAAAGGTATTTATCGCGCAATCTTTTTAATCACGGATATATTGATATTGCGCCAAGTGAAATTTTTCCAAATGGACATATACATGTAATGGATAAAAGTATTATCTAAAGAGCTAGCTAAAATTACGTAAGCAACTCAAAAAGATCAGATTTTTATAATATGATGACATTAGGGTTTTTGTGCTATTGTAAATTCTATGACTAAATTAGTGGAGCAAAAGTTTACTTTTTTATCTGTACAAGCACGATGTTAGGATATTTACCTTAAGCAACTAAAAGAAGGGAAAAAAGTTCGTAGTGAAGTATCGCGTGGGTGAAAATAAATGTTTGGGCTAAGGTACTGTTAGTAGCCACTCGTGGGAGGCTATGAATGGTTCCCATACACCGATAAAGTTTCACTTTTTTACTGTTTGTGAACCCACAAACATTCAAAATATACAGAGTGTAGTAAAAAAAACATGGTATCAAACGGAGTTAACTTTGAGGCTATGGCGGCTCCACACAATGAACCCAATATTTCCCAAGATTCCAATCGAATCACTGAACTTGGGTAGACCACACATTCAATATTCACCCGATCAAATTTTATAAGAATAACAAAATCGAGTTAGAATATTGTACAAGAAATGTTGATATCAAATATTAAGTACCAGCAAACGAAGGTTTGATTTTATTAAGAAAATTCTCATCATAAACATAAATGCTCTTGATTCAGTTATAGGTGAGACATTATTTTCAAGCAATTGAATAAGAAAAATTGACAAAATAATTAATACATGTAAATATATTTTTTAATTAAGTTCTATGTTGCACGTATTTTTAATAATCATAGATCAATTTGAAAATTTGTACTTGAAAGTACATACTTTTGCATATTTTTCCTAAAAAAGAATAACAGTAAAAATAATATATATTCTCGTATGTGTATATCCGTATTCGGTGAAAACTAAAAAATATTATTATTAATAGATTTATTACAATATTTTGATAAATTATTGTTCACGACTTTTTTATTACTTACAAGATATGCATGTATTCCTGTTCTTTTGCTATTAAAAAACAAACGAAAAACAAAAAACATAACTTCTCACCGTTTTAGTTGTTAATGTTTTTTTAAACTTTAAAATGCTCTCATTTAAAATTCATTATCATTATCATCTTTCAACCAATTATGATGATTTACCAAATAAGTAATGGGTTTTTTAATCATTTCAGTTTATTTGACACACATTTTTTTTCAAATGAATCGATTAAATAAAATATTTCATGACGAGAAACACATGACATAAAAAATCATGAATTTTTAGATTTATTTATATTTTTCTGATCTACATACAGTGTTTTTTGTAACTCCCTGTATAAATATAATACGGAAAATCGTATTATTTTGTCCACAAATTTGAATAAGCGGATTATGTTATTGAGTGGATAGATGTTTTGTTAAAACTCGGCTTAAAATAAGGTGCTAAAAATAAATCTGTGAGTAACAATGAAGTTATAATTAAAACCAAAACAATATTTATAGACCTTATAAAGTAATTATAAGTTAGTATTTAAATGAACTGATTCATATTAATTTTCTAAAACAATATTGTATTTTCTTAATTTTTAATTAATTGTAGATAATCATTTTATCATAATATTGTACGTTATTTAAAAAAAACCAGACCCGTTAGTTCGATGACTCGTTATTTGAATCCAACACTTCATGGGAATGATTTGTAATGTCGATAACCTAAATGTAATTCAACATGCGAGGTTAATAATACATAATACGAACTGTTTCATTAAGTTCTTTCTTTTTAATTTAGAGCTGGACAATGTATCCAAAAAAAACACAAGAATTTTGGATCGAATTCCACTTTTATTTTAATATGCACAATGATAGTAAATAATCAATATATACAATGTTAGTATGTAAGGACATTTTGCAAATATTTTAGTCAGTTTGATAATGGCTTGATAAGACAAAATGCGTCACATTATATATCATTGTATACATATATTATATAAAAATAATGTGGAACTCGATCCAATAATCTTCGCAAAAAATTACAAATGGAATTAAACCAACTGACTGCAGTAACAATACGTAAGAAATAAAATATTTATAGATTTGGCGTAAATTTGTAAAACTCCATTTTAATTTATGAATTAAATATAAATCAAACAGTGACTTTTTGAGTATACTAAGTTGTATTTTGTTGTTTAAAAACACATAAAAATAACTTATGTGTCAATTGTTTTTCCTAGTTATAGCATTTTCAGACGAATGTCATGACATTCGTCTGAACAACAATGCGAACTACGCGAAACAATCATCACAAAATTGATTTTTATGTGTTTTTTAGCAAAAAAACACAACTTGGTAGGCAAAAAAATCAGTGTTCGATTTAACGTTTAATAGATAAATAAAGTCATAAATATGTTGACGCTTTTAGTGTCACACTGTGAAAACACGTGCGACAAATTACTACAGTCAATGTCTTTAGTGAGCTCGAGGAAGGGCGATCAGATGATTCCGGTAATCACCCCAATTGTTCCTCAGGGAGGGTGGATGTATCAGGATTCCAGGACTCGAAGGGGGGGGCGGAGGAGGTGAAATTAATCCCCTTACACAGCAACCCCGTAATCGCCGCACGGTGTTGCTAAGTGGCGCGAATTATCGGCGATTCGGACCGGCCCTTTCAAAAATTTATGACGGACTCAGACAATAAGCGAAGGCCATTCAATTTTATCTTTATTAAAACAATCGTTTGTTCCCTCAAAGACTTTAAAACTAATTAACTAACCTGACTAATGAAAGGAGATCGGAGGTGTGAGAGGCATTATCGGTCTCAGTTTATTTTCACATATTAATAACTTCTACGCAGGGGTAGGCAGATGGAATATTATGCTACATATCTTTGTTTTTGCAAACAATCTTCACTTCATGTATTAATTTTAAATCAAACACAGATTTTTTGAGTCTACTATGTTGTATTTTATTAACAAAAACACATTAAAATTATATTGTAACAATTGTTTCGCCTTGTTAGGGCGTTATCAAACGAATGTCGACATTCGTTTGATAACGCCCTAATAAAATACAGCTTAGTAGACTCAAAAAATCTGTGTTTGATTTAAAATTAATACATAAATTAAAATGGAGTTCTACAAATCAAACGCCAAATCAAAAATTATTTATTGATTCACTTCTAAAAAAAAATTATCTTCACCTCTAAAAAAATCTGCCGATTACTCCGACTCCTAAACTAACCACGCCCATGTTTTTGAGATACTTGATCATGCCAAGTTTTCCCTATTTCAACTACATTCGCCTCATAAATTTGTTTTATTGTTCTTTCTTCACTCATTTTATTCACAAAAAGAAATGTTCTTTAATAAATTTATAAAAGCTCAATAATTATAATTAATTTTAAATTTAATTTTTTATGACCATAGTTATCATCCTTAACATCTTGGGTCATAATAAACCATACTTGATTATACTATTACTACACTACTGCCATCACGCTGTTTCCCCGCAGTGGTTGGCAGAGAAGATGGAACGCCACACTCTTTTATCCATATACTCCACGCCTCCTTCACATCCATACATCTAGTCATACATGGCCTCCAATTACGCAGACTTTTTATACCACCAGATTTTAGGTTCTTATTGATCTGATCGTGCCAAGTCTTTTTTGGCCGTCCTCGTTCTGTTCTCCCGCTAAAATTCGCCACATATATTTTCTTAGTCATTCCATCGTTATCTATTTGATCCACATGTCCACACCACATTTAAGAACTGCTTTATGAATTTTCATCTCGAATAATAAAATGATTAAAATACTAAATTGATATTAGTAATGTTAGTAAATAACCACTCACCGACTACTTCTGTCTACCGGTTTCGAGACGTACCCGTCTCTTCGTCAGGACATACACTACAATTTAACAATCATGCGAACAACACTACACCACAGCCACTTAGTACTATTCACATACACTATCACTACACATGCAAAACATGCAGAGCGAGTTGTTAGTCCCACCATGCTTTTGGGAAACTGGTGGCATGGTGGGACTAACAACTCGCTCTGCATGTTTTGCATGTGTAGTGATAGTGTATGTGAATAGTACTAAGTGGGTGTGGTGTAGTGTTGTTCGCATGATTGTTAAATTGTAGTGTATGTCCTGACGAAGAGACGGGTACGTCTCGAAACCGGTAGACAGAAGTAGTCGGTGAGTGGTTATTTACTAACATTACTAATATCAATTAAAATGTTTGACCACAAAGTAAATGCTTTGAATATAAATAATATGATTAAAATACTTTTAAATTAATATGAGTAAAATAGCAAATTGTTGATACTGTTCATTTGTATATTTCAGGGGCTGAGTTCATCAATCAGAGGAAGAGGATCAATCCGCGGCCTGAAGTGCGACTTGACTAATGAGCAGGAGATTTTGGACGCCTTTAGATGGGTGAATTCTACCCTCGGAGGGGTTGATGTTCTTGTTAACTGCGCTGGATTTATAGGGACTAAGGCGGTTCCAGCGTCACTTTTAGGTTTGTATTACATTGTAAGAAGGGGAGTAGGTAATTGGAGAGAATTTATTTCATTTTATACAACAAAACACTCAGATTTATTACAGGAAAAAACATGTTTGTTTGTACCTTTGTCAGCCGGTATACTCTAATTTTGGTCTTATATTGTATTACTACCGTGTATAATAAATGATATCACTCACACCTTTCAAGAACGTCATAAATAAAAAAACTTGATTTTTCAGGAGAACGTTTTTAAAGTTAAAAATATAATACAATTTATTAAAAATAAATATCAAGCCACTTATTAAACTTTTTACTGTGCAACAGATCTTTTTAGCTTAAACCTGAAGGTTTTTTCTCCATTTAATTTTTTTTTGTATATTTAAAAAAATTGTTAAACAATACCTTTTCTTTGAAATGCAAAAACAACACTTTCTGCCGTGTACCGGGTAAATATTAAGTTAAAATATGCCTCTTTTGCTGGGATATAGTACATTTTCAGGGCATTCTGAAAACATGCACAACTGAAAATTGACGATTTTTTATTTATGACGTTTTTGAAAGGAGTGAGCGATATATCATTTGTTTGATTATCTTGCCATGCTTGAGAAATGAAATAAATATCAATTATAAATTTCCAAGACCTTTTACAAAAAATATTTTATTTTCCTAACGTATTAGGATCGAACCAGGATTTCTTACAAGATAGACAAACGTGTTATCAGCATACAGCTGATGCTGTGTAAGAAACCAAAGTTCTACTAGACAATCTATTTAAATTAATAAGTAAATATTTGTTTACAATATTTTGAGTGTGTCCCCAAATACTTGTTCACAAAATCTGGATTATCTCCAATTACAGGAGTTATTTTCATATTATTTTTGACATATTATAGAACTTCCAAGAATTTGAATAGTGTGGTTGTCAATAATGGGTAGAATTGGTGAATGTTACACGTGTGTAAAGTGATCACTTAAACCAGCCTATGACGGTCGTCAGCCCTGTAAATGCCCAGGCTTCCATATTCTTCTTCATCTTTGATGAGATGTCAAAAATAATATGAAATGTTTGTTTGTTCAAAATCTTAAATCTCCTTAAGTTATTCATTGATTGCTTTCAAATTTTAACGTATACACGCGTGTTTTTATACATATACATAGATATGACGAGCAAAACGTGTTTGGAAAGAAAAACTTTTTTGACACTAATGATAATACCACCATCTGTTAAAAATATCAGCAACGCATGCAATACTAAATATACGATTGACCCAAGCACAATATTTAGCTCACACTCTCATCACAGGGAAGAAAAAAAAACATCATGAGGAAGTTGAAGAAAAAGTTATGTGAACCGCCACAAGAAAAGGCAGCTGAACAGAGAATTTAAAAAAATAGTTTCTGAAAAGAAAATAGTTGATAAAACTTCTTTTTTAAGACCATATAGTGGGGACTGACCGGAGCCATTTCGTCGTAACGTGTTACGATGCGAGCATTCGTATAGTCAGTACAGCGAACCGAGCGCTCCATCCATAGTCGGAGCGCTCACCGCGAGCGACGTTACTACGTTACGTTTCGACGAAATGCTTCGATCAGTCCCCACCATTAGATAAATAACTACAAATATTAGCTATTTATAATAATAAATATAGTTTAATAATTTTTATTCGAATACTATGGGTTAACGTTACCTAAAAACTCCTTTTAAATCATTATTTGCTCCAAATGGTGCATAGAGCACTGCATCTTACTGTCGCAATGTTATATCGATTATCAATTACATCAGAGAAGGTGATATAATTATGCTCTAGTACCAGTCCAGGGTATTGTAAAAGAATTATGAGTGAAAAGTCCCCAATTAATTCATTCATTCACTCATTCGAACCCTTATCCGCACCCTAATGGTGCATAGGGCACTGCATCATATAAATTCAGTGTTATCTTGATCCTTAACACATGAAGAAAAGGTGATCAGCCCTCCGCCTCCGGTACCAGTCCAAGGTATTATTGAATAAATATAAGAGTGAAAAAATCACTTTTATTTATTCGACCCCCCCTGGGAATCGAACCCGGGACCTCCAGTATGGTAGCCGAGCGTGCTGACTAATTTAATTTTGCTGTCTAATTTATACCTAAAAATAATATATATCTACTAAGTATCTTACTCACGTCGACAAACTTATGGATTTTTTTAGCAATTCTCTTGCTAGTTTCCACTGCAAAACTTCCTTGAGTTAGCACGCGTGTAGAGCAGACTCTATTAACGAGTCGTGTTAGTTCTTATTTGAGTATAAGTATAGCATGCATGCTTTCTTTTGTTTCAAGTCACACTTCCGCACAAATAAAACAACAATCATATTCCGGTACCGCTGTAATACCAAATTAGCCGTATCCAATACTGAGTATTTACTAATCATACAGTAGCGTGTTTTGATTAATGAACTTCCATAGCGTATCGTTGGGTCAGACATATACGCAGTAATATTTTTCCGAAAAACAAATAAAATAGTAATAAAAAAAACCTAATATTGTGAGCTATTTTAAGAATTTTGATATTTGGCTATACCAGATTACTTTTGATTCCGATTAAACTCATTAACCATAAAACGAAAAAGTATATTTCTGAATTATAACGATCACTTGCGGGTAAATACTTTGCGGGTAAAATTTTAATGTTTAAAAGTTACGGGGCTGACTACCGTCATAGGCTGGTTTGAGTAATCACTTTACACACGTGTTACATTTACCAATTCTACCTATTATTGACAACCGCACTTCTCAAATTCTTGGAAGTTCTAAATATATTTGAACCAATTAAGAAACCTTGTTCTTGAATCACTAGAACTGGAGACATCTATTGGTGAGATGAAAAGAAGCTTTTTATTGTGCACAAACTCTTATATGTGCACCATTTCATGTGTGCACGTGTGTAAAATTATGACAGGTTATAAGCCTTGTAAATTCCCCCATATTCTCTTGCATCTATGTAGAGATGTCAAAAAAATGTAAAAATAGCTCTCAAGTGGAGAAAACCTAGATTTGTGAATAAGTATTTGGGCACACTCCAAATGTTGTTAGTAAAATTTCGTTAATTATTAACGTAAAATACTATGCAATAAAATTAATTTGAGTTTTAATAAAATTATGAAAACGTGAATATTAATTATTCGGAGTCAAATGATATATCATTTGACGCGGAATAAATATAGGTATGTATATGTCCGCCTCCGTGGTGTGATGGTCAGCGTGTTTGGCTACCGTGCTGGAGGTCCCGGGTTCGATTCCCAGGGGGGGGGGTGAAAATAAATATTAGTGATTTAACACTGTAATATTTATTTAATATTACCCTGGACTGGTTCCTGAGGCGCAAGAGTGATCACCTTGCCTCCATGTAAGTAATGATTAAGATAACACTGCGTCAATTTGATGCAGTGCCCTATGCACCATTAGGTGCGGATAAGGGTTACTATGTATATGTATCGTTAAAATCAACTTCATATATTTATTTGATGTTTAAAAATATAATTTTCATTTTTATTTCAGAGAGAAATAGGGTCTTTTTAATTGGGATTTAAATAAATTAGGATTATCAAAATAACGAATTCTAATAGATTTATCTTAATCTCATCCATGGACAGAATGATATTCATTATTCAGCGCTATCTGCTTGAAACCAAGTCTGAGTTCCAGTCTCAAGAAACTCGACGATTAGAATATTTTATTGACGTTTCTATCTTAAGACTCTCTGGAGAAATTTAATTTCAGATCAGAGCACAAACTTACTAAAAGGAGAATTATCTCCAACGTGAGATTAAGGGCTCAAATAATAAAGCATTTACTGTAAGCTCAATTATTATTATTGGTAAACCAAAACTGTCGTAAGCAAATTAACTTCCCATATCCATACCCAATGGTGTACGAGTAAAAGGCATCGCATTGGATCGAACACGCGTTAATTTTATTTTTGATTATTTCTTTCTTTCCTTATTTTATTTGTTTGCGAATTATACAGCTTGTTCATAAAAAAATAAAAATAAAAATTAGATTGACAACGATAAAAGCTAATTAAATAATTTCACATTTATGCTAAGAGTACTGTTGATAACATAAATGTGGAATTATTACAGAGATAAAAAAAAAGAGAAAAAAGTTGGGTGTGTGTGAGTGAACTTGTGTGTATATTAATGATTTATTATTATATAATTGCAAGCTGAGAAGTAATAATAGACATAGGAAAAATAAAATTTCAGAAATATCTAGGGCACTCGTACAAGCTTGTTTAATGTACTGGTCTTTTTAGGAAATATTAAAGCCATATTTTTTATGATTTGATTTTAACTTTCTAGATTAACATGATGATACAAGTATAAAATTAAAACACTCAACATATAAGACCACTTTTGAGTTTATTGATGTAAATACGACTAGTTTCGAGAACATCTCGCTCACTCCTTTCAAGAACGTCATAAATCAAAAATTGTCAATTTTCAGTTATGCATGTTTTCGGAATACCCAGAAAATGTACTATATCCCGGCAAAAGAGGCATATTTTAACTTAATATTTACCCGCTACAGGGCACAAAATGTTGTTATTGCATTTTGAAGAAAAGGTATTGTTTAATAATTTTTTGAAATATACTAAATATTTTTCAAATGGAGAATAAACCTTTAGGTTTTACCTAAAAAGATCTGTTGTACAGTAAAAAGTTCAATAAGTGGCTTGATATTTATTTTTAATACATTGTGTTATATTTTTAAACTTTAAAAATGTTCTCCTGAAAAATCAAGTTTTTTTTATTTATGACGTTCTTGAAAGGAGTGAGCGATCTGTAGAATGTGTTCTGGATACTAAAAATAAATAAATATTTGCATTTAGTTTTTCAAATAAAATAATAGTAAAATACTTTAAAATTATCGTTAAATATTCATGTAGCTATTTATGTTATACTTACCTTGAATGAATAATAATCTTCAATAGCAAATGTTTTTCCATCGAAATAATTTATCTTTATGGTAAAATATAGGATTACCTTCCGATATAAAAAGAAATCAAAATGTTATCCTTGCATAAATCTACAAGTTTACGGTATTTTGGTAAAACTGTACCTCCTATCCTATAATTTGAGTGCTTGTTTATGTAAATACTACAGGTTAAAGCAAAACGGTGAAACTGGGAAGGAAGAAAGGGAAAAGACTCTTCATTTTGTTTATTTAATCCTAAAGAAAATGTAAACAGTAAATATTGCTGTACTAAAAGCGGTGTATCTGTTGCTCATCCTGTTTGCTCTTAAGTACATTTCGTTAATGTATCTGAAAACTTTCCAGTCGGGAATATTTTCTATATATTTTCGTTATTAAATTATTCGTTGTATCTCCTATCGTATATCCAAAGGCTAACTTTGATAATTTTCTTATCCCTTAGTTTAATATTCTACTGTGAAATTGTCAAAAATTACGCGGCGAACAAGACAAAATAAAAATTATGTGTTAAGGTTCTGAAAGGTAAAAAATATGAATAAATGAAAAATGTTTATTAAACAGTGTTTAAAACAGCGAAGGAAAAAGATTGAAAAATAAGGCAGACACACATCATTTGAAAGTTAAAAAGGGTCTTACAATAGTCATATTTGGGATGAATAATTAAAACTGGTCATGTGTTCAAGAAAGGTTAATCAGAATATGAGGCAAAAATGGTCAAAATAGACTAAATTTATCATAATCTTGACTCTGTGGGTCATGTTAATAGTATCATCACGAGATATACATTCTCGTACATCTATGTGTCGCTTCATACTATTTTCTTTTCCCTGTAAAACGCAGAATAGTGACCTATAAGTAACTGAAGTTGTAATAAAAGTTATCCGCCTCCGTAGTGTAGTGATTAACGCATTTGGCTGGCATACTCAAGGTCTCGGATTCGATTTTCAGCGGGGGGTAATCATGAGTAATTTTTTCACTGTAACATTCACTTAATATTACCCACGACATGTGCCCGAAGCACAGGACTGATCACCTTGCCTTCATGGTATAAACGATCAATATAACACTGCGGCAATGCAATTCATTGCTCTATGCACCATTTAGTGCAAATGAGGGTTAGAAAAATTGTAGTTATACCAGGGTAACATAATGTTGTAATTTAACTGAGTATTAAAATGCTATTATTTTTTTGAACAGAGGGTTCTACGGACAGCTGGAGATCAGTTTTGGATGTAAACGTTCTAGCTCTGACGTTGTGTTCCAGAGAGGCAGTTAAGTCTATGAAACAAAGAGGAGATAATGGCCACATTATTAACATAAACAGGTAAGAATTCAAATTAATTTTGCTTTGGATGTTGGATTGATACTAAAAATTTTGATAGTAAAAATGTCATCGCATTTCCCACTCAACCATTATTCATCGACATTCTTTTACGTATCCCTTTCACAAGTTGCGATTTTTTAATCTTTACAGAAACCCATCACAATCCTTATACAGTATATGTATATATGTATAAACATATGTGAATAAATTATATAAATGAATCAAACAATACATTCAGCCAAGTAGCATTTACGAAATTCTATAACACTACCCCTTAAATGTTTGAATTCTGATGTTTAATAAATCAAAGAAATGGATTAATAATATTCATGAAACTATTAGCAATTGGGGCAATCATTTAATTGTATACAATGTCGAGTTTTATTGCCAGGAATATAAATATAAATAACTTTTAAAAGGGAAAAATGGAAATATTTTCGAATGATTCTGGCGACTTAGTGGGGCTAAAACCATCCGGAATGTGAATACCATTTGGGTGTAAAAAATAATTGATTTTAAATATTATGTGCATTATTGTATTTATTAGTTGGTGTAATTACTTCGAAAGCAATGTTACATTCGACCCATTGGTATAAAAATAATAATTTTGAAAAGAAGAGTTATTTCTTGAATGTTTTTCGCAGGTACTTTGTGGCACATTTTATTATAATAATAATAATAATAAAACCCTTATCCGCACCCCAATGATGAATAGGGTACTGCTTCATTTAAACGCAGTGTTATCTTGATCGTTTACACATGAAGGAAAGGCGATCAGCCCCCCGCTTCAGGGACCAGTCCAGGGTAATTTAGAATAAATATTAGACTGAAAAATTCACTTTTATTTATTTAACCCCCCCCCCTGGGAATCGAACCCGGGACCTCCAGAACGGTAGCCGAGCGTGCTGACCATTACACTACGGAAGCGGACATTTTATAAACTTTATAAAATTAAATAACTCACTTTTAACCACTTTTTTTATTACTACAATATTCTTGTCAAAACCGGTAGGTTAAATTGTATTAATAAAAAAGTGGTTAAAACTGTTATTTAATTTTATAAAGTTTAAAAAAGAAGCGTTATTTTTTTCAAAACGGAAGGGTCTTGCTATTGGGTAGGTTTGTTTATAAGTCGGCTTCTTACCTAACAGGTTTTTTGCTGCTCTGATGAAAAAATCGTACCCGAAGTAAGACCTCTATAAAAATCGCTTCTTTATCTCGTTCCGCTCATTTCCCGGGTAGTCCCTAAGTTTCGCTTTGTAACTTCGGGCCACGGGATTCGGACTGTAACTTGTTACCATGCCATTCCAGCCTAGCCGGCCACAGTGTGCCATTCTTCCCCCACACACCCCTCGGCATGTACCCTGCCAGCAAGCACGCCGTCACTGCCGTCACGGAGTCATTAAGGGTTGAACTACAGGCACTCAAGAGTCGAATTAAAGTTACGGTGAGTTACGAGCGCCAACATTACCAGCGGCGATTATCCTTCATTTCATTTGAATTAATTTGTTTCTGGGTTTTGTTAATATTTTCGAAAAACAATTAGAGTTTATGATTATTTCGTTCTGAAAACATCTTGTAGTTGTACTGTGAAAGACGTTTTTATAATGTATGTGTACTCATTGCATGCATGAATAAATTAATGAGTACTAAAAACTAAATGTAAAATATGTATTTCTTTTTAGAAAAATTCATAAATAAAATCAAATTAATAATTTCGTATCCAGACATAAGTAAAAAATTATGAATATTTAAATATCTGCTGGTTTTATATTACCGTAGAAACATTCATTAATTTAATTTTTTCAATTTCAATTTTTTTTTTCAATTAACACATTACTAACTAAAAAAAATAAAACGTGTACATTAAAATACATTAAAATCAAATATATGCAAAAACTATTGCTAAAGGTGTAGAAGAATCCCGCTTCGGAAAACTCCATCAGACACATGGAACAGATCAATATCCAATGAGATATTGTTCAACATAGCGGTAGCTCTTCCCATGGGCATAATCATCTGAATATTCATATGATAATTGGTTTTGATGAAAACATTTTCAGACAGTCATGACTGCAGAAACATTAATCAATATGTCGTAAATACATGATTTTTTCCGAGAGAAGTAAACTATAGACCAATTCTTTCTAACTTACCATCTGAACAGGAATAAAAAAAATCTGAACTAAAAATAATAATTGGTTCCGATGAAAACATTTTCAGATAGCCATAAATAACTGCAGGAACATTCATAATGGATAGTAAATAAATGATTTTTTCCAAGAAAAATAAACTATAGGCTAAATTTCTCTAACTTACAATCAGAACATGAGTAAAAAATTCTGATAATTGGTTTCGATGAAAACGTTTTCAGATGGCTATAAATTACAGCAGAAACATTCATTAATGGATCGTAAATACATTATTTTTTTCTAGAGAAAAATATAGTCTAGAAATATTCGTACAGAGACTGTTTTATACTTCTTTATAGCAGGTTCTCGGCGTTTTTGATCGCAAATCAAGCATATTTGCATATTTCTCGCATATCTCACTAGGAGGGAAGGAATTACTTGTTACTTGGAGGAAAGTAGTAAAGAATTTTGTGTTTTCTAGAGCATAAGTCCGGGGGCCGTAGACACGGAAATGACTCGAACATTTGCTTCAAACGTGCTTGGAATAACTGAAAAACTTAACGGAGAGAGTAGCTACCTCAAGCAACTGGTACCGGAAGACATATCTGATGCAATCTTGTACGTACTGAGCTGCAGACCCAATGCACAGGTAAGGAAAGAAGATAACATTAAACACATGTAACAGTTTATACATATCATTTCCAACTGTTTATAACACCTACTTAACGAAATAGCCGGTATTGGGTTACATTCAAACATCCCACATACAAAAAAATCATTCCAGCTATGCACCTAAACTTGCACAACATAATTTGTATTTTATAATTTATTTTAATGTGTTTAGATTAAACATATCTATAAAAATAAGAACAATACAAATGTTTTTCTATAAAATTTCATTTATAATATAAACATTTCTTGAATGTTTTGAGCAGATACTTTGTGACACATTTAACATTTAGGAGTTTTTAAATCATATTTTTTAAATCATATTTTCACATGGTGTAAGGAGTGAGTGGAAGTTTTTGGTAAGGGAAGGGTGATTAACTATGAGTAATTCAATGTTTTAGAATTTAGTACATAAACCCTGATGATGACAAGGTTCTTGTCGAAACCGGTTGGATAAAGTTTACCAATAAAAAGTGGTTAAAACAAAGTTGTTTTATTTTATAAATATAAACATTAGTTGTAATTATTTGATTACTTTGAAAATTAGACACAACATTCTTCTTCTTCGTCTGGGGTAAAGAGCATTGCATATGCAGTGTCCATGAAATAATGACGGACAAAGTAAAGTCAATAAAATAATTTATTGAGTTTTCTTAGATTTCCTTTTTTTTATTTGCTGACCAATGGCAATGTCGATAATGACAAAACTCGGTTGCAGGTAAAATAAAAATGTTGTTCATTAAATATGAATAAGACATAAAAATTACTTGAAATTTGTGTTATTAGTGAAGTAAGTTGGTAAATCTACCACCAAATACATGTGGATTCGTACATAGAACAAAAGATTCGACAATATCACGACTAGAAGTAAACTTGAACGTCATGTAACACAAAACTAATGGTTTTGTTTAAAAAACACACTTTATATAACATAAAATAAAATTATTCTTTTTTGACATCTCATCAAAGATGAAGAAGAATATGGAAATCTGGGCATTCACGGGGCTGACGACCGTCATAGGCTGGTTTAAGCGATCACTTTACATACGTGTAACATTCACCAATTCTTCCGATTACTGACAACCACACTACTCAAATTCTTGGAAATAAATTGTAAAAAATAATAACTTCCAAGAATTTGAGTAGTGTGGTTGTCAGTAATGGGTAGAATTGGTGAATGTTACGTGTGTAAAGTGATCACTTAAACCAGCCTAAGACGGTTGTCAGCCCCGTAAATGCCCAGACTTCCATATTCTTCTTCATCTTTGATGAGATGTAACAAAAATAATATGAAAATAACTCCTGCAATTGGAGATAATCCTGATTTTGTGAACAAGTATTTGGACACACTCAAAATGTTGTAAAATGAAATTATTTCATCGTTTAATGTAAATTTAAAATTAACGATATTGCTAAAAATCGCAACTAAATAACATTAATTATTTGAGGCGTACGAACATTTTGGTCAGTCCATTTTTTTATTTCTGGAAACATATTTTTAATGATGTGTTATTTGACTATTTTAGATTCAAGAACTGACAATACAGCCAATTGGACAAAGACTGAGTGAGTAGAGAGGTATATATTAAGGTTTTTTCCTAATTTTATACATCATGTTAAAAATATTTCATCATTATTTTATTATTCCTTTTATTTACAATATTAAATAAGTTATATTGTTATCTTTTAACTAAATAAACATTATAATCGTATTTTTAACTAAGCGTCAAGTATGGATATATTTTTAGGATTAAAAAATAATATTTTTGTATGTTAACTATCAATTATGCTTTGTTTTTATAGAGTAATAAATTTTGTGTACCAAAAAAACATGTATTTTATTTAATTATATAATTTTTTGTTGTTGTTTTGGTGATCGAAAAAATACATTTTTGACATCTCAACATAGACGATGAAGAATATGGAAGTCTGGGTATTTACAGAATTTAAGACCTGTCATATGCTGGTTGAGTGATCACTTTACACACTTGTAACATTCATCATTCTACCCACGATTGACAATCACTTATATGAACAATCTCATGATGTTCCGTGATTGAGTTCACATCAGCCATCTATGATTGTATCTTAAATTGAGCAGACTCTTTTATTTGTATGCAAGATCCGAACCCGGATTATTTTACATACTGGGAAACGCCTGAAAACCTGATTTACAATTTTTATGCAGCTCGTAATTTGACCAGTTAACAAGTATTTAGACACACTCAAAACTCTGTGAAGAAAATTTGGATACATATTTACTTGATTTATTGAACAATTGTTATAAAAACGAGTTAACAATCGTTCTTCCACTTGTTTAGCTGATCAATTAAGGATTTCACCTACTGTCAGATATCCTCGGATTCATATGAGGCACACGTTCATGAAAAAATCAAATATCCTGTTAAAGTCGGTGGTAAGGAAACAAATGAGTACTTACAAAATCTCCAGTGGTAAGGACTGCGAACAATCGCGATATGGTTCGGTTCTCTGCTTTACCGCCATCGAGAAGTATTGTAACGCACTGCCATCTATATGATCCGATTCACAGTAATCTAAAAGAAACAAAAAAACTCTTAATAAATACAAATGGTAAATATTATGGGTTTATATAATCGGGTTTTAGTAATATCGGTATCGGTATTCAATTGAATTTATTTTCCATATTCTTGTACTTTATTATTTTTTTAATAAAACACTTCGCTCACTCCTTTTAAGAACGTCATAAATCAAAAATCGTCAATTTTGAGTTGTGCATGTTTTCATAATGCCCAGAAAATGTACTATATCCCAGCAAAAGCGGCATATTTTTAACTTAATATTTACCCGCTACAGGGCAGAAAGTGTTATTTCTGCATTTTGAAGAAAAGGTATTGTTAAATTATTTTTTAAATATACTAAATATTTTTCAAATGGAGAAAAAATATTCAGGTTTTACATAAAAAGATCTATTACACAGTAAAAAGTTAAATAAGTGGCTTGATATTTATTTTTAATACATTGTATTTTATGTTTGAACATTAAAAACGTTCTCCTGAAAAATCAAGTTTTTTGATTTATGACGTTCTTGAAAGGAGTGAGCGACTTGTATAATACCAAAAATGAGTTTTATTTCATTGTACACGACTAGCTTAAAAAACTAACAGATGTTTTCATCTACAGGTGAAACGTAAAAACTCGTATTTTCTACTGCCCGGAATCATTCTGTAATATATTTTTTTAAACATTTTACTTAATATAAACCTAGTGTATCAAGGTTAATAATCACTTAAACTCCAATATTTAAAAAAATGTAACATTATTAATTTTGTTTCCAGATATGACCAGAAATGTTGGTATTTCCACATGTATTTTAAAACTTACATTAAAAATAAAATTGATATATTCCTTATTTTTTTTTGCCTTAAATCCATTTTTTTACTAATAATTTTAAATTTATCACATTTGATGATAACGCACCAAGTAACTATTACTGATACAACCATTTTTTACCTTAAAAAATTCATACATTTCATGAAATTTAAGCGACTTGAAAACAAACTCAATTCTAAAATTAACTGAAATAGGTTTCAAAACTATTTGGCACACCTAAGAAAAATATCATGATTGATGCCTCATAAATATTATAGTAACTATATTTCAGGGTGACATGGAGGTTATTCAATGGTAAAAGTCATAAATAATTTAATTACAGCAACGGAAAATTTCAGTTAGAAGTCATATTAAAGGTAAATGTAATACACCTATGATTTCAAGGCACGACATTTTCTGAAGAAGAAAAAAGGTACAAAATAAGACAAATTTTATTTCTGTTTCATCATTTACGAAACAAATTTAATAAACTATTTCTTTCGAGGAAATATAAAATAGAAATATGTGAGTATTTTCAAATTCGTTATATAGAACAAGTAATACAGTGTGTAACAAAAAAAATCGTACTTTTAAGTACATAATTAAAATGAAGACTAAATAAAATATTTATACTTTTCAGAATGAATTTTGTTCGTAATATTTTAACGTCAGTAAAATTTTAGATAAAATATTTGAATTTTAATACATTAAGATAAAAGCAAAAGTAAAAAAATATATAGGCAATTTAAATGTAATAAGCTTTATAAATAATAAACAATCAAAAAACAGCTTTAAACTACGATACATTTTATTTTTAAATGAATAAATCTGCATGTTAAATTAATTTTTCAAAATATCTGACATGCATTTTGTTAAACCCAGTAGATATTATTTACCAAAAATAAAACGTTGACTTAAATGGGCAGTGTATTTTATATATTTAATAGAAAATATGTTTAAAGAAATGCCAAATTAATAATTGGATCGACAATTTTGATTCTGAAAGAAATGAATGAAAATGGTCAAAATAGTATTTTGACCATTTTCTTTTGGATCTGGTTACACAAGTCGGGCTCGTTATTCCAACTGAATGGATAATGTAAAGTTAATTTGACGAATACCGTTCTCAAACTTGAACAGTTTAATAAGAAATAATGCAGCGAATAAATATATCACTGTGCAAAAAATAACAAATCAATGGAGACGTTACTCAAAAAGTTCCAGATGTATTGAAATACGCTAAACGCTTCATTTGTAATATACCGTATACCGTAGGTACGTTTCACGCGATACAAACAAAAAAAATTAAAATAAATAATATTAAAATATTGTGTAATTTTAACATATGAGTTTACAACAGCCATCTATGTTAGATTCGGGAAAGCTTTTTATTAAACAGAGAGATTATTTTATGCTATTTTTCTTTATATTACGTTGCTTTACACCCTGTGCTTATTCCTGAGAATGTGATCTATTAATGTAAAAAGCGTGTGCGTCACCAAATTAGATGATAATGCCTTATGCCATTTGTAATCTTATGTGACGTGACAGTTGCCATATGAGTGACGCAGTGACTTGGTTTTTCTTTAAGGTCTGAATTATTTAGCTGCGTAAATTGAGAACACAGTAATGTTCTGATAAAATTGTGTAACCCCCTATTACATTAAATTTTCATTCGAGTTCTTTCATCTAAATAAAATAAATTTTGAAAACATGTTCGTTTTTAAAGAATTATTCAGGCTTATTTTTAGATTAAAAGGCAGGTTTTATCAATATATATTATAAGGTAATAACTCAAAGAAGGTTTTAGCTTTTAACTTTGAAAGATTCTATGGCATTTACAATAATGTACAAGATCAGAAAATCAAGTGGCGTACTCAATCACTGATAGAATTTTGAATTTTAAATCTATTTAAAGTAATCACTTCAACCAGCCGATCACAGGTCTTATTCCCTATAAAACGTCAAATTACCTTCGGTCTCTTACGATATAAATTCTTCACACATTCATAGCTTGCTTCGCATCACAATACTGCTCTTTTTTTCATCTACTAACTATTATCCGCATTAAAAAGTGCATAGAACACTGCATCGTATGTTATTTTGAGCAATAAATACGCGTTGAAAAGGTTATCGGCTTAGCGCTTCAGGTACCAGTCTAGGGTAGTGTTGAATAAATATTTTGAGTGAAATAACACTTATCTAATTTTTACCCCCCCCCCCCGTAAATAAATCAACCACCCGTCCAAGGTAATATTTGTTAAAAGTGAAACATCACTTATGTTTATTTTCACCCCCTTGTCAATCGAATCCTTGGCCTGTAGCACGGTAGGCAAACGCGTTGGCCACAACACTACCGAAGCGAACATAATGAAAATTATTTTTGTTTTTTTCGAAGACGGAAATGGACAATGTTTTTGCGACTTCCTTAATTAAAACACTCTCATTTTTAAATGTAATATTGGAGTATCTTCTTCTTCTTCTGTTTGGTGTAGGCTTTGTAGCCGGTTTTTAAGAGGGATTAGCCTACGATGTTGATTTCCAGCTATCAATCCATCTCTTTGGTGGTCTGCCAAGGAGTCGTCTACCTTATGATAGGTCGTGTAGTACAATATGAGGGACTCTGGATGGTTCCATTTTTCTCATATGCGCATCATCGTCTAATTCGTTGTCTTCCCCACCTAACGACGTTTTGGATCTCGTATATTTCTCTTATCCTGGTTTTCCTTATTCTACCTCGTAGGCTCTTGTTAGATATGCTGCTTCTTCTTCCTGGCTACATCCCAACTTATCGTCTTTAAAGACTGCCGGGGTCAACTCTCCTCCTCCTCAGGTTGTAGGTCCTTCTATCATGGACAACGTCACCTAGGCCATGCCTTCAAATCATGTTATCTTTCTGCAGCATCCATGAATTTTTTGGTCTTTCTCTAGATATCTTTCGAGGAAGATCCATTTCTATTGCCTGGATATGTTGCTTAGAGTCTACATATCGCTCACTTCTTTCAACAACGTCATAAATTGAAAAACTAGATTTTTCAGGAGAACGTTTAAAAATATAATACATCGTATTAAAAATAAATATCAAACCACTTATTGAACTTTTTACTGTGCAACAGATCTTTTTAGGTAAAACCTGAAGGTTTGTTCTTCATTTGAAAAATATTTAGCAAATTTAAAAAATAATTATACAATACCTTTTCTTCAAAATGGCAAAAACAACACTTTCTGCCCTGTAGCGGGTAAATATTAAGTTAAAAATATGCCGCTTTTGCTGGTACATAGTACATTTTCCCGGCATTCTAAAAACATGCACACCTGAAAATTTACGATTTTTAATTTATGACGATCTTGAAAAGAGTGAGCGATATCTGACACTCTTAGCGCGGTTTTGTTACTGCGGTTTACGCTCTTCATTCGATCCCATATGTCACGATGGGTTACAAACAAGTTTTATACATTTAATTATTGCTGCCAATCTTCATGTCAGGGTTTTTCCATTAGAGTATAATTAATACAATTTTACGACATGATTTAAATACAATGTAACAAAAGTACTAAATGGATTATAACAGTACATATTTATTTGTATAATGTTTTATTTCAACAAAACTTCAAATATTTGGGAATTAAATATTTCAATGAACTTACTAAAGAAATTTTTAAAAAAAGAAGATATTAAAATTCTTAAGGAAAAAATTAATGCCCATTACATATTAATCTTGAATAAATATCTAAAAAAGACTATTAAACCATTTATTATATAAAAAATTAAACCATGAGTGTAAGTTTCTCTCCAAGCACAAGAGCTCAGTCTCTTTTTTGGAGAGGCACAGCGAATCTAAAACTAAAAGTTTGCCATATGTATAAATGTTCAGAAAATGTATTATGTTGTACTTAAAAATGTAACTATATTAAATAAAAATATAAACAAAATATATAGCTTTGCTCTCGTATTTTGTTAACGTTTCACCATCCTTCTGTTCACACCCAATTTGAAATAGTAATCCTCTAGGGCTCCATTGCAAATGTTAATGATTTCGAATCAATGTTGACCTTTCAAATTACTGTTATTGACCAATGGTTGAATTCTCAAGCTTAAAGGTTTAATTCAAGAGCTAGTTTTCATTCGCCAACCATTGTACGGGAAATACCACCCCTCAGGAACCCACGCAACCAATATAAAACCAATATAATAACATCCGAACAATAAAATCGTATACATAAAACGATAAATTCATTCTCATAATAATTCTACTTGAGTTATCGAAATGTTTTTCAAGCATTCGGGGAGTATTCAAACCCTTAAAAAATACGTTTTTTAATGGGACAGAAATTATTTGTGAAAACATATATATATATATATATATATATATATATATATATATATATATATATATATATATATATATATATATATATATATATATATATATATATATATATATATATATATATATATATATATATATATATATATATATATATATATATATATATATATATATATATATATATATATATATATATATATATATATATATATATATATATATATATATATATATATATATATATATATATATATATTTATATGAATATAAATGTATATATTTTCGTTTTAACGAGGGAATCAACTTCTCTGTTTAAGATTAACGTGTTTCGTCTTATATAGATATAACAAATTACAAAAAAGACAAAACGCGTCACATTATATTTTATTGCATATATTTAAAAAAAAAATTGATCCAATTATTGTTTGATTGTTTAATTTTGGATACATTACCAAAAAATAAAAAATTGAATTCTGCCATCTAACTGCATTAACAATAAATGAATCATCTTAGGGTTTCGAAAAAATACATATTTAATTGAGGATATCTGCTGTTAACAATTATTGTTTATTTGCTTTGAAATATAGTCATTTGTATAAACGCGGTATTTTCAAGAGATTTATCGTTTTTATTTTTTACACAAATATGTAAATTTCAAACTATTTTTGAGCAAGTAACCAGTCTACAATTTCGGAAAAAGACTTTCATTAAATATCATTCCATTTCCGTTTAGAACTTTTATTCACAGAAGTACACGAGAAGATTGGATTATTTCATTTTCGTTATTCCGGAACAACTAAAAGAAGCCCTTGCGATATTTGAATATCCAGTTAATGATATCGTTTTACCCAAATATCGGTATCCAAATATCCAACCTGGTTTTAACAAAGAAAAAACTTTGAATACGAATAATTTTATTAACACACTAAAGCGTTAGATACTCATAAACGAATTACAGAGAATTTTATCGAAGTAAAGATGATTTAAATAAAGCATGTTTTAATGAAATTAAATGTTTCGAACCATAATTATAGAACCATCTAAGAAATCGTCATAAAATTCGTCATATTCGAGGCGTTCACAAAAAATATTCTAATGTTTTTTTTTCTTAAAAAATTATCATAGGGCACTGCATCGTATGTAAGTAATATTATCTTAATCGATATACATGACGGAACGGTCATCACACTTGCTCTTCAGGTTTCAGTAAAAGTAAATTATTAAATAAATATTTAGTTAAAACTAGCTTATTTATGCATAATATATTGTTTATATGCATATGTAAAAAAAGTACTGTCTTCTCAAAAACACATCCTATGTATGTGATAAAAAGTACAAAATAATCGTTTATAGGCAAGCTTGAAAGATGTTCAAAATCGACATTAATAATTGCCATAAGTTTCTAAATAAATATATTTCATTAAATTTCATTACACGAGGATTATTTTTGAATAATAGTGGTTGATAAATTGATAAATGTAATACCCAATAAACCTTGCGAATTTGAAATATTGAGCATTTCCAGGCAATTTGTGGTTTTATTTAAGCTATAAATCAATAAAAAGGATAAAATATTAGTGCTCTAACCAAAATACATTTATTTCAGGAAGCAAATAAAGCACATAAACAATATGCGATACAGCTTTATACATTGTTTCAAGATCTCTAACTATTTTTACACGATAACTATCCCCGTAACATATTTCATTTGTAAATTACAATTTTAGTTTTAAAATTAAAACATCTAAGGTTACCTTGAAAAAAGGAAATTAATATTCGGTTATTATTTAATTTTGGAGACAAAATAAAAATTTCTTTTCCGCCATCTAATTTTGAAAACTTTTAGGAAACTGTCATAAATTCAAGATCTTTCCACTTGTTGTTTTCATTATTTCGCATATTTGAAAAGTTGTCCTATACTTAAAGGAATATTGTATTTCTGTCATAAAACTTTTGTAAATGAGAAAGTAATTAATTTCACCCCTACAAGTAATATTATGTGAGATGAAATCGTTTTTAATATAGGTAAGCAACCCTAAGTAAAAAAACATATTTTCAAAAATAATAAAAAGAATAAAATATTTTATCGGCGTGTTTGTATGAATGTGGAAGAGGTGCGGAAAAGGGTTAGGAGAAGAAAAATATGATTTTTATTTTTATGTCACTCTATAATATAATTGTAAGCATGTTTGGCTATTTTCAATTAGGAGATCGATTTTCAGGTGGTTCAATACTGCATGCGAATAACAGGAAAAAAACTACTGAAAACCTCTTAAAAAATACAAATATTTTTTTTAAGACAACTCATTCTTCCGATCTAATGATTCTATTTTTATACATAACATCATCAATTATCGTAGATCATTATAGCTTTGCCAATATCACATTGATGAGCTTTGCATAGCTTAACTTTGGGTAAAATTTCCTATTTTGGTACCATGATATAATCATAATGTATGTCTTATACGAATATATGTTATAATATAAAAAATAACATTTTTTTATTTGGCTTATAAAAGTGTCTAATCATAAAATAAAACGCTTGTTTTTTACCATCCGAGTAGTAAACAAAAAGTATTTTATTTATAATTTAATCACGTCTTACCACAAAATGAATGCCGAAACAATAAATTATTAAGTGTCTGTGGAGTTTTATTCTGAAAAATTGTTATTTAGAACAAAATCCAATAAGGGTGTGATGATAGTCTTGCGTTTTTGATAACAGTAAGCGATAACCCATTCAATTAGTTAATATGTTACCATGAAAAGGTTATTTTTTAATCGATCTTGCTAATTACGTTTATACGTACCATAAAACAATATTAACTCCGATCAAAAGATTGCTGCGTTGTTCATACAAAACAAGTGTTTATTTTAATAAATGTTTATTAATCAGGCTCGTGCAATTAACTTTTACAAAGGCACTTGCCTTATTGGGGTCTTTAGACGAACGTGCTTTATTGCGGGATTAGTGTGGCGGGCTTAAATACGTATACTTAAAAGTAAACTTCTTTGGTCGTGTGTTGGATACAAAAAATTACATGCATACTTTGTACCTTTTATCAGTTGCTCTGTTAATACAAAACATGTATGTTTTAATAAACGTAACAGTAAACTTTTACAAAGGCACTTGCCTTATTGTAGTCTTTAGGCGAACATGCTTTAATGCAGGATTAGTGTGGAGGACGTTAATACGCATACTTAAAAGTAAACTTCTAAGGTCGTGTGTTAGATATGGAAAATAACATGCACAATTTCTATCTTTTATCGGTTGTTAAATACTCATTGCACTCAGTTTTCATGCCATTTATGTTATACTTTTTGTGTATGTCTAAAAGTACCGTATGTCGGTAAATTATGTAAGATACAATTACGATAATTATATCTAATAATAACGCCACTTCCCAGTATGATTAGGCAAAGATAATTAAATAAAACGTACACCAATCTGTATTTGCAAATAATCTACGCATCTTCCAGATTCATACATTTTCTCATACATACCCGCTGATCATTACGACTCCTGATCTGACCTCATTCAAGTATTTGAAATACTTGATCAAATTTAAAAGTATTATAAGAATTAAACAATTAAAGTATAGTACTGGCGATCTCACAATTTTATATACATAATTAAACGCACGATGAAATGTTATTCGTGGAGATAAGTAAGTAGTCATCTACCCCCAAACACGCGCACGGTATCTCAAGAAGAAAGATAATTATGATTTAGCAATTTAACCTGAAATATTTTTTAAATTAGTGGGTCACCTAAGTTTTGCTGTCATCCTCTAAACAATTGGTAAATATCCCAAAATTATAATCCAAAGCTGGTTCGAAGGCCTTGAAATGTATGATTTCTGTGAATTATTTCGAAAAATTGTAAAGTTGTAACGGTATTAGGTGCAGTTACCTTAAATGTCGCATGACATTTTCGCTGTTAACCCTCTCACCGCCGCTAGCACTATCCCCAGGGAGAACCCGTAAGACGATTTACTTTAATAGGTTTGCCGTACATCAGACCAGTTTTCCACTTAAATGTTACAAGGGTTAAGTAAAGCCCTGCATAATAGCTGAAACACTATACTTCAATAATATACCATAATTATTAACAGCCCTGAATAATGGCTATTTTTAATTTAAAACACAAGAAAAAAATAAACCTATCGATAGAAAATAAAAAAAATGAAGACAGATTTCACAAATTATCTTAAGAAATATAATTGCAATCATAGCGATAAAATTTATATTAAATAAAAATTATTCTTTATAACGACGTTCTAGGTGACTTTTTAAAGGGTAAGTTTTGTTCATTTTCCTGAGACTGGGTTATATAAACAAACTTATCCGCACCCCAATGGTGCATAGGGCACTGCATCATACAAACGCAGTGTTGATCTTGATCGTTAACACGTGAAGGAAAGGTGATCAGCCCTCCGCTTCAGGTACCAGTCCAGGGTAATATGGAATAAATATTACAGTGATAAAATCACTTATATTTATTTAACCCCCCTGGGAATCGAACCCTGGACCTCCAGAACGGCAGCCGAGCGTGCTGACCATTACACTACGGAGGCAAACAAAGTAAAATAATAAAATTTTCTGATTATTTACAACGTGTTTTTTTCTCAAAAAATACTACCTATATATAAGAGTGCTTCATTGTTTGTTCTTGTGTATTATATGTATGATACATTGTTTATGTTTTAATAAAATAATAATAAAAGTTATGTCGAAAGTTTAAGTACTTTCCTTTAGGTACAGTGTCAGATTGCCTACATAAATTTATCGCATCTGGCATGTCTGGCTTTCAACACATTTAAAATATTAGTAAGGGAGTGAATATTTTTAATTATTATTTAAAACGCAGGATGTTAGCCGGTTTTGCTAGGATTCTTAGACAGAATTTTTTATTTATTTTTTTCAACCGAAGGTTTCTCCAAAGTGTTATTTTTTGCGGACACAGTGTAGATAAATTAATATTTCTTGTGGATTTTTAATTTCTTACCATTTTGGCATTTTGAAACCAGTTGGTGACAGATATTTTTACAAATTATCAAAATAAGATTTATACATATTTTAAGGAGAGAGAGAGCCAGAAATAACAGTTTTTTTTAATAAAACTATTTATTTTGCATTTCTTATTCATTCGTAAACTGGATTATTCGTATGTAGGGTGTCCGATAGAATACATAATGAAACATTGCTGAAATGTTTTGATTACAATTTCTTCATTGGCTTAATGCAGCGTCCGTTTTTATTAACTTAAATAATAATTACATAATAAACCTTACGTGCCGTTAATACACGACGGACCACGTATTTCATATGCACGTAACAGCTTTGGAAAAGTACGGTACAGATCTTAAATTCCCAAGTTTTCATTGAAAACTGACCGTTATCCAGTGTCCCTTGTATCAAAACATAAATTAAAATACCTACTAGGCAGAGTGCTGTGTCACAACTAAGATTGTTTATGTCACCACTTAGAGCAGTGGTCGGCAACTAATCAGCCAAAGAGCCAAATATGCACATTACTCGAATTCTTTTTTTTTCTGGAGAAACAAATCTATTTGCAATTCGAGTACACCTTAGTTACAATTTTAGACCTTTAATAAATTACTGGAAAACTAAATAAAAGTTGATTTAACATATTAAAAGGATTTTATTCATTGATAAAAAAATCTTTCGAAATTAAGTTATCCATAAGAACACCACTTATTGCGCATAATATCCTTGCATCTCCTTTGAAAGATTGATCAAGTCAGGTTTTTATGTCATTATTTTTAGCACATGTCCGGGTTCTCGTCATTGAACCAAATTTTCAGTTTGCTTGTAGTGAGGTTCATGCTTCAAAAAGATTGTTCGCATGAGATACGTAAAGCCGAAGAACCTTCCCTAGGATATTTGCACCGGAGTCGCATGTGGCTCCAAAGCCACACTTTGCGGACCAGAGTAATGGTTATTATCTCCACATTTAGGATCCTTTTGTCCTTATATACTAAACCTGGTATTATTTTCATTAATAAAAAAACGTATTATAAATTGCACACACGGATTAAAAAGATGACGCAATCTTCATACGATTTACTAAGTGCATACGATTTTTTGACATCTCATCAAAGATGAAGAAGAATTTGGAAGTCTGGGCATTGACGGGGCTGAAGACCACCATAGGCTGGTTTTAGTGATCACTTTACACACGTGTAACATTCACCAATTCTACCCATTATTGACAACCACACCAATATATGAACCAATTTTGAAACATTATTCTTGACTCACTAGAACTTCACTAGAGACATATATTGGTTAGATGAAAAGAAGCTTTTTACTGAGCAGAAACTCTTTTATTAGTATGTGAGGTCCGAATCCTAGATTATAATCACACACATGAGAAACGCCAGAAAATATCATTTTCGTTTTTATTATTTAAGCTTATAATTTGACCCGATAATTTATTTACAACATTTTAAAATTGTAAATTGCATACGACATTTTATATGTTTTGTCTGTAGGATGATTTGAGTAACATGTCTTCAATATACTCGAATTTCAAACGCTTAATCAAATAATATGTATTAAATGTGATTGGAGTACTTATTTTAAAACGTATTCATACGTGTAATTTTCTCTTAATGAATGGTTTACATTTTAACTAAATAAAACCGTTGTAACTAACGTTCTCATACAAAGTGTAGTAATTAATCTGAAAGATCTTAATTAAGCACTAAGTTATTATTCGCGTGCATCAAGAGGAAATAACCAGGTACTATTTAGAATTAAGTGGAATTTTCAATACAGGGTTGTCATAAAAAGGTGGTCTGCCGACGCCTTGGGTTTCTGAAAAGTAATTAAGTTTTCACCCCAGATAACTTATTGCTATTAGACTCATATTTAACACAACCTTCATATTTCAAAGAACAAGGTGGTCTAGACGATATTTTGTGCGCATATTTCAATTTTTTTTTCGGATATTAATTAGGTTTTCAGGTATTCATCGGAATTTAAAAAGAGTATTGTTGTTAACAATTTCAGGTGTCTAACTGAGACAGAGCATCAATTTGGGTAGCTTAAGTGATCACTTTATACACTTATATAGCGTTCACCATTTTGCCCATTATTGATACCTATTCATTAATTTTGAAGACATTCAAATCATTTCTTCTTGATATTATTGTTTCAACAATACTTTAATATCAATTTAGAAATAAGAATATAGCAATCTATTTATTCGTATATAAATATTAACCCTTGTTATTGAAATTAGTGTTTTTATTTAAAGTTTAGTTCGTTTTTTCGTAATATCAATCCATTTTTAATTTCAGTTTTACATGGAAAATACCATTATAAAATACCAACAGTTGTATTAACCAAGTAAAATATAAATAAAAAGTAGTAAATTATTTATAACTTTAAGCTTTTCAACGACTTTACTGTTTCCTTATACCACCTTCATTCCCAGCATCACTAAAGTATTTCGTTTAAACAAAAGCTTCCCTGTTCAGATCACAGTGTTTAGTCGAAAGCATGAAACGACGACCATAAAAAATGCACATATAAAATTAGGAACGTGGCAGAAGTGGAATGGCAGAAGGAAGTACAAGACATAGTTTATAAATAATTAATCAATACAGGCTGATATGAAGACATCATTTAGGAACTAAAGAAACGCTGGAAATGTATTATAATCAGCTTTTGAGCTTTATCGATGATTGATACTGCAGATTTGGTTTTATCATCTATGTTTAAAAATAACTTTAAAGTATAATAAAGGTGCGTACATCAATATTTTTCCAATTTCTATCTGTGTTATGAAAAATAGTTTTTAGAAAATGTAGCTACTTTCATTAGATTCTTAGACTGTCTAAATGTGAAAATCTAACACTATTGACAATTGTAAAATATTTTTATTTATTCTTAATGTTACGCCTACGCGTTAGACATTATTTTTTTTTGATAAAAAATTGATAAAAAAAATTCTCCTGGGTATGATCTAAAAAGTTTTCGGCATCCATTCGGACAAAGAGAAAGTAATGAAAAAAATGCACGATAAAAAATAGATAAAAACACATGAAGAATTTTGATTTATCTACGAACTGACGTAAAAAAGAGGATAATAAGCAATCCTACATCCTCCATTAAAATGATCTACTTGTAAGAGACTCTCGAGAAAGCACCTAGAGCCGAGCTTTATCCCGGAGGCCATAAACTTTTTGTGGCTGGGCAGGGTCAAACAATGGCATAAGAAGAGCTGAGCCTTGTTTATCTGACAATGAAAATATTTGAGGACTTGAGTGCTTTAAGTGTACAATTATTCATTTTGAGTGCCAATAAAGTTGGCCGTGTTGTGTCGAATTGCGTTCCGAGGCGGAAGCAACATTACATTATCATCGTGATGATGACTTCTGTTGATGGTAATATTTAACGACTAAGCTTTCATTAAAAGGCGATATAAACACAGTTTATTTTATACTGAAGCTCAGTTTCGTGAGCGCTATTCTAAATATAATTATTAGCACTAACTATAAGATTATGATCGGCCTCCGTAGGATAACTTTATGACATGCATGATTGTACTCGGTTCAATTCTTAGGTAACTAAAGTTAAACTTATTATAATATCGTTCCGAAATCGGAACTACAAAGCCTTGAACTGTTTTTAGAAAACCTTTATTTTGTAAATTATCAAAATAACAGAATTTTAAACCAATTAAATTTCATATTCTCCATTACGGAAAATATTTTACCTTTTATATTTTATTGTGTGAATGTGAAAACACAAACTATTAAATCCAAGACAAAAAAATCGCATTACACCTATATATTATACAAAAATTAATAATGTTGAATATAATGATTTTTGAAAAAACTGTTATGACTGTTAAAAAACTGTTAAAAATCGTATGTAGAAAAAAATCCTTTTACAGATCTTCATCTTCTTCATCATCTTGGTGTAGGCCTTGTGGCCTGTTCTAAAAAGGATTAGCCTCCTGCAATGTCGATTCCCAGCTATCGACCCATCTGTTTGGTAGTCTGCCCGGGAGTCGTCTACCATGTGGTTGGCCGTACAGTGCGATGTGGGGGGAGTCTGAATGGTTCCATTCTCTTGCACAAACCATTGTCTCCTTCGTTGCCTTCCCCACCTAACGACATCTTCGATCTCGCATATTTCCTTGATCCTAGCGTTTCTTATTCTATCTCGAAGACTCTTGTCTCATATGTTTCTTAGAGTCTTCATTTCTGAAACTCTAAATGCGTTACAAATTTACAAATAATATGTCAAAATTGAGTAACGTAAAACTTTATAATTTCAGTAACACTGTGCCCTGAAGTTTTCCCTTGAAATGTTAACTCAAACGTCGGTAAAAAAAAATATTTATAAACGGTGTATTTGTTTGTGTGTGTGTGTGTGTACCAAAAAAGTTTAATAAAGCTCATTTTACTATCTGTACCTTTTTCAGGCGTACGTTATTGAACTTTGAATAAAATAACTATGCATCATAAAATAACTTTACAACAAAAAGAGATATGGTGATGTTTATCAAAGTTATTTGTAAGTTGTTGAATAAATATTACTCTTGATTACCTCACTATTTAAGTTAAGTTAACCCTGTAAATAATAGCTTTGGTGTTAGAATGAATATAATGTCACAGCCCAGACAGAATGTATGCGAAATTCATGTATAGAGGAGTCGATGCCTTAGGTCCTCACATATGATACATTATATAGCATTAGAGAAATAAATTACTGGACCCGAAACTCCGCAGACTACAAAGAGAAAATGAAATATTTGACCTTCAAGCGGTATAAATATTTCATTTTCTTTCTGAAACGGGCCATTTGTCAAAACTTACATACATTATTTAAATGCAACATGATTTCTTGTAGTGTTACAAGCGACTTGAGTTTCAGTGGCGGATATTCTACGTGTTTTCAAATGCAAGATGGGTAATTTCAGTAGAAATTATAAGTAAATTATTAATATTATTATTAGATAATTTTTAAACTCCTTACTCTTCAAATACTCTTTTTTTTTAAACCATACAATTATTTCGAAGAAAAACTTATGTTTTCAATACAAAAACGGTGCATCAAGAAAAAAATCTTCCCCTTCTTCTTCTTCTTCTTTTAGGACTAGGTCCTGTCATTCTCGGGTCGCTTCTGGGAGGTGGAAGACCAGCTATCCTTCCATAGTTTAGGTGGTCTTCCTGGGGGTCTGATCCCGCCTATGCTGCTGTCCGCTGCCACCCTCACCACTCGATCCGAACTCGCTCTTCTCACATGATCTCTCCAGAAACGTCTTCTTTCTCTTCCCCATCGCATAACATCTTCAACATCTCAGATTTTTCTTATTTCTGAGTTTCTAACTCTGTCGCAAAGTGTTAGGCCTGCAATGGGTCGTAGATTCTTCATTTCCGATGTCCTAAGAAGGCTTTTTGCTCTCGCAAAAAAATCAATTACGTAAAATGCCTGGATTGAGAGAAAATTATGCAAGTTGTGACATCACGAATACTGGTCCTTAATAACGAGAGAACAGCGTAATTAATTTTACGATTGAAAAGAAGAAATGGCTAGAAAGTTAATAAATTATTTTTTTTAAACTCTTGTAAATATATTAAATAGAAAATATATAAAAATATAAAAACATATTAACTTCAACCGCTATCAGCCTAACTTAGGCATTTATGGTCTTTGTATAGCACAACACCTGCCTTCTGTCTTAACTGCGCCACACTCTACTTGGTCTTCCTCCTCCTCTCACTCCTATATTTCCTTCTATAATGATAATAGTAAGGTTGTCATGCCGCAAGAAACTTTTTATTATCGTCTGTTTTCTATTGTTTCCAATACAGTCATATTTTCGTTTTATCGTCATAGAACCGTTTTTCACACTTTCCATTTAGCTATTATGTTTTTCAATTCAGTCCAAATTTCGCTACAATTTATAGAAATTTTTAGTAGTTTTTTACCTACAATTTAAACAACTTTAACTTTTCCAAGAGTGCAATAATTGGTGTGGGAACTTCACTATAATGTTCCAAAATTGAAAAAAAACATATATATATATATATATATATATATATAAAGGGTCCGCCAAATAACTTTTTTTTTTCAAAAACAGGGCGCAAAACATCGAGTGTAGCTTCGGCTGTGTGGCACGTAGCGCCGTCCTGTTGAAACCAAATGTTGCCAATATCCTCCTCTTCAATTTTTGTGAACAAAAATCCGTTCAACATGGCCCGATAACGATCGCCATTGACTGTAACGGCCACTCCTTGCTCATTTTCAAAGAAAAATGGCCCAATTATGCCTCTGGACCAAAATCCGCACCAAACAGTGACTCGTTTTGGGTGTACCGGCTTTTCAATGTATGCGTGCGGGTTTTCTGTGCCCCAAATACGACAATTTTGCTTGTTTACATACCCGCCAAGATCAAAATGAGCTTCATCCGAAAAGATGATTTTTTTGGCAAAATCGGCATCTTCTGTAAGTCGATCGCAGGCCCACTCAGCGAAGCGAAAACGCATTGGATGGTCAGTTGGCTTCAACTCCTGAACCAATTGGACTTTGTATGGCGTCATACCAAGGTCTTTATGCAAAATTCGTCTCAATGATGTCTCCGAAATGTTCAATTGTTGAGAACGACGGTGAATTGATGTTGATGGCGCTTCACGCACACTTTCTGCCACAACATCGATATTCTCGGGTGTACGCACTGTTTTTGGCTTTTCACGCTTTGGTTTATCGATGAGGATGCCAGTTTCTTTCACTTTTTTCACAAGATAACGAACATACGGAGCTGACGGTGCTTCTCTTCTTCCAAAAACCGTACGCAATTTTCGCACACATTCTGCAACATTACCATGATTTTCAAAGTAATGTCGCAATATTTCCCAGCGTTGTTCAAGCGTATACACAACCATATTCGCTCAGCGGAAGGATAAAACTAATTATCTGTCAAATCAGACATGAGCTAAGTGTTACCATTCACGAAATAAGCACTAGTTGAAAAAAAAAACTTTAGATGGCGGACCCTATATATATATATATATATATATATATATATATATATATATATATATATATATATATATATATATATATATATATATATATATATATATATATATATATATATATATATATATATATATATATATATATATATATATATATATATATATATATATATATATATATATATATATATATATATATATATATATATATAAATATATATATATATATTATATATATATATATATATATATATATATATATATATATATATATATATATATATATATATATATATATATATATATATATATATATATATATATATATATATATATATATATATATAAATATTTATATTTATTTTTTTTTTCCCGCCTCCTTAGTGTAATGGTCAGTACGCTCGGCTACCGTTCTGGAGGTCCCGGGTTCGATTTCCAGGGGGGTCAAATAAATATAAGTGATTTTTTCACTCTAATATTTATTCCATATTACCCTGGACTGGTACCTGAAGCGGAAGGCTGATCACCTTTCCTTCATGTGTTTACGATCAAGATAACACTGCGTTTGTATGATGCAGTGCCCTATGCACCATTGGGGTGCTGATAAGGGTTTGAATGAATATAAATGCCCAGACTTCTTTATAATCCTCAAAGTGATTTAAGTCACTTTTTGCCTCAAGAGATCTTATCGATCTATAACGTTGAACGCGTTAGGATAAAACACATAATACTATGTCATTTATCATTTGGCCCCGACATGAAAAATAATACAAAACGTAGAGACGAAATATCATTCAATTTAAAATACATTTATCCATGAAAATGCCGCTTGTCTCTGTCGCACTCGCTGAAAGTTCATAAAAGATCGAGTGAAGCCAACGAAACATAAGAAGTAAGTTGGGGAAATTTCTCGAAGCATTTGTACAGCGGTCTCCCAACCAATTTGTACCGCATGTCCCAGTTTTTCAATATACTACAACACATTTTGTGTCGTTAGGGGGAGATAGTTTTGTTTGAATTGTTCTGCCATCTACGCTACCCAATTCGGAGAGAGCCTTTATGGTTTACAAACTCATTTCAACTTAATTGGTTGCCTTTGTCGAAACTAGCATTGAAAATGCATTAGATCAAGCGGTTAATTAAGCCGAAAGTTTGAGCAGAATTTTAATTGCTATTTTATACTTAAATGTACTATTTTGTCTTTTTTAACCTTCAAAATTATTTAAAAATAATATAATTTTATAGCAAATACTTTTGTGGAATGATTTATACGATTTATAACTACATGTTGTAATTCACTTTACCGCAATACAATAACAATAAATATTATTCAGAATTCGAAAGAGGAGGTTAGTACTTAAATTTAAAATACTTGGCATTTAATTTTTATTTGAAATTTAGCCATTTTATTCAATATTGCTATAATTTGAGTTTTTTACCATTCGAATACGTAAAGAACATCATAATATACATAAGAAAAACGCTTCATGCGTACGATTAACACTTACGAATGTAGGTACCTACTGTGCGACCGGAATTCATGTTTAAATTATTAAATTACTACCAAAGGTAATACCTACTACACCCGTTTTGTAAGCATTTAAAAACAAAATAGATATGTATCCGTATGTAATAATGCTTTCGTAACATCGTTATTAAAATAATTTTGGTTTAATTTGACGGAATTCGGTAAACACCTTAAATACAAAGGAATTATTTTTCTAATTTATTTTTCTAATACGAGAAAACATTTTTTTTGAAAAAAAAACTTGAAAAAAAATAATTTTTGTTAGTGATTTAAGCCGTATTACTAATACTCAATTTGCAGGCGTGTAGTTATATGTATGTCTATCTACCAAAATAAACAGTGGTTCATAGTTTGCATGTAACATTAATAACACAGCTTCCTAACGGTGCAGTACCCTATACATCATTAGGTGTAGACACGGAATTTAAAATAAAACATATAATAAAATTTGAATTCGAGCATACCCGTGGAATTTTACGATGTTGACACTTAATTTTCGTTTAAAATAATCGTAGCCGAATTAATGCTGTATGCATCAATACCTTAAAATATAATTATTTCTATTAGTTTAATGGTAAACAAATATTTTTTAAAACCATTCATCATTGTAAACTACATTTTATAAACCAGGAAATATTTTTTGCAATGAATCGGGTCAGCATTCATGCAACCTGAAGTCAGGAATATAACTCTGGAGACGTGTTCTCACTTCCATTCGGGTGCATTGCCCTTTAGCGAGCTGCTATAGAGGAAGCGTTCCTCTTCTCCTCTCCGTAATGAAAGGTCCTCCCACCTCGAGTCCTATCACCGCTGCTGAAGTTTTCCCCGAGTTTCCAGAAACAAAAACTCGTGTGGGATTCAGGAAGAATCACGCTGTAAATTGCGTCGAGACGAACAGAACCAACGAGCTAACCAACACGAAAACACGTAATTCTATCCCAACAAGAGGAAAAGATGCAGTCAGATGGATTTTTTAAATTAACGGAAACTCGCGGGAATACTTTTGAAAAGGATTTCAAACAAATGCTAAACCAACACTTTTATTAAATTAACTTTCAACAGACAAAAAGCACATGAGTTTGTATTAATATTCTGAAAGTGAGTACGCAAGTGTCTCTTGAAGTTAACAATATACTACACTACTATCAAGTTAAATATAAACATAGATTTATATTATCCACTGACACTTCGTGATGGAATTGCATTTTTAATTTATTATTAGATTAAAACCAATATTTATAGCTTTTCCACTTTTTTTATTTGACCAGCGACCGGGTTTCCTCATATAAACCTCAAACCAACAGTTAACGTTAATTGATTGCTTCAAACGATGTTTTTGAAAACATATTACTTGCCTGTGAAAATCCTCCTTGCCCTGTTTTTTACAAGGATTTATAGCGTATTCAGTTTATATATCGTACAAATTATAGTTGATATTTGTAATAAAAAAATGAATAAAGTTAATCTCTAAAAATTAAAACAAAAGATACAATAAATTTAATATCTTATATCATTCAAGATACGTATTTTTTTTTTATTATTTTAAAGCCAAATAATAACCCGCAAAGCCCCTACCTTACGAGGTTTGTCTGCAGGTAGGATAGTAAGGATAGGGAAAGTTAGTGTAAAAAATACATCACAAATACCTGGACCAATTGAAAATAAAATATTTCTTGAATTCATTTTCTAATTGGCGGGAATCGAACCTGCGACGCCCGGTTCGCAGTCGAGCGTCTACCCAACTACGCTATGGCACGTGTCAATGCTTACATTCGTTTGGAAATGCCATAACTAGGCGTAAAAATTGTCAAAATATAAATGTTTGTGTTTTTTAGCATAAATACAACTTAGTAGACTCAAAAAATCTTTGTTTGATTTAACAATTGATACATAAATTAAAATGGAGTTCTACAAATCAATAAGTATCTAATATTTACGTGGTTTATGTATTTTTTGCAAATGCTGTTAAAAGTAATTTATTTTTTAAAATGTTTGGTTTTAACAACTAAACAACTAATGATGTAAATTTCCAATCCTTTTTATAGATCTGAAATCGTCAGAATACATATTTTATCATACCAGATGTTCAGTTGTCTTGAATTAGATATTTCTGACTCCGATTTCGGAGCTCGTATAATTTTACGTAATTTTATGAATCATGGCATTCAAGATCGCTCCTGTTTATTTTAAACCTCGTTTATAATAATAATTAAACAATTCATGTAGTAACTATGAAAACAACATAAAAATACATTGTTAATATTATTATTTGCATATCAAACAACGAGGATACTAAAATGTTATGTAAGTACGTGGTTCTAACAATTTAGAAGACACTTCTATGACATACAACTCGACATGTTCTGTAATATATTAAGATACGTATAATAGTAACTTTGAAGGTGAAAAGCAATTTGTATTCGCTAATTGGAGTGTTAGACAAATAACTCTCAATTAACGTAGCAATTTTATTAGACGTTTATGTATTAATGTGTACATTATACACTATGTACCTAAGTACTCACACGTGAAATGAACATACGTATTACGAGAAAATTCAGAATATCGTCTTTAAATAAAACTTTATCTCATAAGCGTAGATAATCTTGTACTATATACCATAGATCTGGGTATACATGGGTAACGTTGCAAGTATTTCCAATGGAATTCCCAATTACGTACTCATTTTGAGAAATACCTATGCATAAAGTAAATAATGTTTCGACAGCTTCTTTTGGAGTTCAAAAATAAACCGTAAACAAAAAGCTGTCTATCGCAAACCGTGTTCATAACACTATATTTAGATTGAGTTAAGCTCACAGCCAACAGCTACCCTCGACAATGCCACACGAAGGGAGAACCCCACAATATCCCATTGACTTGCCTTTTTGACCCACTTTGAATGGGTTATATGGGCCGCTCTCGATGTACTGGAAAAGGTTGTCTCCGTTTCTTCGAATCCAACGACTGGTTTTTATAAACGACTTTTGTAAAAGAGTTTTCTAAAGTCCATGTTATTGTAAAATGTACACATCGACATATTATATAAACACAATTTTAATTTCAAATAAATGGTTTCAGCAAAACATATTAAAAGGAAATTATTGTTTGGCAATAAATATTAAGCGTATTTTAAAATATTTATTGATTTGATATCAACTTTGTGGAATGACATGATGATTATTAAAAATTAAACAATCGTTGTAATTGAGTTTCATTTCGTTTCACACGGGTAGTTTCGAAAACTACAGATGTTTTCATCGTTTAATTCGCATTATTCTGAGACAACGAATCAAGTTTATCCTAGTTTATCTTTACACTTTTTAGGACGTAGTTTACCTGAACTCTATGCCTTAAAACTTCATTGCCCTCTGTTTACAATATGGATTATGCAATACGTATTACACAATTTACCCCGTGGTGGTATTACCCGCTTTATATGATGGAAAATACATTCAACCTCATAAAATGAATTATATATCATTAGTGTGCAACATTTCTATGAAAGGCCCGTAATCGAAATTAATTTTTAAGAAAGCAATAGGGAGTTTCATCAACATCAAAAGATATTGGTATAAGTTATAAGTTATTATTCTTACTACTTCCTATATGAATATGCAGCGGTCCTGTTAGTAAGTAATTTTTGGAATTTGATAATCACATAATAGATTCAAATCACTCATTCCACTCTCATAAATTAAAATTATTACATCTTGTACCATATAAAGACCAAATTATGAATTATTTAGAAAATTTAGATATCCAAAAAAAAACTAAATTCTAATAATAATTTATTAAATAATATATTGTTTCAAAATTCTTCACCTTTGCTTTCCATTTTTCCTTTATTTTCAAACTCCGCCCCCTTGACTAACCCCCCATCCCCCTAACTTACCCTCTCTTTATTTATAGAACGGTTTTTTTTATATTTAATATGTTAGTTATTATCCAGAACAGTTTTTTTATTTAATATGTTAGTTATTATTCAGACCTGAAGATGGAAGTTTATCTTTCGAAACTAGCAGTCATAAATAAATAAACTCAAATGCTATAAAAAAGTGTTTACAAAAATAAAAGTCGAGAATATTATGAGACCATTTTACACAAATAAAAATCTTCATTTTTCATTTCACAAAATTAAAGTAAACCCTTTCAACATACCATAAAATTCAGTCTTTGCTTATTTTCATAAATAAGTAACGTTGCATACTGTATCGTTATGCTTAACGTTCCAAAGGAATTGCATTTTCCAAAGCGCATTTCTTCAATCTGAAAAGGGTGCATTCATTTTTCACTGCTCAGAATACGACAGGGAGGATTTGTCGAATGAGTTGAGGAATCTTTTAAGCGTCCACTCTGATAACCAACATAAATCAACCGTCTTGTTACGTACTATATCAAGCAAGAACGCTCTTATGCCGGTGGTTAAAAAGAAATAAACTTTATAATCAATTTATTTAAAAATAAAAAATAAAAAATAGAAATTAACTAATTATAATTAAAATGTAACTTTGTTTTAAAATCACTATAAATATTTTATTATAACTTAAAAATAATCTTTACCGGTTTCAAAGTTAACCGGTAGATATTATATTTAATAATATAATAAAACCCTTATCCGCACCCCAATGGTGCATAGGGCACTGCTTCATATAAACACAGTGTTATCTTGATCGTTTACACATGAAGGAAGGGTGATCAGCTCTCCGCTTCAGGCACTAGTCCAGGGTAATATTGAATAAATATTACAGTGAAAAAATCACTTATATTTATTTGACCCCCCCTGGGAATCGAACCCGAACTTAGACATTATATTTAAGTTATAATAAAATATTTATAGCGATTTTAAAGCAAATTTACATTTCAATTATAAAATAGAAAATAACAAAGTTAGTGCTTTAAATATAAATTATAGAGATTAACTATCCAAGGGAAAAATCTGTAAAAAAAACCTTAGACACTTGTCTGCCAATGAAATTATTTGACTATTCGTTTAAAATTGGCTTTGCATTATACATTAGAGATTGTATATTAAAAAATAAACCCTAAGAAGTATATTTGGCAAGAGTCTACGAGACAGGTAAAGGAACACAGATAAGGGAAATATGCAAAATCGAAGAGGTCGTTAGGTGAGGAAGGCAATGAAGGAGACAATGGTATGAGCATGTGATGAGAATGGAACCAACCAGACTTCCCACATTGCACTGCACGACCAACCCCAAGATACACGACTTCCAGGAAGGCCACCAAAGGGATGGATTGACAGCTGGGAATCGACAGAAGGCTAATTCCTCTTAAAAACAGGCCACAAACCCAACACAAGCGAAAGAAAAAGATAAACGTAATACACAAGGTATACAAGTGTGCGCTAAAACGTCGTATGATAGATATTCGAATGGTGATATAAAGGAAGAATGCAAGGCTGAGATAAGCATTATCAATAAAATTAAGAGAGGTATGTTGAGATGGTTTGGGCATGTGAATCGAATGAGGGAAGAAAGGATAGTAAAAAAAAAATATCAGACGAATGTGATTAGTAATAGAAGCAGAGAAAGATCAAGGAAAACTTGGCTTGATCAAGTATTTCAAAAACTTGAAATTGGTCAGGTCGAAGATTGTGTGCAAAAACAGATTTGTGTGGCGTTCTATTATCTCTACCTACCCCCGCGGGAAGCGGCGTGATAGTAAGTTAGTTAATTTAGATATATACGTCATACCTTTACCGAAAATTACTTTCAAAGAAATTGTACGCTGTTTATTATGTGATTTCATACACCGAAAAAAAGGTTTTCATAAAAATATCCTCACCGCCGACGAAAAAACATTGTCATCTTGATTCTTTGATGACAGAGATAAAAGAGTTTTTAAATTACACAAACACATACACACAAATAAAGCAAATGTACTTGGTAATAAAAATGATACGTTCGCATAAAAAAGGATGAAAGCGACATTATAAAATTATGCGAGAAAATGTGACTCATATTTTCTTGAAATCATCTAACGTTTCATATTTTTCGTGGTAAGATTGGAAAGAATTCACATTTAACATAAATTGGCAATTTTTTACTTCCTATGTTTAAAAATAATAAATTTAGATGATTTACATAGCGCCATTCGTATACGTTTTCGTAAAATATTACCTCAAGAGCGCTTTGCTGTGATATTATATATTATATGTTTCATAGTGTTTTTTTTTTACAAAACAAAAAACTTAAAATTGAAGTTAATTTTCTTTCGCGTACAGCGTCATATTACCTGATCATATTTATCACATCTGAGTTATTTGACTCGGGTCTCTTAAGATCGTATAACCATTTTATTGTATAATACCGTTTTTTTTAAATACAGTACCGAGAAAAGTATTTTTTTATGTAATCCTAAACTTGAGGGTTTTCAATTAAACTTTAACTTAAGTTATTAAGAAAAGTATTTTGTTCAATAAATCTTCAATCTAATGCGGTGCCCTGGATTTAGTATTGGTTGAAAATGGGAGTCTAAATATGAAGAAAATAACTTAATTTTTAGTACAGTTTTTAATGACAATACAAATATCTGAAAAGTATAGAAGCACACAGATACCCTTTCATAAGACTATCGATTTGATGTGTTTAAGTACACACAGATATTATTATAGTCTTCAAAACAATAAACTGGGTCAGATAGTATATTTGATTCGACCTAAATGTGAATAATATTCCCTGTGGAGGACGGTGGAACTTCTGCACAACATGGTTTCAAATTTGTTACATTAATGATAAACCGTCAAATAATGGTTCAAGTATATCTCCTAGCATTATTCGCCATATTTAACCCTTTCCTGGCTGAATTAAAGATGCAGTTTTTCTCGATCTTTTAAGAAAGATTAGACACCTTAAATGTGGGGATTATACGATAGCCCTCAACTTAATATTCTTTAAACCCATGGACATTAACATTGAACGTAATGGATTTTTTTTTCTTAAAACGCCATTTTTGTATTTAATAAAATAAGTTTTTCGTTGAAGTAAATACATACTATAAATGGTTTTACAAATAAAAAACAAATGTTTTTGAAAAGTAGAATGAGTTAAAAAAATTATAAAAATGATTTATTCAGAATACATGTTCTTTAAAAAATCCGATGTATGTTTATTCTAAAAAAAAAGTGCCCGGCAAAAAAATTGGTTGATTTGCGTAAAATTCACCGTTTAATATCACTCACGGTAACGTTTATTGTTGACAGGTGTTTCAATTTAAAAAGGTCACTATAAAAATATAATCTAGACTACCTAACAAGGTCACAACGTGACTTAACTAGTCTAAGTGTTGTAGCCGAATACGTTTACAATATGTTTCTTCAGATGTCAGAAACTTATTGTAATACAAATTCAAGAGTTTAAAAAAAACGTAACGGAGGTATGAGAATGTTTTTTGTAAACTAAACTATGTAGGGAGTAAGTAAATTGCCATTTTAAGAAATTAAATGTCGTAGTCGGTAATAAAGAGTTTTATTCTTGAACTAAGAGAGACTTAATTGTTTACTAGAAAAATATGTTTTATTTAACGTTAACCCAGTAAAAAATTTGAAAATCCCTATTCATTCCAGTCATATTTTAGGTAAAAAAAAAGTATTGATAATATTTTGAATGCAAGTGATCATGTAATAATGCAAGGTGATCAGTCCTGCGGTTCTCATACAAGGTGATATTAAATAAATATGAATGTAATAATAACTTATGGTATACTATATATTTTTTTACTTTCATTGAAGTTTCGACGTACAGTAATTTTTACATTATCGTTAGGATATATATTTTTCGATTAAATAACAAATTCAATATCTCTTTTGAGCTAAATTACTACAACAAACATATTGTAATGACGTAAGAAAGGTGAACTACCTGCAACACAATGAAAATTGATATCTAACTTATATTATATTTACTTAAAATTGAAACGGAAATTATTTGATAATGTATTTGAACAGTTTATTTATGAATTTTATTTTATGATATGTTATTTACCCAATTAAATAAGAAACATGTATTAAATATGCGTACTACTGGTATTAATTTGTGTTATGTATGCCATAAATATGATATATCCTTTTGGAAAGCTTAGACTTTATATGAACTGTTATTGTAAAATATTTTATAGGTGAAAGTTTACAGGTGTATCCATGACCTCCCACAACAAGAGATACATACACATAACGACTACAGAAATTTGCTCTAGAATAACGAAGAGATGGGTTACAAAAAACTTCAGGAAGTCTGTTATATTTCACACGGTCAAATTTTCTGCGAGATAAAAGAAAACACAGGTGAGCAATTAATCCAAAAAAATATTTCTTTGTTAGGGGAGGAAATCGGATGAATAAGGACGTATTACCGTTACTCTAAGGGTATTTTGTGTCGGGTTGTAAAACCATAAAGTTCTACTGGCACGTTATATAAAGCATAGAGCGAAGCTCATGATTATCACTAACATTACGTCAGCGAAGCTTTTAAGCTCAACTCGGGGTGTTTGGAATAATTCAGAGAAATACGGGTATAATAGGGATAGAAATATTTATTACGGTATCATTGTTAATAATGTAATAATTAATTTAATTTGTATTTAAACAGCGAATAAATTTAAACGTGATATTCGTATGATTAAAAGCGACCTTAATTAATTCAATCGTAACGTCGCACAGTGGGGTATATTAGCGATCTGGGCGGCCAAAAGTCACTTTTAAAAACATTGTCGCAGGTGTATGAAAAATATATCAACATGAAATAGAGTATTTTGTCGATGACATGCAATAATTGTATCCCCCCCACGCACATCTCACGTGTCTAATGGTCAGTCGCAAAGTTGTTGTTATTGTGAGTGCACGTGTTTCTCTTTCGCTGTTCGTTTAGTACGCAAACATTTCAGTGATTATTATTATTTTTTTGTATTACACGTATACAATTTAATAATGGATTGTGATCAAGCAGGTAAGATAGTGTATTGTTCATAGATTTTAGTTGCAATAGCTAACATATTTACTAAAAAAAACTAATTTAAATAAGTGCCTTTAAATGGATTTTTCCTTCATTTTTTTTTTAAATAAAGGATATTTAGTTGTGCTTCCGAGTGTTATCCGGCTTTAATTTTGATTGTATCAAATAGCTTAGCCCTCTTTCTTTATATAAATTGAAAATTTTTTTGCAGAATTTTGCTCTTTTGCAAGAAATCGCTCTTTTAAGATGAGTCAGCACAATAATGAAAACTGAACTACGTACAGTTTTTTATCTTTAAATTGTTACATTTTTATTTTAGGACCAGTAGATGTTAGAATAATGACTAAAAAACAGTTATTTATTATCATGCAGCAACGAAATGCTAATAAAATTAATGAAAAATTAGAATGCTTGCAAAAGTACCTTTTACAATTAGATAATTTTTCTGACGAGTGTGCAATGAAAATTAAAAACGATTTTTCGCATTTCAAGTCTGAAATGAAGCGAAGATAGACTAATGCACTCAGAAAGGAGGAAACTTTCTTGATAAAAAACGAAAATTGGCTTGACGGAACTTTTACAATTCCTTGGGTAATGAATCGATCAGGACGACCATCAAAGTCGTTTGGTGAATCAAGTCAGAGAAGCAAAAGAAGGAAAACTGAAGATTTGCGCAAACATATTGAATTAGATGTGCTCACCCATGCTACTCGGTCAAAGTTAGGAGAAAGCGGGATGAGAGATGCTTCTTTGGTGTTGAAAGAAATTATCTGTACACCTAAGCGTGCTACCAAATATAAGAAAGCGTATTCTCGTTGTCAGCAAAAAAATACCCGGATAACGCAATTGACTCCATCACAGGCTTCATCCATTTTTGTTGAAGCCGATCTTTCGAGAAGGCAATATGAAATAGTAAGGAGTTCTCATAAAAAACTATACCCGTGTTACAGTATCTTACAAAAAGCAAAACTCGAGTGTTACCCTGCTAAGAAAGCTTACAGAGTAACTGAAACTTGTGCCGAAGTAAACCTACAGAGTTTAATGGATCACACTACCACGCGACTATTGACACATTTAGAAGAATGTTTACAAAATTTAAATAAAAAAGAAAGAGAAACATTAGTTTAAATGTGCAAGTGGGGTTGTGATGGAGCACAACAAGCTCAATATAAACAAACGTTTTTAAATGATGCAGACTCCGATGCAAACATATTTCAGAGTTCGTTTGTGCCCCTACAACTTATTTGTTCCTTGAATAATAAGGTTATTTGGCAAAACCCAATTCCTTCTTCACCACGTTATTGTCGTCCAATAAGAATACGATTTATAAAGGAAACAAAAAAAAAACAAATGAAGAAATCGCTTATATTAAAAGCGGAAGAAGAACTGTGTCCGGACGAGGAACCATGGCCATCTTTCTCGGACTTATATTTTTTAAATTATTTACTACGATTTGCATTTATTAAAAAAAAAATTTTTTTTTTTACTGATAAGTAAAAAATATCTCCATATAATACAATGAATTAGTCAAAAGGCATATTTGGAATCGATTTAGAACGAAAAATAATATTGGCCGCCCAGATCGCCAATATACCCCACTGTGCGTCGTCCGAATCCGTAGTGTAATGGTCCCGGATTCGATTCCTAGGGGGGTAAAATAAATATAAGTAATTTTTTCACTCAAATTATAGTTGAAGTACGGAAAATGGTTTCATTATATATTTTATATACTGTATAAAATGTATCAATGTACTAGCATCCCACCTCAAAAAAATAAACTTTTTAACTGACCCTTACTTCCTGACCTTGAGTTCCTTCAGGACTTTCTCTCGGAGGGTTTGTCCTTCCAGCTGAATGTCCAGCATCTCTTATCGCTAATTTTCCAAAAATCAATTATGTAATCATAAGGCACTTGAAAAAGTTTATCCAAAACATTTAAGTAAGTATAATTAATCATTTTAAAAAATATTAATTTATAGTATAATAAAAAATGCCATTTGTTTGAAGCATAAATCACTTAATTTTGGGTGCTTTATCAATAAATAAATAAGAAGTGTTCTGCTCAATAAAATGCTTCTTTTCATCTCACCAATAGATGTCTCGAGTGAAGTTCTAATAATTCAAGAACAGTGTTATGAAATTGCTTCATATATAAAGAACTTCCAAGAACTTCCAAGAGTAGTGTGGTTGTCAATAATGGGTAGAATTGGTGAATGTTACACGTGTGTAAAGTGTTCACTTAAACCAGTCTATGACGGTCGTCAACCCCGCAAATGCCCAGACCTTCATATTCTTCTTCATCTTTGATGAGATGTCAATAAATAATATTAAATAAAAAGTTTACCAAGAGATGCTCAGAATACCATCTTCTTCATATAAAAATGATAGATGTTCATCTCAATTTGAGGCACCAAAAATATTGATTTGATGGATATATCGTAGTCATACAGGAGAAAGTGACCAAGTGCATTTCTTACAAAAACGTGATCATTGACTATTTGATATCTTACCAGCTTAATACTGCCTTAAAAAAAAACCCAAAAGGATTTTAAACTTGAAAGTATAATATATTGACTTGTTAAAAATGACTAACTGCGTTGATGTTTATTTTCTTGCCAAGCAAAAGTGACTTAAATGGCCCTCCTGAACATTTAACGTTTTGGTAGTTGGTCACTTTCTCCTGTGCGACTACGATATTTTCCATTTTGACTGTTTATCAATAAAAAATATAAACTTAAACAAAAGTGTATCGAAAGATGCTCAGAATACCATATTTTCAAATAAAAATGATAGATTTTTCATCTCATGTTTAGGCACCTATAATATTGATTTGATGGATATATGTAGGTTTGATAGTGTATGTTTAATATGTGAAGGAAAAAATATATTTCTGGCTCACCTGCATTCCACCTTGACAAATTTCCTCTTTAGTAATACTTGTCCAATCACATTCCCATACAAAGTTAGCGCAAAATCTCCCCTATCTCGGTCAAGGCCTTTTCTCTTCTACCTTTTCGTGACATATGGAGAATGCAGACTGAATCTATTTTCGATTCGGAAATAGAGCGAGCATTTTAAAATTATTATACTCCACAGAATTTGTCGGTCGAAGGCAGTTATGAAAATGCTCTCAATCGGAAAGGGTATTTATAATTCATTTAAATATAACGTTCACGAGAAATAAAATTCTAATCAGCTTTTTGAGGTATGAGAACATTGTGTTAAGGATATGGGGGTTTACTTTAATACAATTTTCTTCGATTGATTAATCAAAGTAAAAGTCAAGGCTTTTTTTAAAAACTATTTTTAACCAAACAACACCGACAAACCATGTACATTTTTATTTGTTAAAAATATTAAATCTCCTTAAGTTATTCACCGATTGCTTTGAATTTTTTAGGCAAATTTGTTTTAAAATACGCGCATTTTTTAACCACAATGGCAGCGCCATCTGTAGAAGATAACAACAACACACGCAATACTACATACTGGTTATGGTGACTAGCATGCTTCGTGACAAATAAAGGAGAGGGATTGAATGGCAAAGATTTTTTTAAAACTACAAAAAAAAACACTTGTATTTTACCACCAAATGAGTTAAAACTTATTTAGTGGTATTAAACAAGTGTTTTTATTTTTATTTTAAATAATCAACATGTCATTCCACAAAGTAAATGCCGAATCAATCAATTATTTGGGAAAGGTAAGAGGTTTTTTTATGTAGAGTAAAAATCAAAAATGGGCGTGGAAAGACGTGTGGCCCCTCGCGCAGTCGGTCGCTTGCTGAATTCTGTGTTTTTGAGTAAGGCCTTAATTTTTTAGCATTTTGATTACAGGATATTTTATTGAAAATGTCACGGATAGCGCTGGATGTTTCAGTGCCTTCTACTGTATTAGGTAATTAAAGAAGTATTTTATTTATTGTTCCGGCTTTTCCTTTGTGGTAAGACATGATGATATTATCAAAGAAAACACTGGTTTTTTTTTACCACTTGAGTTTATTTTATGACGGCTAGTTAGTTTACATTTAGACCTGAAGATGGAAGCTTAGCTTCCGAAACCAGTCGTCATAAAATAAACTCAATGCTAAAAAAAAACAAGTGTTTTCTTTTAAAAATATTAGATAAGTAGATAAATTTATTATATATTCATATATTACTGATGTATTATTTTATTATTTTTATTTTTTCAGCCATATTACAGTTGAAAAGATATACAATAATACAACTTTATATCTTTTTATATGTCACCACTCCTTCTGCTAATAAGAATACTTTAAAATGATTATAATAATATGTAATATATTTCTCATACCATTCATACATTAGTAAAATGTTATATGACATTTGAACTGACGTTTGACGTTGCGTGTATACGCATAATTTAACAGAATTATAACAGACAAGTTAATTTTAAACTTCTCCTTTTTTTTATAAATCCTCATTAAACATGTTTTAATAAAAATTAAATGAACAAAATATACAAAATAGTATTTATTTATATGTTTATAAAATAAAAATTGTTTGCTTTTATTTAGGAGGTCAATTTCAATAATTTTGTTAAATATTTATCAGTTGAGAGATTTTTCTGAAACCCTTTGTGTGCCCAGGATTAAAGATTATTCACTATGTATTTAATAATTCAATGTCAACATGTACGTTATGTTCTAAACATCAGTAAAGAGAATTCCATAAATTCCCTTTATTTAGAGGATAAAACATTGTTTACTTTAAAATTGTAAAAGAAAAACACTTTTTGCCACTTGAGTTTATTTTATGACGACTAGTTTCGGAAGCTACGCTTTTATCTTCAGGTCTAAATGTAAACTCAATATATAGTATGTTTAGTATACATTTAGACCTGAAGATTGAAGCGTAGCTTCCGGAACTATTTGTCATAAAATAAACTCAAGTGGTAAAGAAACAAGTATTTTTCTTTTACAATATCATCATATCTTAACACAAAGTGAATGCCGGAACAATAAATAAATTGTTTACTTTATATTTGAGAGTTCAATTTCAAATATGTATATCGTAGTCGTACAGGAGAAAGTGACCAACACCAAAACGTAAAATGTTCAGGAGAGCCATTGAAGTCACTTTTGCTTGGCAAGAAAATAAACATCAATGTAGTCATTTTTAACAAGTCAATATATTATGCTTCCACGTTTAAAACCCCTTGGGATTTTTTTCAGGGCAATATTAAGCTAGTAAGATATCAAATAGTCAATGATCACGTTTTTGTAAAAAATGCACTTGGTCACTTTATCCTGTATGACTACGATATGTATCTATTTCATGTTCTTTACATCAATACGAGATTTTATGAAATAATTTGTATTTCAAGAATTACAGAACATTAACTGTTCATTTAAGAGTTTCATTTCAACATATATGTTGTATATATGTATACTCTATGACAGATTGGTCTATCATATGTTTTATGTTTTTTGTGAAAGATTTTTTCAAACACTTTTTTTCTAGGATAAAAGATTGTTTCTAGTTTATCTGAGAGTTAAATTTCAACATTTATGTTAAGTATGTGTATGATCAATCTTATGTATTTTTACATAGGTTAAGAGAATATTTCGAAACCCTTATTATTTCCAGGATAAAATATTGTTTGACTATAAATATTGTTATAAGTAGTTTATTTGAGAGTTCAATTTCAACATTTATATTACATACATGTATGATCTATCTCATGTTCTTTACATCAGTTAAGAGATTTTTTGAAACCCTTTCGAGAATCATAATATACCACTTATCTTTTTTCACGGTAATAATACAGCTTGGTTGTGGAATAATTTATCCTCCCACATCTAAAATGCTCCTTCATTGTTAGTATTCAAGTCATGTACAAAACTTTACTTTTTTCATTTGCGATCCTCGATTTCTACCGTTTTCTCTTTATTTCCACCTTATACTCCAATTCCCTATCGTCAGGTTAATACGAGTACTTGTACTAATTAATATGCTAATTAAATTAGGTACCTTTTCATTCGTGCACAATTAATTAATTACTATAGGCTATAAACTGAGCAATTTTATTTAACATAATTTTTTTTTTGTATGTATGTAATAAAATACCTAGGTACCTACCTATACCTTTTATTAAGTACTTACATATAGTACCTACATAAAACAGATCTACCACCAGATGTCGCATGCGTCGCACTGAATAAAATAAAAGACATCAGAAAAAATATAATATTTTGAAATGTCAGAATCAGATAGATAGATAGAAAAATATTATAAAGATAAATTAAGAATAAACTTTAATTATAAACTTTATTTACAAAGCAACACATTGTTCATTTTATTATTATACACTTACTTTAATTATTATTTACACCCAATTTACGACGAAAAATATTACCACGTTATGTGTATACTTGCAGATAACAATCCGTATCAAAATATACGGTGATCGATCTAAATTAACTATTTTCAATAGATATTTGATCAGTATTATTTTTAAATACTTTTTATGTACATTTATACAGAAATTATCCCCCGAGAGACCGAAATCACTACATTATATAGAAGTCTTAGAGAGACGAAGAAATATTGAGGGATTGGGCAATTACAAGGTTTGTAACCTGTCATTGACTGTGAGTAATCATTTTTAAAACACGTGTAACGTTCACAATTCTACCCATGGTAAAATATCCATTGACTTTTTTTTATTAATTCTCACTCAATACATTCAATATGCCTAAATCTTTGTTCGCAAATATTTGTTCGCAAAAAATTATACCTCAATAGAGATGAAGATGAAAATGAAAATTGGGTACTTGCAGACCATTTCTAGGTATTTACTAGACAAATCCAGATTTGTGAACAAAGGTTTGGACCCACTCAAAATATTACCAATAATATATCGGAACTTCGGGACGCGGTCCTGACTTGGAACGGTGCAAGGGTGCTGGCAGCCGACAAAAGAGCTTGGAGGCAGTTTGTAGACTTCGATTCAAATCAAAGATTTAAATATTTCTTAATCGCAAGTACGGGACTTTATTGAGAACATATCCCAAGTAGGTCTATATTATATAAACAGATATGTATATTATCAAGTTATGACAGATGAACATCATAAGCCCTTTTATGCGGGCCGAATACGGTCGTATACATACATATATAAACAATTAAAGGCTTTTAATTTTCACTTAGCGCTGGGGCCGGTCATAAAAAGGTCGTATAGTTTAATTACAGTGACGCGAATGCTGGCGCCATATCATACAGGGTAGCAAGCTGAATGGCTATATAAAGTGTGCGTCAGGAAATATCCCCCTGATGGAAATAAAAACCCCATCCAGAAATAACCAGTATGAATCTATAGATAAATTGATGACAATACAAAAAAATAAATGAAATATAGTAATTATGATTTCTTGCATTTTTACATCTCAACTCTATTTTCAGGGTTACTGTTGTAAGCTGGTTTAAGTGATCACTTTACACACGTGTAACATTCACCATTCTAGCCATGATTTGTCAAATTTACCACACTTCTCAAATTGTTCTAACTCAAACATATTTCAAACGTAGCTTCATGTGAGAGTTCGTGACTGTATCTTTTGTTGATCCAAGTAAGATCTAATAAAACAAAGACACTTTTATTTTAAAATATATATTAATAATAAATTTGAAATTATACCAAAATAATGACAAATGCAGTCGACATGCCATTTCCCAGATGAATGTGTTCTAATGGTAATATAAGGAAAGAATGCAAGTTTGAGATAATCACTCGATAAAATGAGAGGTGTATTGAGATGGTTTGGGCATGTGAATCGAATGAGTCAATAATGAATAGTAAAACAAATTTATCAGAAATCCGAATATTCAGCGTGTATATATGAGAAGATCCATGAATGTGGAAGACACAAAGATTGTTTGCAAGGACAGATTAAAGTGACGTTTCATTCTATCTACCTACCTGGTGCTGGTCAGTTAGCTAGTTAGTATACCAGAGTTGGTAGTATACCACCTGTAATAACACAACCTACAAAACAACAATGTTATTTATCAGGACAATCAAATGTTATTTCTTCCTTCCGATAACAAAATGATATCAAATAAACCCTTAAAAGGATACCTCAAAACGTTTTATACTGATCATAATACCGGAAAGAAAACAAACTTAATCTTTGGGCGCCAACAAAACAGGAAAATATTTATTTGATTTTACCCTTTCAGCTAAACGCTAGAGCAGTGGTTCTTAACCGGTGCTCCGCAAGCTTGTTCCAAGTGCTCCGCAAAATTATGAAAACCAAAATTTAATGTTGTCTCATTCACTGCACGATTTGAATTGCAAATATAATGGCTAGATGGTAGCACCCTTGCAAAATGAAGTTGTGTGTGCTCCCTCACAACAGCGGTCTAGATATTTTTAATTCTGTATCACCATATTTAGAACAATTGGAAATATCATGGGGGTTATGTGTAGCAATTTATACAAACGGTACTCCATCAATGGCAGGTTCATTGATAGGATTTGTCACCCTTGATTTGTGAACCTTACCTCAGCAATTTCGATAAAGAAATGAGAGTAGTTATATAAAATATTAGAACTTATATCCCTGAAATTTCTAAAAGCCGACAAGCTCAGATGTCACATTAAATAATTTTTGTCGCAAAAAGTTTAATTGAAGTATTTATGTAATTTTTATCTTGCCTGTAATAAAATAATCAGTTTTATTTTTCGTAAAAGTTTTCTTTGTATGTTTTTTTAGATGTTTAATTTTGGTGTACCGCAAATTTTACCTAAGATTGAAAGTGCTCCATGACTTCAAAAAGGTTCAGAACCACTGCGATAGAGAGAACTGTTAGGGTAAATACAAGCGTAAAATGATATTATTCTGAGGGATGCCCGATGAACGCTCACCTTTTACGAGAAACGGTGAAAGCTGTTCCCCATTTCAACCTTTTGATGGACTCGTGGGTCAATATGACCCCGGGCTGTAACAATGTAACAGGGTATCGGCTGTAAGTCGGTAGGTACCATTTAATAGACATACAACCTTGTATGTGTTCACGGAAGAACAATGCGGCCTCAAAACGCTCACACTGTTAATATTAATTATGTTAAAACATGTATTGAATATAACAATACGGTCCTTTATGTACATTTTTTTACAACATTAAACGCGACTTATATTATCGCCTCCATGGTGTAGTGGTTAGCACATTTGGCTACTATTCTAGAAGCCCCGGGCTCGATATCCAGAGGGATTAAAATAAATTTGAGTGTTTTTTCATTCCAATTTAATATAGCCCTGGTTCCAGGAGCTCAGGACTGTCGTCATATAGTAAACAATGAAATTAATATTTGATTAATTTGATGCAGTGCCCTATGCACTTGGGTACGGATAAGTCTCACACTAACTTTAATATAAAACAATGTAAGTAGTAAATAAAGTTTAACAGAAGTTTTATATATATTTTTTAACACAACCGCTATAAATAGTTTTAGTACTAAATAGTACTCGTACAAATAAGCCGTAGCTTGCACGAATACGGGGATGCAACCCCAAGTATCTAAACTTTTACTTCTGTTCTGTTTTGTCCTTTTTATGTGCATTACTTTGAATACCTCCGCTTACGAGAACGCTATATGCATTCTAACAAATATATTTCACTCAAAGATCCAAGTACGTTGCCTTAAAAACGCTATCAAGTTAACATCGCTTCGATTCATTGGGTGCAGATAAGGCTCTAAAAATCACTTTCCTGAAAACTCTTTTCTACAAAATAATGTAAATGACGTAATAAATTCATCCTTTATTACTATTTCTTTCGATTGTGAACCGAAAGATACTAGAAATACTTGCATTTTATAAAAATGAAGGCAATCCTTATACCCAATACGAAATCTCAGTGACAAATAAGCCTGGAATACTTTATGAGAATTTTAATAACACACTTAACCTTTTTTCTAATTCTTTTGCATTTCACAATATAAAAAAATACAAGTACAAAATAAATTGTATTAACACAAAAAAAGATCCCATAAAGGCATGGCCAGTGTGTGGGTACACATTATATTTTAGGTTATAGTAAAGGGCAATTTGGACAAACCTTGGTTAAATAGACTGTTTATTGTAGTGTTAATGTATTTGTAAAGGAAGAGTGTAATTGTGATTTCCTTACAAAGGCCTTACATAATTTCCTTTCTCCTCTTGTTCAGACAGCTGAACACCTATCCTATTTCTGCGACCCGGAGACGGTCGATCGGTCGACCTTGACTCACTGCCGAGCTACCCCACACACCTGTTCCGGCCCACTTGGCGCCCGACTAGTCATACCAGGGTTGTGCGAATGAAATGAATATATAAATATTACATTACATTTTTCGATTGACTTGTGTATTGATTTCAATTCAATTCAATTTATTTATTTCAATTAATATATACATTACAAAACTATAAAAAATTAAAATCGTATACATTAAAAATACATTAAAATAAAATATATGCAAGAACTATTGGTAAAGGTGTATAAGAATCCCGCTTCGGAAAACTCCTTCAGACACATCAATATCCAATGAGATATTGTTCAACATAGCGGTAGCTCTTCCTACAGGCATAACCATTGGCAGGTTGGTCTTGTGTATAGGAATGTGAAACAATATATGTCGACGATGTCTTAGGTAACTATCGGATTAAACCTCCACGGACTACAAAGATTGTATTACATAATACATAATATCATTACTTCAAACCCTTATCCGCACCCCAATGGTGCATATGGCACTGCATCATATAAACGCAGTGTTACCTTGATCGTTAATACACGAAGGAAAGGTGATCAGCCCTCCGCTTCAGGTACCAGTCCAGAGTTATATTGAATAAATATTAGAGTGAAAAAATTAATATATTTATTTGACCCCCCCTCTGGGTATCGAACCTGGGACCTCCAGAACGGTACATTACAAGACGGAGGTGGAGGTGGAGGCGGAATAATATGTATATTTCATAAATATTTCCATACATAAATGATTAGAAGATAAGGTTTTGTACATGTAACAAACAAAAAATGTGTTCGAAACTTATCACGGGTTGTGGTTCTGTGGTAAGTTCCGCGTGTAGTTTGATACCTTTTTGTAATAATTAGCTGCTTAGACTAACAAAAAATACCCGAAATTTCAATATTTGTAAAATTAATAAAAAAATCATATCATAACCTTTTTTTTCTTTCTTGGAATACATTAATAGTCCCTAGGTATTTTAAGGGTTTAAAAAAATATATAAAAAAATACGTGTTTATATAATTTTTCTGTATTTATTTTGATGTTTTATACAGAAACGATAAATTTTATAAAGGCAATGTTATTTCGAATATACCTTTTACAAATGTCAAACAAATGTATTTTTTTGGAAAAGTAAAATTTAAAAAATGTAAAAAGAAATTGTAAAAAATTATATTATTTATTGATTCGGCATTAAGTTGACACGTTGATTTTTTTTTTAAATTAAACACTTGAATATACCAATTTAATGAGTTTTATTTATATATACAACTTACGAGTTTCGAAACTAGTCGTTTATACAAATAAAACTCATTAAAGTGGTAAATTCAAGTGTTTAATAAAAAAAACATAAAAAACATGGCACGATCAGGTATGTCAAATACTTTAAAGTGGACAGGTTAGGAGTCGTAACAATCGGCGGGGATGTATGAAGAGATGCATGAACGTGGAACGTGGCGAAGAATGTTTGCAAAGACAGAGTGGTGTGGCGTTCTATTCTCTCTGCCTGCCCCTGCGGGGAAGCGGCGTGATGGTTAGTTAGTTTTTTTTTTAATTAAAAAAAAGTAAACAATTTTAATACATGTATTACGATTTTCTCAGCCCTGAAACCTCAGCCTATAGGCCAGCCGACTTCCCCTCCGACCTTAGCTAGGGGGGGTCATTCAACATTTATTACGGTGTATCACTCCCGTACTACCGCCAGTGTGTGATTCCTCCACAATAAACATGCACGGCCCTTATTGTCAGTCACCCCGACGCCGACGCCGACGCCACACCAGCTCTGACGAGTATAGTACGTTTGCTTCGAAATATTTTACTTTTCAAATTGTAGCAAGAAAATTGAGCTTTATGATTAAACAATGTATTATAATGTACATTTAAAAATGTATAGGGTATATCACAAAATAAAGGAATTGATATACATAGGTGATGGTATTTGTTAATTAAGAGTACCCCGGAATACGTTATTTATTAATCAATCTATTAAAAAAATATAAATAAATAAAAAATTATATATAAACATTGATGAAGAAGAATATGCGATTCTGGACATTTACAGGGTTTACGACCTGTCTTGTCCAGGCTTGATAAGATTAAGACTATCTTCCCGTGACTGACAGCCACATTACTTGAATTTCAGATATTATATTAATACGCCAGTTGAAAATATATTTTTATAAGTTTTTTAGAGGAATAAATTTTTCTATAATAAAACAACAACTATTTAACTTTTTTCTATTGAATTTTTATTGACCAGTGACCGTATTTCGTCGTTAACGACATTATCATATATAATTTTTTTCCAGTTTATGATTATGAATGAAATGTTTTGTCAATGTATTTTTTCTTATTTTCTTAGGGAACCCTTTATCCAGTACAGTATTCAAACCATAAATAACTATATATATATATATATATATATATATATATATATATATATATATATATATATATATATATATATATATATATATATATTTATATATATATACATATATATATATATATATATATATATATATATATATATATATATATATATTCTTTTTATCAAAGAAGATATGCTTCATTTAAATTTTCTGTCTTAATAAATTTTCTATCCCATGTCAAATCAGTTGACAATTCAAGGTTCAAAGAAAAGAAAAGTTAAATAAAATTTTATAAATATATGTTTGTAATTTTAAGAATTTACTTAATTTTTTTATGTTCGATAAACAAGAAAAAAAAAATTTATTGCCAACCCTGATTTATAGACTTTTCTCCTCGATTTAAACTAGGGTCGTAGAAAATTATGCATTCCAATTACTATGTTAAAAAATTCAATATGAATATGCATAAAAGGAAAACTAGTTTAATCATTTTTTACATGAATATATTCTCGAGTGAAGTAGCCTCGATTGTATTGTGACTTTCAAAATACTAGTATTATCGAAAACTCTTAAGTACTGTAGTCGCGCTTCAGAGAAATGTCAGACCATCGATCCATTAACATATATAAATGGAAACGAGAATAGTCTTATCGATGTCATGAATAAATAAACTATAAAACTGAAATAAACTTCATTGCAGTGCAGTAAATAACTAATATTTCTTAGACATTTTCAACGGAGACATTGAAACAAAATTATTAAAGTCAATTGACTATTAAAAAACAGTTTGCTACTGTTTTTTTTAATATTTCGAAATGTCTATTTGTGTTTTTTAAATTTATATATATATATATATATATATATATATATATATATATATATATATATATATATATATATATATATATATATATATATATATATATATATATATATATATATATATATATATATATATATATATATATATATATATATATATATATATATTTATATATATATATAAATATATATATATATATACATATATATATATATATATATATATATATATATATATATATATATATATATATATATATATATATATATATATATATATATATATATATATATATATATATATATATATGATCCATGATAAGTTATTAAACGTTTATTCCTCCTAATAGTAAGGATAGAATATTACAAATCAAATAAAGGATAAAGGATGCTTGCACACAAACATTTCAAACAAAACCATAAATATACCTCTTTTGGTCAAAATAATACTTTGATTACTATGCAATAAACTTATAAGAGTGAAAAAACTTTTATTTATTTCGACTTCCCTGGTATCGAACCCGGAACCTCCAACACGGTATCCAGACATGCTGACAACTACACTACGGAGGCGGATGAATGATTTGCTTACGTTACCTTAAAAAATGACTTTTTTATAAATGGAAACAACAAAATAGGTATGTTATAATATTTAGTCTACTCCATTAATATTTTACTTACATTGTTATACGAAACACGTTTACAATCTAAAATTTGTTTCCCGATTAATCTCGAGAAAATTGTTTACGTCGGATAAATTGAGGGTTAAAGTATGAAATCTGAAACAATAACTCGGGCGTTTATTACATCCAAAGTGGGTACCTTTATCACTTCACCCCTCACCCTTTACTATAGAGAGTCAAATGTTAATAAGGGTAGAGGATACGTAAAAGAAACGCACCCATTCAAAACACCATAAAAACAAACTGGCCCATTACGCAAAACAAAGATATCCATACAAACGAGAAGTTCAACGATCTTCGTGTTCGAATACAGAACGCGCGGGTAAAATTACATAAAGAGACTCATTTTACGTTTCATTATCTAATGTGTTAAACGCCCGTTGTCCTCTTCGCTAAACACTGGGTCGTTTCATTCCTTATTCCGTGCCCCACGCTGTAAAGTACAGTCGCTAGTCGGTATTATGGTCCGATTACGGAACGGGTGGCTTGGGATTATGAATTAGTGTTAACGTCCCTAATTATGATGACAACTCGTAGCGCGCACGCTCCGTTTTTAAATGTGGGATTTATTAATGTCGAGTTACGCGCGCACGCATTAACCGCCCACGTATAACATACACCTACGACTTCATACGAAACGTGTCCACAGTATGAACATTGTACATTTGTCAGCTTAATCTGCGAAGTGGCCAACTCCATCTGTGCATGCTGTACAAAAAGACAGAAAAAAGACCACCAAACGAGATAATTCAATTCCCTATATATGCTTTGATGTGTTTCAAAATATGTTAATTAAAACGTAACGTAACATTGTGGGAATTTATATTTTTTATTTCTCTTGTAAAGTGAGGCTATATATATAGTTGGCTGTGGATTACGCCTACGCTATATGAGTTTGACGCAAAATTAAAATATAAATGAAAACAATGTACAAAATTTGTGTTTTTACACTATTGAGTTTTCTTAAAGGAATATCCAGCAAAACCATGATTCAAGATTTCTCATCCGAGATGATTCTGCCCATTAATGAATATCATTGCCTAAATTGAAGTTGTATGTAACCGTATCACATTGGAACTGCTCACGATTAAAAACTTTGATTTTTTTTTTTTAAATGGAGTAACCTGCAAAGCATCTACTTTTAAAGGCTTGTCTGCAGGTAGCATAGTAAGAATAAGGAAAGTAGATGTGAAAAGATACATCACAAACACTAAGACCAATTGAAAATAAATATTCCTTGAATTCATTTTCCAATTGGCCAGAATCGAACTAGAAAAATAATTTAAAAAAACTCTATTATACTAAGAAATAAAGACAAATTTATATTCATATTAAGTTAAGTGAGGTTAGTATATCGTTTTTGTGGCACTGTATAAGCTTTTGCAACAGAATACCTGAGAATCTAAAATATCCTTTAGATGTTTGTGTGTTAGTAGAGAGTATTAAATCTAGGCAATCTACACTTACATAGTTAGCTTCCAGTAGAGCAAAACTTTCTGAACTCCGAGGTCAACCCAGCACTAAGTTTGGGAACCAACCTTTGCAGTGGCAGGCCATGCTTCCTGGAACTGTTTGTTTTCTCATTTGAGGATAATCCAGAATCCCAAACAGTTTAGATCACAACTGAGGACTAATATTTTTCAAATCTTCCATCCTTTTGATAGTAAATTAATTATAAATTTAATCTCTTCTTCCTTCAAGCAATATACCTCTTTTTCCGTGGAATGTAATTTATTTTAAACATTTAGATAAACTTTTAAATGCTGTATTAAGATTATAATTAAGTTCTTATGTAGAATATGGGATAAAGTAAAGTAAATAAGAAAAATGTTAATCGCTCTTGGGATAATATTTCTCAATAATAGACCTATATAAATTTTAAAAAAAAATTGTATTATTTATCTTTTATATTTCAGAAATTTAAAGCATATACTCGTATAAAGGGTTGACTTTTTTCAAAGTCCTTTTTTGAATCGGAAGAGAATTTGGATAAAAACAGTGCATATAACTGACATTATGAGCAAACCTTTTAATTTGTTTGTCTTATTGTAACATGTTTTCAATTGTATGTTTTGTATATTATTGATACATTCTATCCATTTTCACATAATTATATCTGATTATCAATTTGAGCTGTATGTTGATTTTGAAACACCTTCGAATAAGGATGATATGTGTAATTCCACAATGTAAGTATGTACTTGAAGCACCATATCATTTTTTTCATTTGTAATACTCTATGAACCGACTCGCTGATAAAAGAACGTTGCAGTTTAAGGAACTTATTAATTTAACTATCAAGACCTCTTCAAACTTTTAATAAAACTTATAATAATGTCATTATTTTCTTAAAATCAACATCACAATAGTAAAAATATACGATTACTGAACAAATATATATTAAAAAAAAAAAAATGGATTTCTTTTATTTTCAGGGACGTTCAGATACCCATAGCATGTTTCAGAGTCATTAAATACGATACACGACACATTATTCCAAAGAAATGCTATCAGCAAGAAATAAAATACTTTGAATTTCCCTTTCGCCATTACAAATGCATATAAGATTCACCCCGTTTGAGCTATTCTGCAATGACAGTTGATTTTTTTAGAAGAATTTCCAGGAGTGAATGAATATAAATATTTTCCGTGCATTCAAACCAGCCGGATGGTTTAAGACGTATCGTGTTCGTATAATGGTGACAGTACCACTGGGACGTAGTATACTTATATCCATAAATACACATGTATTATTCAATATGTTATACTCCACATTCAAACCTGTAGGGTGGACCAAAAAAAATCGATTTCAGAATACATTTTTTTAGACATCTCAGCATAGATGATGAAGAATATGGCTTATAACCTGTCAAAGGATGGTTAAGTGATCACTTTACACACGTGCAACATTCACTAATTTTAACCATGATTGAAAACCACACTGCTTAAATTTTTGGAACTCCTATATATATTCATCAATCTCGTGACACAGTAAATATGAGTTCACAATGTTGGAATGAGCTCACAATGGACAGCCACCTTTGTTGGAATGAGGAAAGCTTTCATTGAGCAGAGACTCTTTTATGTGTTTGCACGGTCCGATTAATAACTCCTAGGTGGAGAAAATCCATACTTGCGAACAAATATTTGGACACACTCAAAATGTTGTAAAATTGTTATATTATATTCTGCTACTTACAAATAAAGCTATCTCCTTAAGATATCACCTTCTCTCTAAAGCCTGAGGTAAATTTTTTTATTTGTTCTGTTTTTATTTAAGTTTATTTTGGAATATAGACTTGAAATAGCTTCATTAAATACGTACCCACGAGAAACAATCAAAATCCATTCGTATCAATTTTCCCATTCCGTTAGTAAACTGTTATAATATGTAGAGCAATAATTAATATCATTTAGTGATCTGACTGTGTTTGTAGCTCGGCTAGACTTACTTGTTTACGTGCAGTCAGCATGCACGGTTTAAGTATGTGCGAAATGACGGAACACTGCACGTGTGGCTACACGGTACAAGTATAAATGAGCAATCATAATTGTGTCAAATATCGTTGCACAGAAAATGTGGCGTTTGGAATCATAGTAATATGGCCAAAAATTGATGTCAATACTTTCATTATTTTTGTTTTATTCATTGACTTGATGTTAATTTTGTTAATAATTGTAATACAAAAATAAAACACACGTTTAAGACAGCTTTGGATATATGAATCTAAACACGGCTAGTTTCGAGAAATACAGATGTTTTCATAAACAGGACCTGTAGTTCTGGAAACTAGTTGTGAATTTATTAATTAATTCAAAAGTAGTGAAGAAGTGTTTTTTGTTACATTCAAATTACTCATATTTTTTTATTGTTGCCAGATCAACTGTTGTTATATCATAATTTATCCAGAAAAATAAAATGTTTAAAAATAATTATCCAGGATTGAGTTTATTTTTATTAAAATACTGATCCTTCAATGCTGCCTATTAATAGAAAAAAGGAGAGTTAAAAAATCGCTTCAGTAATAGGTGTAACAAAAAGTGGTTGTTCAAGATGAAATACATAAAATGATGATAAAATTACTAATTTTTGCAACTGAAGGATCTTAGGAAACTTAGGATTAAGGACATTATTGATAAGTAAAGAAAGAAATGGAGGATTAATACAAAAAAGGAAACTGAGAATAGCCGTAATGGAGTCGTCTGAGGAAGTAATATCGAAAATGAACGAATGTGTGGAAGAGAAGTACAATCAAATCAATTTTTGAATAATAATCATATAAAAATGCATTCATTTTATAAAGTCTATTATGCAAAGAAAATTAATGATTTCTGTCATTGATTCTGCAGTCACTTTGTTGTAGTATCTATCACTTTTCATATTGTTGTTTGACATCTCATCAAAGATGAAGAAGAATATGGAAGTCTGGGCATTCAAGGGGTTAACGACTCTTATATTAGTATGTGAGGTCCGAATTAGGTCTATCACTTTTAATTATCATTTTACTTGGTAAAATTACCTTGTTTTAATCTATTGTAACACGTGTTTTGATTCATTCGGCATCATTATCAAACACCGTAACGATTTACGGTGCATTTATGCATCGAATCAAGTGTCACAATTGATTTTAGGAATAAAAAAAGGGTTATTATCAAGTGAAATTTAAAATGAAAATGAAAAATAATGAAGTTGATTTTACTTCAAACAAAACAAAAAAATACATATTCAAATGTATTTTACACCCTGTATTGTATGATATTTTCAGTTGCGTACTTATCTAAGTAAGATTGATATCTCTAAGTGCATGTATATATAAGTTCCCAACTTTCTTCCATTTTGCACTGCACGAAGCTCCTGGGATTATAAGGAGCTTTTGTGAGGATTTGAATCTAAGGATTATATACCCGATTTTCAGAGCGTCAAATAGCTGGGGTATTCTCGAGATACAAATTTTAGCGCAAGATTCTAACTCCCTCCGAACTTTATCCCTCTCTTAAATAAAGCTGTTCAACAAAATATTAACAATGACATTTAAAAATATTTGAGCCGTATTGCATTTTTTATTTAAAAAAACCTTTTATACAAAATTAAACTGATTTTAATCGAGATTTCATTTTATGAATTTTCATATTTACACTGGGATTTAGTACATTTTCTGGGCATTCCGAAAACATGCACAACTCAAAATTGATGATTTTTGATATATTACATTGTTGAAAGGAGTGAGCGATATGACGGATGTTCAAATAGTGATATACGGAAGGAACACATGGTTTATTGATAAAATTAAGAAAGGTGTGTGGGTTTAGGCATGTGAATCGAATGACTGAAGACAGAACAGTAAATCAAATTTGTAAGGCGAATGTAGTTGGAAACATTAACAGAGGAAGACTGAGGAAGATAGACATGGTATTTCAAATACTTGAAAGTGGTCAGATCAAATGGCAGAATAATTGGAGGGTTTGTATGAGGATATGCATAAATGTGTAAGAGGTGAAAATTGTTTGCCAAGGCAGAATGGTGTGGCCTTCTATTCTCTCTGCATATCCTTGCGGAATGTGGCGTGAGGGTTAGTTTTGTAAAATAAAGTTTAAAAAAAGTGAAGAAATATATGTGGTTTATGCGAAGATGACGAAATTAATTTAAAAAATGTGAAATATAAAAAGTTATAAGTTGTTTGTTTAGTAAGTAAAATTTATTTTAAAGTCACTTTGTGGTTAAATCTATCCATTTTTAGTTAAAGTTTTACTTAGTTAATACCACTAAATAATGGTATTTACTAAGTAAAACTAAAAAAAAATTAAATTAAAATTTAGTAAACATTTATTTCTACATTTATTGGTTGTACCAGAAGGTATTCAGTGTGTAACTCTAATTCACCGTGTTATTACCAAAATTCTTCTTTTACTCTTCTTAAATTATAGTACATATAATTGCCCCTTCATGATCTCTTGTAAATATGAAAACTTTTTTTTAACATACAACAGGAATACCTTTTTTATCACACCTTTTAGATAAATAGTGTCACACGTGCATTATTTCATCATAATGCTATCACCGGCATATATAAAATTACATGCAGAATCGATGATTTTTATGAAACTCTTTGAAGAAGGCTACAGGGTAGTTTTAAAGAAGACAGGTGCAGTCTCAAAGCTCTTCAACATGCTCAGGGTTGTTATAATATTCCTGCGAAGAGAGGCAAAGGGTGTGCATTTCTCTTTTCTCCCTTTCAAGAGCTCTCAAGAACACCTGACCCTTCCTCTCCCACTTCCTCCCCCCTCTCTCTCACTCTATCGATATTTTCTATTCACTCTTTTTTGCAACACTTTTCTTCTGCAAAACTCATAATGATAGAGCATACTTTAAGGTACTTGTGATTTATTTATTTTATAAAATATTTTGTACATTAAAAGTATTGTTTACTTTGTGGTATAGTATTATAACACTCTCCTTATCATTTATTGAATTTTTTAAAGTGGTATTACAATAAGTGAACGATGAATGATAAAGAGAGTGTTATTTTATAAAACTATTAATTTTAGCGAAGTCTCAATTGGGATTAACGTAATCTGTTTCGGATAGGAATCGTAAGAAGAGCAAATATCAAAAGCTCCCTACAAAATGACTCTCGGGCGAATTAAATTTGTGTATTTAAGTAAACAAGTATTTGTTAGAATGATTAAAGAAAACACTTGTTTTATACCGCTTGGTATAAAACAAGTGTTTTCTTTAATCATTGTAACATGTCTTACCACAAAGTTAATGCCGAAACAATAAATAAAGTATTTGTTAGCATTAATTATGGCAAATTACTGAATACAACTGAATTGCATCATTGGAAGTTGTTTTCATGTTATTTTTTGGAGAGGCCACTTTAGTTCATAAGACCTTATTTAGTTGGGTTGTTTTTTACACCAGTTTATAGACCAAATAAAAACGAAAAAACTGGCTTACACATAAAACACGCCTCGTTGGTAAAAAAAAATTGACAACAATGAAGGGGTAAGACTCTCCTCTTAACGGTTGTTTTAAAAAGTTGGATGGTTTCACATTAAACAGAATATTGAAGCTATTGAATATTGATGGGAAAAGTGTGTCAAGCTAAAAGCAAACTATGCTGAGAAATGAAGATTTATATACGCTTTTAAAGTTTTTCATTCATTAGACTGGGTATTTATGGAACTACTCTGGCAGTTATCAAATTTTCAGCATGTTTCGATTACTTAACCCTTTCCGGTCCTATGTCGAATGTTATTCTACGTCGACTTTATTCCGGTGAGTCCAATGATGAATGTCATTCGACATTTTTTTCTTCATCAGTTTAGTGTTAAAATACAAGCAAACATTTTTTTTCACTCGAATTTAGTGTAAAATGTAATGATAAGAGATAAGGTTGTATACATTCAAAATAAAAGTAATTCTTTAACACAAGTGTAGTTTTATTTAAAAAATACTTGGATGCATTTTTTAACCCTGTAATGCTGTCAATCTATTGTGGACCTGGTGGATTTTTTTTATGAACCGGAAAGGGTTAAAAGGACAACAAAGCATAATAATTTTTATTTTATTTAATATATATATATATATATATATATATATATATATATATATATATATATATATATATATATATATATATATATATATATATATATATATATATATATATATATATATATATAATATAATTACAAGTATAAATTTTACTAAATACTAACCTTTAAATAATAAAGACGATAACCGATACATTTCAATTTTATTAAAGTATATTTTCTGGTGAAATCCAGCCTTAATATTTTCATCCCGTCCCTGAGATCCAGGGACGGACTCGGATCGGCTTTTGAACTTAGCATAAAGGAATATACTATACAGCTTCCTTGTTGGCTCTCAAGGAAAGTACATTTGAACTCGATTGATGTTGTTTTATAAAGGTTTCTGAAGAATAATGTCATTTGAGAGATTGCCTTATTAACTTTAGCAGACCCTAAAGTATACGCTCAATGGACAGGGAAAGAAAAATAAATCAATAATCAAAAGGGGGACTTCAAGGCTCAGAATGGAAGAATAATACATCAATACTCCCGCTAAGGAATGACCCAGTTAACTAATACATATTTATAAACTCCACTTTTTCTAACCTTCTTTATTTATTTTTCCAATGGAATTATTATTTTAAGGAAATGTATTTTTATCGACAACGACTATATGTTTTATTTTTATCAATTTATTCAGCAGTCAATTTGTGGTAAAACCTGTCCATATTTAATTTAAGTTTTACTTGTATCTTTAAATACCACCACTGTATCTTTAAATCTATTGTGACACGTGTTTTGATGCAATCCGCATCATTTTCAAACTCTGTATATGAAATTATTAATACATTTTTAAAAATTATGCGAAATGTATCGAAACACGTGTCACAATAGATTTTTAAAATATTGGTAAAGTATTTTATTTTTACTGCCAACGAATGTTCAACAACCAAATAATTGAATTGAGTAAAATACTTATTAGGATATTTCTATTAAATATGTTGCACTGTAGTAAGTTATGAAATACAATATTGATAACCTTTTCCATAGATTATTACAATAGTGGTTTAACCCCTTGTGCTCATAGCAAGCCGTTTACCGAACTGTCAGCACGCAAGTGTTTACGCTCCGTATTTTTTTTTGCTTATTCGACGTTTTTTTGGTGGTTTTTTTAAGAGTAGTATTTAAGATATATATATATTTGTAATTGTAATTTTTGTGCGCTCCCGATGGTGTTTTTCTTTATTACATAAACATAAAACTTTTTTAGATAAAAAAGAAATAGTGTTTTTTGTGCCCTGAAAAGTGCGTTTTCCGTGAACGCTGCCCTTGTGAAGTGTTTTTTACTTATTTTTTTGGCATTTACGTATGTGTGTTATATGTATTAACAATAAAGTCAGTGATGGTGGTATACCAAGTGCAGTGGTTAGCGAGTTATACCGTTTTTTCACTTTGACACGTGTCAGTAAAAAACGCGTGTGCTAAAGCTGTCGTGCACTGTGATATACCATCAGACGTGAAATAAAAAAATATTAACAGTGGTATATTTAGTTTTTTAAGATTTTGACATTTTGTGGACACTATTGTGAAAAAACTAAAAAGTTACACTTTTTTGGTGAACGCTCTCAAAGTGGGTTAAGATAAAAAACCACAAATAGTACCACTCGACGCGGCTCATCAAGATTAACTTTTAACTCCGCGAGTGTGTATTTTTATCTCCACAGATTCCGGAGTTATACCGTTTTATCGGTTTTCGATACGCGGGCAGTGAGTAATATGTAGGGTATTACAGCGAAAGAGGTCTGGACGTGAGAATTTTGTTTGAGGCGATCTCTCGTCTGTGCGGTTCAATTCGCCGGCTGTTTGAGGTACGTCCTTTGACTCTACACCATCTCCTCCCCCCACCCTCAGCCTTCGAGCACTCTTCCGTCGTACTGCGACTCTCCGCGAGCCTTGAGGGCCAGCTAGCTTTTTTCCGGCCGTGCATCGGCGCCGACTGGAGGGCCCACCTTCTCAGTGGGTGTTCGTTGTATCGGTTGCGGGCAGAGGGTGCGTGAGCGAGGGAGCTACCACCCAATCTCACAAGCCACTCTACTCCCGGGTTAGTACCAGGTCGTCCGGCTGCTGCGAGGTTCCCGGGGACAGGTCATCGGACCAGATCCAAGATACTTCGTCGGCGGTAGTGCGGCACTGCCTCCACGGACTAGCATCTTTTTTTTGCGGCTGCCCTTGGTTGGCGGGGGGGGATTTATTTTCCTCTCGGCTATTCTCGAGGGTGGTAACGGGTTGGAGCGCAGGTGTCGAGTCCCCTCTCTAGACCTGTCGCGACCAACTCTCGCTTAGGTTGGATCACGGCCCTCTCTAAGGTCGCATTCCTGTCGACCACCTCGGCTGTTTGACCTGTTTTTTATAACAGGTCATATCAGCGCGGGTGTAGGGCGGTTTTCGTCGAGCGCTGTTTCACCTCACCCGGAATTTTTCCGAGTGAGGGTGGAGACACTCCTCCTCCAGCTATAGTTGGAGAGGGACGCCGACGTCCTTCCCACTCCCTTCCCCCGCGTAATCAGCAGACGGGGATGTCGACGCCGGAGCGATCGCCCGAGGCCACGCCGAAAAAGAATCCGTTCGAGACGTCAGTTCTGACTCCTCGCTCTCCTCCTAGCCGATCTATCAGCAGCCCGGAAATAAAGACCAAGAGCAACACGAAAGTGCCACCTAAAAAAGAAGAGGACCCTAAGATGGTGCAATCGACGAAGAGGAAGACAACTCGCCAGAGCCAGAAAGAAGCAGCAAATGAGCCAGCACTGCAGATCGCTAAGGACCCGACCCCCTCCAGTTATGGGAAATCCCAGAAATCTGCCCTAACGAAGGGGCCCACTCGCTCGAATCCGAACTCTGGAAAGACAGCCCAGAAACCAGCTGAGACAAAAGAGCCTGCACCATCAAGCTCTGGGACCTCCCAGAAGATCGCCCCATCAGCATCCCGTGAAGATGAGGTAACTCCCCTTTCCAGTGAGAACAAGGTGAGTATGCCCACTAATGACCTTTCTCTGCGGGTCATTAGTTTGTCAACTACTGGCCTGCGAATGGTAGAAAATATTAAAGGCAAAATAACTGCAGAGTCCCGGGAAGGGTTACTAAATCTGTTTACAGATATCATCGACCTGGCTGCGGAGATGACCAGGAAATCCCAGCTGCAAGAGTCTGCCTTCCTGAAAGAGAAGATTGCTCTCATTCAGAAGAGCGCCTCCGCCAGTACTCCCTCCCATCAGCCGGTAAGTAACATAAGTTATGCATCTGTTGCAGCTGCTGGAGGAGGAGCACACGCAGTCATCGTAAGCGCTACCGACAAAACCAAGACGACGTCGGACATCATGGCCACATTGAGACAGGACGTCAGACCGTCAGATCTGAAGGTAGGTGTCAGCGCCTTAATACCAGCCCGAGACAACAAGGTCATCATAAAACTCCCGACCTCCAACGATGCCAGCACGATGAGGGCGGCCCTTCCCAGGCTGACCAAGGGGAACCTGGTAGCGAAAGAGGGGAAGCGTTTAATGCCTACGGTCGTGCTTAAAGGCATAGAAAAGGACACGAAAGACGACGAAATCATAGAGTACATTCTCCAGCAGAATGACTCTATTTTTGAAGCCGTCGGACAAGACAAAGAAGCAATCAAACTTCAGAGGACCTTTAAAAACCGGAACAGTGAACGACTGAGGAACGCCGTGCTTCTAGTTAAAAGTGAGGTGAGAGAAGTTTTAATTAGCCAGGGTCGTATCAGCATCGGGTACCAGAGGGTACAGGTAGAAGATAGCTGTCCCATCATGCAATGTTTTAAATGCATGGGTTTTGGACACTCTGTTTCCAGATGCATGGAAGGGAAGGACCGCTGCCTCCACTGTGCGGGAGATCACAAGTCGATCACCTGCACCAAAAAGGAGACCAAAGAAGAACACCGTTGCTGGAACTGCGTTAAGATGGCCAAGGGTAAGACCGAGGCCTCTAAACATAGGGCCAACGACAGGGACTGCCCCTACCGGCTAAAAATGATGCTGAGGACGATGGAGCGAGTTAATTATGGCTAATTCCGCTGCTCCGAATGCCACCGGGATCCAAATAAACAATTCAGGCGCGACCAAGGTTATACAGTGGAATTTGGGCCGCTGCAAAGCGGCACAAGAAGAAGCACTGGCCAACAGAAGGGGAGCGGATATACTGCTGCTTCAAGAACCTTATACAGGGAATACAGGCAAAATTAATGCATCGGGGGTTACCGTCTTTCAATCGGTAACTTCATCGGAGCATGTCTGCAAAGCGGCAGTAATAATCTGCAAACCCCACTTAAATGGTATTCTATTGAGTAAATATAGTAACTCCAATACAACACTGGTAAGCATAATCACCGACGCAGGCCCAATTATTATAGGATCCATGTACGTGGAACCACACGCGGACGTCAATCCACATTTAGATAAAATAAAACTCCTCGGAAAGGTACAAATACTCATAGGTTGTGACCTTAATGCTAAAAATGTGTGGTGGGGAAGTGCTAGAACGGACAAAAGGGGTGAAAACGTTGCAGATTTCCTTTCGGAACTCAATCTGCACACCTTAAATCAAGGTAACCGTCCAACTTTCGAGACCTATCGCGGTCAACGCTACCTCAAAAGCGTTATTGATACAACATTCTGCTCTTCAAGCCTATTAGACAAAGTCGACAATTGGAGAGTAGAATCCAATGACAACCATTTGAGTGATCATAACCCCATTTATTTTGAAATTTCTTCAAATATACAAAACCCCACGGAAAACAAGACAGCAATCTACAATACAAAAAAAGCCAACTGGGACAAATTTTCAAACAGAATCCAAAGTAAATTAAGGGTTAAAAATATAACGGAAAAGTCCTTCTTTGAATTAAGCAACTCACTTGAATTAGAGAAGAACATTAAAACAATTATGCAAATTGTAAGCGAGTCGTGTAAAGCTAGTATACCGATCAGGAAACCCTCTTCAAGGAAACCTTGTCCATGGTGGAACGCTGAACTCGACAAGCTCAAAAAAGAAGCTACTAAATGTAGGCACAGGCTTCAGAACTCGGGAAGACTCCGTAGAGAGACGAAAACGCTCCCAGAGTATCTCGAGGCTAAACATGCCTACAAAATAGCTATCGAAAAAGCCAAAACAGAGTCATGGAAAATTTATTGCGCGTCGCAAAACAGAGAAACCGCCTGGTCTGCAATTCACAGAGTGCTGGTCAACCGGAAGAGGACCACTCCATTAGCGACGCTAAAAGATGGCAGCCAATACTTAACTTCGGCTGCGGAAAGTGCTCAGCGCCTCTTAGAGATATTTTTTCCGGACGACAACACACAGTCAGAAACACGTGAACAAATCAAAATCAGACGGTTTGCAGAAGTCATACCTTATACAGAAAACGACCCGTTATTTACGGTGGAGGAGATTGAGGACATATTATTGAACATCAATCCGGAGAAGGCGCCCGGCGAAGATCACTTCACCGCGGACATCTGCCTTCACTTCTTCAACGCAGACAGGTCATTAGTATTAGGTATGTACAACGCATGTCTCAGACTGAACCACTTCCCGATTCCATGGAAAACAGCGAGGATCATAGTCATACCCAAACCAGGTAAGGACGACCTTCAAGATATTAAGTCCTACAGACCGATCGGACTCATTTCGGTGTTTGGAAAAGTACTCGAAAAGATGATGATCAATCGGATTAACTGGCATTTTCATCGTAACGGTAAGTTAAGTCCGAAACAATATGGATTCACACCCCAAAAATCGACAGAGGATGCTCTTAATGCCTCAGTCAAGGTAATCAGGACGGCACTGCAAGACAAGAAAATGATCGTCGCGATTTCGCTTGACATACGGGGAGCTTTCGATAATGCCTGGTGGCCATTTTTAATGTGCCAACTTAGCAGTAAAAAGTGTCCTAGGAACTTGTTCTTGCTGGTGAAAAGTTATCATCAACAGAGGAAAGTCGTGTTGTCACATTTTGATGCCACTCTCGAGAAGGTCACGACCAAAGGATGCGTTCAGAGATCTTCCTGCGGACCGAGCTTCTGGAACTACATCTTAGATGATGTACTCCAGAAAGACTTGGGCCAGGGGGTAGAACTGAGGGCATTCGCGGACGACCTTCTCTTGACGGCTGTGGCCGACAGCACGACGGATCTCGAGATAATGACGGATAACGCCCTGAAAACCATCACTACATGGGGAATTAAGGCCAAACTCCATTTTGCAGAAGATAAAACGAACGCGATGTTTATTACCAGACGAAAGGACCACCAACCGGAAATATACATGAACGGAGTCCGGTTGCAATTCGTAGACCATTTCAAGGTTTTGGGCCTCACCATAGACCGCAACCTAAATTGGTCTAAACACGTTGACAACGTTTGCAAAAAAGCAGCTGGCATCACGAACAAACTCTTGAGAGCCGCCAAACCGACATGGGGAGCGTCACCGGAAGTTATGCAGCAAATATATATAGGCGCTGTAGAGCCTCTGATAACATATGCCTCAAGCGTGTGGGTGGAAGCGGTTCACAAGAAAGTCATCAGAAAGAAACTGGACTCCATGCAAAGACATATTGCTATCAGGTCATGCAAAGGGTACAGGACAATCTCCCTTGTTTCAGCTCAGGTTTTAAGTGGATTTATGCCACTCGATCTGAGGATTAGGGAGCTTGCTGAGGCATACGCAGTCAAGAAAAGCCTTATCTTGCAGGACCTGCCGGAAGACAGATTCTACCAGGGAGTCGGAGACTACTTCTCCCTCCCTCATCCAGCTGAACGACTTTCCATAGATCACGGCTACGATGACCAGACTCTACCTGGGACATTGCAGGAAGAGTTGAGGATCTTCACCGATGGTAGTCTCTTGAACGGCAAAGTAGGTGCAGCTTTTGTACCCTTCGATGGCGTGAGAGAGCTGCCGTCGAGGAAGTTGAAACTCGATGACTTCTGTTCTGTGTTCCAGGCGGAACTTTATGCGATCAAAGAAGCCTTGTTTTATGTTTTGAAAAAACCCCCAAACAGATGGAAGCAGATAACGATCCTGACAGACTGTAAATCTGGCGTCCACGCAATAGCGGACCGAAATTCGATCAACCCTATTGTCATGGACATCAGAACAGACATTCAAAAGTTAAGATGCAGACACCAGAATGTGTATATCGGCTGGATAAGGGGTCACTGCGGTATCCTAGGGAACGAAAAGGCGGATGAAAAGGCCCGGGAGGCAACACTCAAGAAGACTGCCCCTGACTATGCCAACTTCCCGCTAAGTTTTGCCAAAAGGAAAATTAGAAGCAGGACCCTCCAACTCTGGAACGATCGTTATTTGAACGAAACCACCGGAAAGGTAACCAAAATGTTCTTACCAACCATTTTCCATGCCTTTGATTTCAGGAGACTGCAGAAACCTGGCTTTGAGCTCACTCAAATCCTTACGGGTCACGGTGGGTTCATGAGCTACCTACATCGTTTCAAGATCTCCGAGATCGACAGCTGTACGTGTGATGATGAGACACCTCAAGATGTCCCTCACCTGTTGATGCTTTGCCCCCTTTTCAGCTTTCAAAGACAACAGCTGGAGGCGCGTTGCAGGAGCCTGGGCAAGGATCTATCCAACATCGAATCCGTGATAGTTCATAAGGAACTGTCACGAGAGGTAGTATCATACATGATAAAAATAGTGAAGGACATTGGTAACATAAACCAAAGTAGGACACAAAATGCCGAACCCTCTTCTAGTGGAACGGAAGGTCTGCTGATGACAGTCAATAGTCCGCCTTCTCCTGAGGAGTTTTACGTGGTTTCCTCCCAGCAATGAGCAAATGCAGAGAAGTTCCTATTTGACCCACACTAGATGATCCCTCCTGTTCCCAACACAGATTCAAACAAAAACATATTTAATTAGCTAGAAGAAACAAAAATCCACTAAATGATCTATAAACCTTGTACATAATAAGCAAGGTAAATAATAAATGCAATTCCCATCTAAAAAAAAAAAAAAAAACCCCTTGTGCTCTCCTGGGTCAATAGATGCCACAAACCAGATATCCAGATAGTTACATCTATGTATCATATTATACATACAATAGTAGGTCTTCCCGGTGAAGCTCCCCACGATACAGCCGCTTCCTGATCCCGTGTCGTAATTGGCGTAATCACTCATCAAACCACACGAACCCTGCTAGGATTCAAGTTTACACTTCCTCGTGTTGATAATCGTGAGGGGATTTTCAATCCCGACATAACCATATTTGGTTACTTCCCGAGAAACTGTAAGGAAGAATTTTATCGAGCTTTCGCCAACGGTGTACGTTTACATAGTGTGAAATACAGGGTTAAAAGTCAAGACTTGCATGTCAGGCAAACTTTTAACCACGTACTACTATGTAGTATGTAGGTTACTTGTGCTGGGTTAAGTTTTTTAATATATCTTAAAATACGATTTCAATAGTATTTTACGAGTATTTATATAAAATCTAACAAGTTTGCCTATATATCATGGGTGTATTGGCAAAATACGTTAACTCGAAAATATGCAATTTTGACTAAATGATGCATATTATAAAGTATTTTGAAATGTCATACATAAGTGGTTTTAAAAGTAAATTCATATTTAAGTTTAATAGCGGGTATTTTATTCAGGCTATAAGCTTTAAATAACAGGGATTATTCGAACAGGGATTTTAAAGTCAACGTTTTTTTTGCCAGTATACCCACGATATATACATATATGTATATTGATCTATGTTTATGTGTATTCATAATATTTTCAATGAGTCATTTAAAACAACTCATACGAAATATTGTTATCAGATTAACATTGGTATTTACAAATGATTACTTTATAACAAATATAATAATATAACAATTTTAAATACATTTTTTGAGTATATTTATGTAAACCCAAGTAGTTTTAAGAACAACAGATGTTCTTGTCAACAGGTAAAGTACAAACTAACAAGCAATATATATTTTAGATACTGAAAGAGGTATATATGTTTGTTTGTATTTTCACCTGTTACTGTCTGTGAGAACATCCGTAGTTTTTTAAACTAGTCGTGTTCATATAACTCAAAATTGGCCTTGAACCAGTGTGTTAATTTAGTATAAAAAATAATGGAATACAAAAACATCGTTAAAAAATTATACAAAAAAAAGGGAAAAAGATTTATTATTGGCAAAAAATATTAAGCATATTAAGAATGCTTTTCCTTTAAATATATTTTTTATCTCACTGTCAGGAGTCTGTTTTATGCCACTTGTATAAATTAATTATTACTTTAAGTAAATGTTAATGAAAGCTTTTAAAGAGAAAATAAGAAAAAATAAACGTTAAATTACACATTGGTATAATTTTCGATAAAATTAACCGTACGCTAGAATAACAAAAACAGAGTTAAATATACATTTTAAATAAATTTTATTAGGCTGGGCAGGTGTGATAACCCATTTCAAAACAACTGTTTTCAAAAATATAATAATATAATGAAAAATCGAAGGCATTTAAAAAGTTTAATTTAAAATATACGTAAAATAATATGCAAAGCATTTATTTACCTTGATAAAACTCAAGTAATTAATTTATCTCCATTACTTGAAAACTTTATTAAACTAAAATAATTAAGCACACCGGGGAAAGTAAATAAAATAAGTAATTTCCAGAAAATGTTATCATCGAAGCTTAATGAATGTTTCGTTAGACTACACGTTGCTCGTATTGATTTATCGAGAATCCAATCATTCACAAACCTTGAGTAAATTTTACGTATTTAATAATTAACTTTAACTAATGATATTTTAACAAAATAAATTGATTAATTAAAAATAATTATTAAAATAACTTACGAAATGTTATCCCTCGCAAAGTTGACGCGACTGTATCTGAAATGAAAGGAATACATAACTTAAATATGAAAGTAATTTTATTTAAAATGATATAAAATTTCTCCATTAGATTTATAAAAATGTTAAAAAGTTTATTTTACAATCAACAAGAAAGTTATTTTTGTTTTTTTTTCATATTTGAATTTCGATAACTTGAATACCATAACTTTTTTTCTGTGTTAGTTAAAAAAAATTCTTGGTATTTCAAATATTTGAATTTAAAAATTCACAATCATCTAAGTGTTTTTGTTTTTTGTTTTTAATGAATACAAATGTTATTGATTTAAAATTATTTGAAATAATTAAATTTAAGAACTTAATGATGAAATGCTTAAAAAAAATCTTAGATGAGATTAAAAATAACGTATAAACATAAACATTTTTACCTTAAAAATATTTATGTTTATAAAATACAGATTTTGTATTGTTAATATATTGTAGCATCATTTTCTCAAATTACTCTCTCGTGTTATTATGAATTAAACATCACCTATCGAAAATCTCCTAACTTCTTTCCGGATTCATTCATTCCATTCCCATCCGAATACCAGAACTAATTTAACCATACGAAATTCAATTACTTTGGGTATTTGCAATTAGCCGAATTGCCAAACCGTCACCATTAATATTTAAGAAGTTTAAATAATATATTAAGAAATGGAAATGAAATGAAAGAAATGAGAAATACGCTATAATGTTATATACTTATACATTTTTACCCGTTGTAAAATATTTAGTTTATGTCCAATATTAAAATTGTTATACAAATTAAGCTCTAAAATAATTTCTCTCCAGTAATATTATAACATGATAATAATTTTAAAATATATAAATAAAGTTTTAAAATAATTTCCTTCAAATAAGTAATATTATAACGTAATATTATTATAGGGAAATTATTTTAGAACTAAATTCATATACATTTTTACATTGAAAATGTTCATGAATTAGTTATTATTAGATGAAGCAGTAATAATACATAAAGGAACAGAAAATCGAATAAATAATCCAAGAAAACAATGAAGGAACATGATAAATACTAAACCTCGACTTGAATAATAAATTTTGGGGAGTTTTAAATTAATCTGACTTTTACCTTTTTACGTGCATATAATGTACAATAGGTACTGTTGTTTGTTGTATTATACTGTAGTATAATATAAATGAAAGGTCATTTTTTAAGATTTAGATACGGCAATTATGAAAATCTTTTATTTGTATAGATAACATGGCATTAACTTACATATGTATCTCTTATTAGAAGAAGGCTGCAATAATTATTTTAAATAAAATTTTGATTGTAGTGCAATCGCGATGCATTTGATTGTTGAATTGCATTGCTAATTGCAATGGAATCCAACAATCTACCGCAGAAAACTGATCATATTGCTTTCAACAATAAATTATTTATAACTACTGGTGGAAGAGTACTCCACGACATCGGTCCCTCAACAGCAAAGGCACGCTCACCAAATTTAGTGCACTGGTTGCGAGTTGGTAAGATGACTTTGCCCATCGCAGTTGTAGCCGATCGAAGCGTGTAACGTATGTCAACCAATTCGTCTGGAAAACACAGCTCTTTTAGATACTCTGGAACCATTTCATGTATTGATTTATACATGAGTAGACAGAGTTCATACTCAACCCTTTCGGGAATGCATTACCAGTGCAGTTGGTGAAGTAGTGGAGTGTTTTTCTCCAGGTTTTTCTGTCGGCCGTCAGCTCTCTTGCATCCTTCCAAATCAGGTTCACGTCCCGACGTGAACCCAAGTTCAGACGAGAACTGCCGACGAATTGTCAGCAGTGGTCGTCCTAGGCGTCGCCAACCTCATGCCTTGTAAGAGGCAAGCTTGATTAAGGCTCTCGGGAGGCATACAGAGTATATGGCCTAGTCAACTGAATCACCTTTTCTTCACGACAGTTGTGACCAATATTTGCTGCGTCCTACGCCTTTTTCCTTCATTTCTAATAAAGTCAAACCAACGCCTAAAATTCTCCGCAGACATCTTTTCTCAAAGCTCAGTACACGGCTGCTCTGGGCCCTTATACGGTGGCATGTTTCACATCCGATATTAACTCAGAAGATTAAAATTGGGTGCTAAATTAATTACAAAACTTACCTTTTAAATTCCCCTTCTACGTCTTTTTTCAGACCAAAACAAAACTTTCTTATGGTACAAACCTCGTCTAATAGCTGCTACTCCTAACAAAACTGGCGACACGAGAAGTAAATTTCTATTAACGAGAATTTAGTCGACGCGGGATCGCTGTAGTACAGCCTTCCAGCTCCAGTACATGAATAAATAAAGTCCAAAATGCTATCCCTTCATCCCCCGCAGTTACTTCTGCTTATCGTGTTGTACTCTTGATTCCCTTTAAACGAAAAAGACCCCTATTTACGCTCAACAATAATTTCATCAGGCTTTAGAAGATTCGTTATTAAAATTAATATTTTCTTTTCAATGCAGCGAAAGATTTTAAAAATTTAAGTTGAGGTTGATTTTTGCATCAACTTCGTGGAATAACATCAATTAAATACAAAAATAATACAGTTGTAAAAGATAACTTTTTGGGTATATAAATATAAGCACGACTTGTCTCGAGAACATCTGTAGTTTTCAAAAATAATCGTGTACATATGAATAAACTAAAAAAATAATCACATTAATTTTTGACATCTATTCAATTGGAAATCTGGGCATTTACGGGGCTGGCGACCGTCAAAGACAGACTTTCATATTCTTCTTCATCTTTGATAAGATGTCAAAAATAATGTGAATAGTAACTCATTTAATTGGAGGTAATCCAGATTTGTGAACAAGTATTTGTGGACACACTCAAAATTTTGTCAAAAAGAAGTATTGTACAAATGTTTTATTGTTATATTTACAAAAAAAATATGAAATGCAATTTTGACAATTTTTTTTTTTTTTTTTTATTCATTTAATATATTTACATTTTTATTTATAACATAATAACATTTGAATCATTTATACATATGTAGAACTTTTATATTTCGATTCGCTGTGCCTCTCCATAAAAGAGTCTGTGCTCTTGTGCTTGGAAAGGGACTTACACTCGTGGTTTAATGTTATATAATAAAAGATATAATAGTTTTTTTAATATATTTTTTTAAAGATTTAAATGTATAGAGCTTTAATTTTTTTCTTGAGGATTTTTATATCATCTATTTTTTTTATTTCTTTAGGGAGTTTATTGAAATATTTGATTGCCAAATATTTGAAGTTTTGCTGAAATTGCTTGGTGTTGCATTTTGGAATAGAAAAATCGTTTGAGAATCTCGATGATAAATTCTTTGTTAAATTTAAATAGTTGTCACCCTTAAGTATTTGAAAAACTGCGGTTTTTTTATAAATGGATTCTATATTTGGGACTTGAAATTTTTTAAATAATAATTTTGTTGGAAATATGTTTTTTTTTTTCAAGATGACTTTAATTATGGTTTTCTGTACTATTTTCACTGAGTTCAGTATGTTGTTGTATGAGCCTCCCCATGCAATAATGCCATACTGTAGTAGTGAGTGAACGATAGCATAGTAAACTCTTTTTAGGTTGTCGATGGTTAGTATGTTTCGGATTCTAATTCAAATTATTTAATTTAAAAAACACATAAATTTGATGGTGAATATACATTTTTATGTATTTTTAGAGAGCAATCGAGTAGTGCAATGGAAAATTGTTGATATTTTGTTCCTCAATAACACACTATAGTATAAATTTACTCATTACCACCAAACTTATTTCAAGCACGCTATGCGGTACTTTAAAAATTGTCGTAAGAAAATTAAATTAAGCTGTAAATAAGCAAGATTTAGAGGAATCGAAATTCTTTTTGATGTCAACAAAGCGAAATATAATTTTGCGTCGCAATTGTTTAATTGTTTAAGAGAGGGTAGCGAAAATATTTATTAAAGGCCATAAAAGAGGTTCAGTAAAATAAATATTGGTTCAACAGTGCCACGGAAGGTAAACAGAAGGGATGCGGATACAACCCTTTGGCAGGAAATTGGTTCTAGTGCTATCTAATTGAGTAATTTCCAAAAGTGTTTTACTTTCATTTCTCTGCGTTCAATTATAATTCGATACCAAGTTTCTAATAGCAATAAACATCATGAACTAATGAATTCCATTACATATTAAATACCACTTATGGTTTAGCTCCAAGCATTTAGATTTTCACGTTATTATTATTGATTGAATGAATCTTTGTTATAAATTGTGCTAGAATTTTTACTATTTTAATATTCAAATGAGGCGATTTGTAGTTTATTTTAATAGAAACGAAAATGTATAATTATATTTTTAATTTATTTTTAGACATCTCATCAAAGATGAAGAAGAATATGGAATTTACGGGGCTGACGACTGTCAAAGGCTTGTTTGAGTGATCACTTTACACACGTGTAACATACACCAATTCTACCCATTATTGACAACAACACTACTCAAATCCTTGGAAGCTCTATATAAGTATATGAAATAATTTTGAAACACTGTTTTTGAATCACTAGAACTTCGCTAAATATTGGTGAGATGAAACGAAGTTTTTTATTGAACAAAAACTCTTTTTGCCTATAACGGTCGTCAGCCCCGTAAATTCCCAGACATCCATATTCTTCTTCATCTGTGATGAAATGTCAAAAAACATTATGAAAAATAAATCTTATAATTGGAGATAATCCAGATTTGTGAACAAGTATTTGGACACACTCAAAATGTTGTATATTTTTTATTCATAATAAATCATTGAACTTCAATTCCAAAAAAATACAGATTTAATAAAGCGACGGTAAAATTCTACACATTAAACGTTTGGTATCGTATATGACAAATCTAGAGAGAAAAACCTCTTTATCGATTTGATTTTTTCATATCGATAAAGTGAGTCGAATTCTGACCAAGAACTTATACAGATATTATAAAACTTATACAGACCTATAACTTATCACATTTTTTTTTCTCTTTGTTGATTAAAATAATATTTCGGACAGACAAAGTATTCTCAATAACAATATATTATTCAATTGACAAGTGTTATTTTGGGCTAAAAAATCATTGTTATCATCCGATATCGTTGATGAAAAATATTAATTTATTTTCCTTTCTTGAACATTAATGCTGTATTTATTTTAAAATCAATATTGATATTATTTGTTTTACCTCAACAAAAACACCTTTAATAAATAAAGGAAAGCAAACTCAAACGAGCTTTATTTCACCGTCAAATAATTAATACCGAGTTGTACAAAATCAACTTCGATTCAATCAATACGTCAAAAATTTGTGTTAATATTTTCCGATTTCATGTTCGGATATTTCAGTCTTCTCTTCAACAGCAGAATCAATTATTATTTCGGAGTAAAGTGGCGGTTTTCTTCCACAATGTACACGCCAGGAATTATCTGAACACGAAGCTTTTCATTACGTTGGAAGTTGGAGTAACTTGTCAATAGCAGGTCAGCTTTCATGTTTTACGGAATCCAGTAAAGCGCAAAATATTGTAGATACTTTTGACTACTCAACTAGAAATTTTTTAATACTTTAATAAGAAAAACAGAATAAAGAGTTTAAAGTTTTCAGAAAAAGGGTGTTTTTACATATATTCTTTTTTCATTACTTATACATCCCATATTTATTGAGGAACAGACAAAGACGTTCGCACAAAGTTTTATGTGCATACAATTTTTCATTTTGCACATCAATTGCTACACACACACACACACACACACACACACACACACACACACACAAACACACACACACACACACACACAGACACACACACACACACACAGACACACACACACACACACACACACACACATATATATATATATATATATATATATATATATATATATATATATATATATATATATATATATATATATATATATAAATATATATATATATATAAATATATATATATATATATATATATATATATATATATATATCATATACAATATATGTATGTATATCCTAATCACACACCTCTAATTCATCATTATTAGGACTGAATATATGGTCAAAACTCAAACAAAGGTCACATGATTAGAAAGTAATAAAAATTCTATTTAACAGTAAAATAAACAATCTTTAAACTCAAAAATGACGCAAATTATTCTCGAAATTAAAAACATACGGCAATACAATAAAACATATAAAAAAAATAACCAGTAATAAAATAAGGCCATTTTTTCATATAATTTTAATTGTAATAACTTTTAATTTAGATTTTTTTAAAGAATTTCATTCGCATTATTTTGTTAGTTATTCGTTAAAGAAAAATAGCAAATGTTTAATTTCTCCTTAGGCTACGAAACTCCCGTTAACGTACATGAATAAATGATTACATCGTACTGGGCAGGGCCAACGAACGCTTCTAGAACGTAACATAACCGCGCTACAACTCGGAAGCACATCTGAATAAGTTCCCAAACTCTATACAGGACTTACGGAAAATCGAGGGAAAAAACGATACAAATAAATTTACTAATTGAAATGCATAATTATTTTTTTTAATAATCTTTTCTGAAAACAAAGTATTCTTACCTGGAGTACGAAATGGTAAAAAAACAAATTTTGACATATTTCCCTAAATTATATTTGTAATCAAAAACATGCGTTTTTTCGAAAGATTATTTCACTGTCTCTGTTTCTAACTACACACTGAGAAGTGAATATAGAGATGAGAGATGAGAGATTTTCACTATTTTTAAAATATTTTTTTTTAATCTCAACATAAATGAAGAATAATATGAAAGTCTGGGCATTTACTGGGCTTACGGCTGTCTTAGGCCTAGTTGAATGATCTCTTTACACACGTCTAACATTCACCAATTTCACACATGATTGACAACCACACTACTCAAATTCTTGAAACTTCAAGATATATTGATCAAACTCTTTACATAGTATGCACGAGTTCACTAACTAACTAACTAACCATCACGCAGCTTCCCCGCAGGGATAGGTAGAGAGAATAGAACGCCACACCACTCTGTCCTTGCAAACATTCTTCGCTTCTTCCACGTTAATGCATCGCCTCATACATACCGACCGATTGTTTCGACTCCTAACCTGACCACTTTCAAGTATTTGGCATACTTGATCGTGCCAAGTTTTTCTCGGTCAACCTCTGCTCCTTTTTCTAATTACATTCGCCTCATAAATGTGTTTTACCGTTCTTTCCTCATTCATACGTTCTACATGTCCAAACCATCTCAACACACCTTTCTTAATTTTATCGATAATGCTTATCTCAGCTTTGCATTTCTTGCTTATTTCATTATTCGAACATCTATTGTACATCGTTTTGTCGCACATTCTTCTGAGAGATCGCATTTCGACTGCATTCAGTCTACTTTCATCCTTCTTTTGCCAACTCCATGATTCACTTCCATTCATTAGGGTCGGAACTAGAACTCCGTTTTGTACTGCCAGTTTAGCTTTTGCTGATAGGTTTTTATTTGCTTTAACTGATCGCAGTGCACTATTCACTTTGTTCACGAGTTTACAATAGATATTTAAGGTGGGATTAGCAAAGCTTTTATCAATCAGACTCTTTCCATTTGTGTGTGAGGTCCGAATCCTGGATTATATTCACATACATGAAAAACGCCTGAAAACGTAAATTTCTTTTTTTTCATACATCATCATGTTATATCATGTTTTCTTTTTTTTTCTGACAAACGTGAATATTTCATTATCCCCCTTCATTTATTGAATTTAATGAATTTCTTCATAACAGATTTTTTCATGACATTCTCTGTGAATTAGTAATAAAAATATATACCCTATTTTCGTGGATGCGAAGCGGCGCATAGCCTGTAAATAAGTGCCCAGTGTATGTGGATACAGTGTATAGGTGGTGCCTACGTCGTGGGCGCGACCGATATCCGGTAGGAAGCGCTCCCAAACCGGAAGCATATTAATTAAGCTTTACGAGTACGAATGGAAGCTTCACCTGAATCAAATCAACTCGATTAACAACACTTGGTGTACTTTGAAACATATATCAGTCTATCGTTAAAAACACTTTTTAATTATGTTAAAATCGACAAAGTATATTGGCACCTAAATATATATTAAATTATATGACAGTGCAAAAATACTCGTCTTCTTTTTCTACCCCCCCAGACTCCACCTACTATATGCTCCAAAACCGATTGATGAAGTTTTTTATCGACCATTATCATCATCATATCACCATCAATGGCTTTAGAGGCGCCATTGAGGTAGTGTTTTATGAAAATGACGCTGTTTTATTTATCCAAAAAATTACCTTTATTATATTATAATTTTACGTTAAGAAAAACTACCAGAAAAAAATGAAATAGTATGTTTTTTTATATTATTTGTTCTTTCGGACATTAGATTATTCACCTTGCGGGTGATATATCAAATGCTAGGTTGTCAGCCCTATAAAGCTTAATCTTCCATCTTTTTTCTTATAAAAATGATTGATGTTTCATCTCTGTCGAGAAAATATATAATACTTTTAATAAATATAATGTTGGAAACAGATGTATGATAAAATAATGTGTGATAGATATCGAATGGCGAAATAAGGAAAGAATGCAATGCTGAGATAAACATTATCGATAAAACAAAGAAAGTTATGTTGAAATGATTTGGACGTGTCGGAGGAATGAGGGAGAAAAGAACAGTAAAATATCATTTATGAGGTGAGTGTAGTTGGAAATAAAAGTAGAGGAAGATCGAGGAAATCAAAGCATGATCAAGAATTTCAAAAATATAAAAGGTGGTCATGTCAGAAGTCGGAACAATCGGCGGGTATGTATAGGGAGATGAACAACATTTTGAACAACATAATCCAGGATTCGGACCTCACATACTAATAAAAGAGTTGTTTAATAAAAAGCTTCTTTTCATCTCACCAATAGATGTCTCTAGTGAAGTTCTAGTAATTCAAGAACAATGTTTCAAAATTGGTTCATGTATATAGAACTTCCAAGAATTTGAGTAGTGTGGTTGTCAATAATGGGTAGAATTGGTGAATGTTCCATGTGTGTAAAGTGATCACTTAAACCAGCCTATGACAGTCGTCAGCCCTGTTAATGCCCAGACTTCCATATTCTATTTCATCTTTGATGAGATGTCAAAAAATATTATAAGGAGATGCATTAATATTAATGCATTAGTTTGAAAAAAACAAATAAATGACGCGTTTTATTCTCTCTCCCTACCCCAGCGGGAAAGCAGCGTGATGTTTGGTTAAATGGTTAGTTAGAAACAGTAACGGCATATAAACATTAATAATGTCAGATCCGTCACATAAGGTTATGTCAACACATAATGTTTGTTGAAGGATAAAAAAACCATATTTTTCATAAAGTCTCGGGTATATTTATCAAATTCCATAATTGTTACGTCTTTCAGTAATTCAAGGATACAACTAACAATAACTAAGTGGCGTGACACGCTCTGACAGCGAACCGCCTACGACTACGTTCTATTTATATGCCAGGAAAAATTATCGTATAAAAGACTCGCATAAAAACATTCAATTAACATCCTGATATATTTATTGATATAGTTGTTGTCTTGGTCGATTATTACATGAAGGCAAGAAGATTAGTATTGATTGCCAGTTCACTGTGATAGTAAACTTAGTGTTGAATTTTACTAAGGATTTCATACATATATGGCAACGTATTCAAAATTTGTTATAACCACTTTTTATTGGTACACTATTTCCAACCGGTTTCGACAAGAACCTTGTCATCCTCAAGGTTTATGTACTAATTCTAAAACATTGAAATACTCATAGTTAAGTAAGTTAATAACTCTTCCCTTACGATACCAAAAACTTCAACGCACTCCGTACACCATATGAAAATGTTATTTAATAAAGGTGATTTAAAAAACAGGAAAAAATTCCTAAATGTTGCTTTTATTGAGCATTGCTCAGCATTTCTTATTCAAGAAACGTATTAAACACTTCAAAATGGAGACATACAAAGTAATTGATAAATTTTAATAATAAATAATTATAATTTTGGATACTTTATTAAGCGCCATTTTCCTAAAATACATTAAAACATCATACATTACTTATTAATTGAAAATACAAATAAATTTTCTTAATTAATTAGACACTTTTCGACAATTTATCTATTTTCAATTAAAATTTCACTCAATAAGATTTCACTTGAAAACCTCTTGTCATTAAAATCTATTTTGATACGTGTGCAAATACCGTATACTGTAATACAAAATGATCCGTAATAATCCATAATATAACATATTTAAAAAACATATCGTAAAGAGATATATTATATTTTAAGTAATTATTTAAAAACGTTGATTCTACTAGCAAAATTAAAGTATGTGAAGTAAAGTAAATATTAAATATGCACTCGTTTGAATTGCAATACTTTTCATGCATTTTTGTACAAGAGAGTACTCTTCATGGTGGTATCGATATGAGGGAATTTTAATTTATTCCTCTGCTAAATTTAGAATAAAAGAAGCGGAATTCCAATTTTTCATAGGTGGTTAAAAAAAACACCAAACCGGTAATGAAAGACTTTATTAATTTACAAACCAATTTCGTAAGAGTTTCAAATAAACCATTTTGATATTTGAGTGATTTAGCAGCTTACAATAAAAGGGCCGTTTTAATACACACGCCATTTAATAGCTTGCGTGCGCGCGAATAATATTCACAATATTCATTACTCCAATCAAAAGTTCAAAGTTTTCAATTATTTTTAAAGTAAACGAAATAATATAACTGTTTTATTATTTTTTCGATAAAACGAACACGACAAAAATACAGCCTCGAGACATCGCAACCTTGGCCAATTTCTTCTTCATACAAGTAACATTATTTTTATTTATTTATTGATTTGGCGTTTAATTTGTAGAACTCCATTTCAATTTATGTATTAATTTTTAAATCAAATACTGATTTTTTTGAGTCTACTAAATTGTATTTTATTATTTATTGATTTGGCGTTTAATTTGTAGAACTCCATTTTAATTTATGTATTAAATTTAAATAAAACACAGATTTTTTGAGTCTACTAAGTTATATTTTATTAACAAAAACACATAAAAAATTATATTGTGACAATTGTTTCGCCTTGTTAGGGCATTATCAAACGAATGTCTTTTGATAATGCCCAAACAAGGCGAAACAATTGTCACACTATATTTTTTTATGTGTTTTTGTTAATAAAATACAACTTAGCAGACTCAAAAAATCTGTGTTTGATTTAAAAATTAATACATAAATTGTATTTTATTGTCAGAAACACATAAAAATGAATATTTTGACAATTGTTTCGCCTATTTATAGCATTAAATAGCCATAGAATTGTATAGCTATTTAAGGACCGTCAGTCCATCTAATATTCACATTCGTTTGAAAATGTCATAACTAGGCGAAACAAGTTTTATGTGTTTTTTAACAATAAAATACAACTAAGTAGACTGAAAAAACTTATGTTTGATTTAACAATTAATACATAAAACATTGTTATTTACAACATTTTGAGGGTGTCAAAATATTTGTTCACAAATCTGGATTACCTCCACTCAGGAGTCATTCCAACATAGATGGGAGTTATGAACTCATATGTTCTGTGTCACGAGATTGATCAATATAGTAAAAAACTTGAGTAGTGTGGTTGTCAATCGTGGCTAGAATTGGTGAATGTTGCATGTGTGTAAAGTGATCACTTAACCAGCCTACGATAGATCGTAAGCCCTGTTCTAGTGATTCAAGAATAATGTTTCAAAATTGGCTCATATACATAGAACTTCCAAGAATTTGAGTAGTAAGGTAGAATTAGTGAATGTTACACGTGTGTAATGTGACCACTTAAACCAACCTATGAAGGGTTGTCAGCCCCGTAAATCCCCAGACTTCCATATTTTTCTTCATCTTGATGAGATGTCAAAAAACAATATGAGAAATAACTCCTATAATTGGAAATAATCCAGATTAGTTCTATATCATATGAACCAATTTCGAAACGTTGTTCTTGAATCACTAATACTTAGAACTAGAGACTTAAGTATTTGGGCACACTCAAAATGTGGTAGAGTTTTTATAAATTACAGAATTTGGAATACTCAGTTATTACTATAAAATACTACTCTTTCTTTTTTTTCTCATCATGAGCACGTTCAATCTATTTTACATCAATTTATTCAGCTTTTTTACAAAAACAAAACATAACTTTAAAATTTAATTCTAAAAATGTTTTATTAGCTCTAAATGGGGTGATTTTCAAGCAAATTATTTCAATAATTTGCAATTAGGAGGCCCGAAGATAATTATTTTTTGTAAGTTTGTAAGTTTTCTAAAGACAATTTAGTGGGACTTCTATAATGGTTTTCACGATGGCAAAAACGAGCCCATTAGTGGAACATTAAGAATTAATGAGTTACTAATTTGACTATTTTACAGAAAGGAATGTTATTGTCGATATTCTTCACCAATATTTTTCTTTTCCAGTTATTTGCATCGAATGAAGTAGGTATAAGGCACTGTATTTGACAATACACAGTTTTCAAAATATATCGAAAATAAAGTGATGAAAATTGAAAACATAGTTATCCAGTTTATGGGGTTGTATTTAATATTAGTCTTCAAACACTTAATATAAACGGTGACTCCTTCGGAAATCAAATTTGAGACCCCATGAATGGTAGACAATTTGCTAGATAAGTGTAGAGGATATAAAAAAAATTAACTTTTATTATTAATTTTCAATGCTCAACAATTATTACATGATATATTCATAATCATATAGTTATGGTACTTTTGACTAACAATCTTCATTTAATGGTGCATCACACTGGATTCGACCATTGTTCACATGATCGCTAATAGCAAAAGAGTAAGTTAATCAAACCTTTGGCTTCGTACTAAATATTTGGATCTTGGAGAAGAATATATTCGATAAGATGCAGATGATGTAGGTGTCGGAGCTTAGGAATTATATTTTCACTAAATAGGAATGAAATGGAAAAAAGGGTATTTGAAAATGAAAAGTGGAAAAAGATAATGTCGGCAATATCCAGGCAATCGGGGTTGCATACGTACTCGCACCAGCTTGTGTACGTTACGCAAGCTATATACTAGTAATGTAAATGAGTCCATAGAGGATATGTCGACTAGTTATTGATTAATATGACACTGCATTAATCCAATACAATGCAGCAAAGGTAGATTTTAGAATAAAAAATCTGAAAAATAGGTTAAATATTTCTTTAGCTGAAAACGCGAGTGTAATATAATTGAACAAAACAATGAAATAAACTGAAAGATATTACCATGATACGAAAGTCAACCATTGAATTATATATATCGTGCAACCTTTTAACCCGATACCATCTTAATAAACGAATTATCCAGAATTTCAAAGAAAACGTTCAACTTTTATAAATACGACGGCGGAGCAGATAAAATAAAGTTTCTGGTATCTGCAAACTTTTACAAAAAAGTTCAATCTTGAAAGTCTTGAAGTTTTGAGATAAAGACATCTCAAGACGAGATAATATCGTTTAATCCCAAACTTGGTAACCTCACAAATGGCGAATCAAAGTTAGATGAAAATTATTTCTAGACAGAATTAATTGAAGAATAATTTCTCGGGGACATGATTTATTACGGTCTTAATTCTAGAAAAACGTAAAAAATACATGTGTATTTTTCGGGCAAAATTTCATAAATTAAAAAGCAAAAGATGTTTACTTTCTAATAGATTTACCTAATTTCGTAAATGAAAAGACAATTATAGCGAATACATTTGAGATTTTTTAAAATTGGTTTTTCTGACAAAATTTATGTTTATCTATTAGAAGTCGATTATTTAACGTATACCTACAAAACACATGGGTTCATCTTTTACAAAGCACATGGGTTTTATTAAACACGTGGGATCTTCTCTTAAATATTCAAATGTTTTTGTGTAAAGCACCTACTTTTTTTAATAAAATGTACGGGTATGTGGTATAATCAGAATAAATTTAATTGAAAAATACTGCTAGACTAACTTAAGCAATATGTTCATGACAATTAAATTTAATTTTTATATCCTCTTAACCCAAAATAAATGGATAGTGTATCTTAGTGATGCATGATAATAATTTTATATTATTTCTTTCACAAAAGCACAGTAATACTTACATATTATACAGTAATCTGGGTGAAATTTATTTAAAAAAAACGATTTTATTTCTTCCAGCATCTTTACTTAGTTATTTTTTAACTCTTTTTAAAAAACACAAATGTACCTAAAAAGTATGAAATATTTACAGTAGTCGTTCTGTAAGTACCTAATTCATATTGATTGTTTCATATTTGCAAGAAAAGCTCCGTGGATATGAAAACTGTTAAAATAAGAAGGAAAAATTAATAAAACAAAATACGCGAGGAAAAATATTGAAATTTATCAAAAGCACCAAGAAAAAAAGAAAGGAAAAAAAAGGTATGCCACGTAGTTTTTCCCTACATTTTTAAAAATAATTAATGTATTGCTTTCTACCGATTACGTTAATAAGGAGATTTTAACACATAATATACAATATTTATAATTATTATTTTGTTTAATCATACTGTTAAAGGTGTTAATGGGTCAAGTTGAATGCTCCTATTTGAAATTCACTTAGATATTAAATGTCTAGCTGTTCAGAAACTCCTTGAACTCAGACAGGCGAAGTTCTCAGGACTCGGGGTGTGCAGGAGAGTACGAGGAGAAACAATATTCTAACACGTTGTCTAAGTCACGAATAGTACGATAAGTACAGTCGAGAGGTGCTACAATTAGGATGCCGAGTGAATCCTTCTGGTTCGACGTTTAATTGGAGGGGAAGACTTTTCCCTTGCTTGGTGAATAATAGATTTCAGGATGGCCCTCTATGTGAAATTTATGTTTAAACTACGTATTTAAGTATATCATTGTTATATTAATCTTGCAAAGTAATTCGTAGGTGTTAAAATGTTAACTTCTGAATAAAGTTAAATCAGAAATCCTCATTTTAAAACCACATGTGTACATATATCGTAGTCGTATAGGAGAAAGTGACCAACTACCAAAACGTAAAATGTTCAGGAGGGCCATTTAAGTCTCTTTTGCTTGGCAACAAAATAAACATTAATGCAGTTAGTCATTTTCACCAAGTCAATATATTATAATTTCAAGTTCAAAATCCTTTGGGATGTTTTTCAGGGCAATATTAAGCTACTATATCAAATAAGATATCAAATAGTCAATGATCACGTTTTTGTAAAAAAAATGCACTTGGTCACTTTCTCCTGTATGACTACGATATCATCAACTAATTATATATATTTTACAGTTGAATTAACATTATTTATTGATTATTTTCATGTATTGTTTAATAAATTGTTTGAAAATAATAATTTGATAAAAAGTCGAAATATGAGTATTTGAGACAAATCAATGCTTATTTTATTCTATTTTATATATTTAAAGCATTGATAACTTTGTGGAATGGTTATAAAATACTCTCCTTAAAAATATATACATATTTGTCTGTTTTTCAAAATTTTATTTTTATACAAATGTCAAATCGTAATCATTTTTTTAATGATAGATTTATATTATCCACTGACATTTCGTGTTGGAATTGCATTTTTAATTTATTATTAGATTAAAACCAATATTTTTAGCTTTTCCACTTTTTTATTTGACCAGCGACCGGGTTTCGTCGTTACCGACATCATCAGACTGGTCTGATGATGTCGGTAACGACGAAACCCGGTCGCTGGTCAAATAAAAAAGTGGAAAAGCTAAAAATATTGGTTTTAATCTAATAATAACTTTTTTTAATGACCTGATGAAAAAGATTTTCCGAAACCGATAGTCACGAATAAGTGTTTATAAAAAAGTATTACACAAAGTAAACAATATTTTTCAAATAGTACAAAAATCACATTACGCGATTATTTTTACCACTGCCTTTAATATTAATATTTTTTTTTACCTTTTTTTTAATCGTTTATAACGCAGATAAAATTTAAACATTATTTATTCAGATAGATCATAAAAATAAGTGAAAAATTCCATTTTATATCATTGGATAATTACAAACATTATTTTTATATATTTGTTTTTAAATATTGATATATGTTTCATGTTGAACCCAGTAGATTTATGAGAAAATCACTACACAAATAATTACATTGTTATTTTTTATTTCACAGGATGTTAGGAAAAACACAACGTCTCATGATAGGCATGTACTATTGATAGGTATGATTAGGTACCTACTATTCTTAGCCGTAATCCATTGTGAAATGAAATATTCCGGAGCGAATGTATAAGAAGAAGAATATGTACCAGGGAATTGGCCATTGTGGTGGTATTAATCAAGTTACCCTCGCGATTCTGGTGCGGAATGTCATCGCGTTTACGGTCTACTGAAAACAGCAGCATGCATCACGCCGCCACGCCGTAGTAATTGACCAAAGATTCTAACTGGATTAACTCTAATTACTGTCTACCCTTGCATGCGCACGCGGTACAAAATTCAAAGGGGGACTTCGTTCTTATAATTTAAGTCCAATTTTCAGCGACACGAAATGAAAAACACCTAATGAAATGGGGAGAAAATCGTATCTTGCATCTGCAATATCCGTAGTGCCTTTGTGACATGCTTAACCCTTCACTGCATGACTTTTTTTTTGCATGACTGCATGACTGCATTGACAGTTCGTCTTCAAGAGGCAAGTGAAGTTATTATTTGGGTGTTCATAGCGCGTCTTTTGGCTAAATTATGAAGTATATACTTGAGTTATGAAGTATATACGTGAGTTATGAATGAAGTATATACGTGAGTTATGAATCGGCAACAACAAAGAATGGTTGCTTATATTTTTAAAGGACGTTTTAACATTAACTTTTGGGTATATTACAAATTTGATGCACTATGCAGTGAAGGGTTAACCAACTAACTTACTAACCATCAAGCCATTTTCTCGCCTCTGTGAATAGAGAAGGCAGAGAGAATAAAATGCCACACCACTCTGTCTTTGCGAACATTCTTCACTTCTTCCATATTCATGCACCTTCTTATACATACGCACTGATTATTTCGACTCCTGACCCTACCGCTTTCAAGTATTTGATATACCTGATGGTGCCAATTTTTTCTCAGTCTTTCACTGTTCTACTTCGGTCTACTTTCATCCTTTTTTGCCAACTTTATGCTTTATTTCCGTACATTAGAGTTGGAACCAGAACTATGTTGTGTACTGCCAGTTTAGCTTTCGGTGATAGGTTTTTATTTGCTAAAACTGATCATTTACTCTGTTCCTGGCATTCACTCTCCTCTCTATATCCTTACCAATTTTCTCATCCTAAAGAAAGCATACTTTTCCAGATACTTTGTGACATGCCTTTTATATAAAACACAAGAGTAATTTTAATCGTTTCCAGACAACACAATATATATATATACATATATATATATATATATATATATATATATATATATATATATATATATATATATATATATATATATATATATATATATATATATATATATATATATATATATATATATATATGTATATATATATATATATATATATATATATATATCCTCGGTCATCTTCCCACATGTTCCCCGTTCCTTTTAGGGGTCGTTTTTTTAGGGTCAGCCTATCAGTCTTTTGGTCTTTTTCCAATTTAAAATTCTAGATGTTCTTTTCTCGTTCCTTTGTCTTGTCAATTTTTTTTTATTCTATCTCTAAATCTATCTCTGACGTAATCTCAACATTTTACGCTTTATTGATCGCTGTGTGCATTTCAATCGATATATCTATATATATATATATATATATATATATATATATATATATATATATATATATATATATATATAATATATATATATATATATATATATATATATATATATATACACATATATATATATATATATATATATATATATATATATATATATATATATATATATATATATAAATATATATATATATATATATATATATATATATATATATATATATATATATATATATATATATATATATATATATATATATATATAAATATATATGTATATATATATATATATATACATATATATTTATATATATACATATATATATATATATATATATATATATATATATATATATATATTTATATATATATATATATATATATATATATATATATATATATATATATATATATATATATATATAGATATATCGATTGAAATGCACACAGCGATCAATAAAGCGTAAAATGTTGAGATTACGTCAGAGATAGATTTAGAGATAGAATAAAAAAAAATTGACAAGACAAAGGAACGAGAAAAGAACATCTAGAATTTTAAATTGGAAAAAGACCAAAAGACTGATAGGCTGACCCTAAAAAAACGACCCCTAAAAGGAACGGGGAACATGTGGGAAGAAGACATAAGTGTGTATGTATTGTACTTTATTTTTTAATACGATCCAGCGTTCGTTATTTTATTATGTCGTACCATTTGTCGCTTGGGTTTCTGTCAGGGTGGGAGTGAACAAAAGGATAAGAAGTGTTATTCCGAAATTTCTTACAGTTAATTCAAGTTGGAAGTTGGTTAATTCAAGGATGCTGGAAGGTGTTCATATCAAATTTGTTGAGGATCATCAAACCACCTGAAAATGGATAAAAACAAACAAACAAAAATAGAAATATTGGTAACCCTTTAAGTGTGAAAAAAATGTACATATTTTATGTGATGATGAAAAAAAACGTAAACCTTACGTTTTGAATTTAAAAAAATTATGACTGTTAAATGATAAAAGTAATACATTTTGACATGACATGACATCTTAACATGGATGCAGAAGAATATTCGCATTCAGCAATCTACCCATGATTGACAATCACACTGCTCAAATTTTTAAATCATCTAGATATCAATCTTATGAAATAGTACTCACGATTCACAATCAAATAGCCATCTATATTTGATTGAGGAAAATTTTATTAGGCAGAGACTCTTTAATTTAGGTAGAATGATGGATGTTGCACGTGAGTAAAGTGATCACTTAACCAGCCTATGATAGGTCATAAGAGCTGTTAATACAGAGACTTCCATATTCTTCTTCATCTTTGTTGAGATGTCAAAATGTAAAAATAACTCCAAAGTGCAGAAACACAGATTCGAGAACAAGGATTTGGATATATTCAAAAGGTTTTAATGGAAAATCTTACAATTTCTAACACAAACAGTTAATTTTCTTGTGATATTATAAATTCTCATAGTCTCATCTCATTACATTCAAATTGAGAAAGCTGCTGAAATTAAATTCACTCATTGCTCGAGTATATTGAGAAAAACCTTTTCGATAAAGAAATATTTGGAATACCCCGTTTCAAAGCTGGTAGTGCAATATCAAAGCGCATTTTTAATGTATGTAAATAAAAAATCATATACTCACGTGTGATGTTAATGAGATAAAAATACTGAGCTGAGTCAAAAAGGAGGGTGAGTGTGAAATGTGACAATCGTTGAGTAAATGAATATTTGATCCATTTAAAACCTTTATCTCGAAAATCCATTATATCGCATTTCGGAATCTTTTTTACTTTCGATATACCTACGAGTAAATAAATAGAAGGCATGCTTTTGTATTCTCAGCATTAATTAAAAAGGAAATAAATCCGATCATCGGATCGAAAATACATAAATGTCATTGTTCTTTAGAACATTGGATCGTATCAAACTTTAAAAATATTCGATGATTTATGGTTGATTCTCAGCGTGGATTTTTCATCGTTATTGTTCAGTAGCGGGGATTTATTGTATTATTTTATGATGTATTTTCTTTGAAACATACATTAATTTTACTTTTGCGACATTCAGAGTGTATCCAAATATGTACTTATAAAAATCGATTTTCCAATATATTTCCTATTTTTTCTTGCATATTATGAAATATTTTTCCATTTTTTCTGGCTTATTACAATAAGAGTATTTTTATTACATATTACGAAATATTATTCCTTTTTTCCATGTTATGAAGTTAATGAATTCAGACTATGGTAAGTGCATTTATTTTCCTTACGGTACCAGTAAAGCCTTCGGAATTCCGTATGTAAAATTTACATGCACCATGAAAATTTATGGAAAGGCTCTCTTTACAGCGAGTGAATATTATGAAAATATAACACCCGGTTTAAATGCATTGCAAGGACGTGTCGAAAAGTGTTAGCCGGAATGGCGTGTCGTAGTCTTACTTTACACACATATATGCATAACATGTTGATGTACATGAATAATGTAGGTACATACAATAATAAAACCGTAGTATTACTCATACATATGTACAGAGGAATAATTGCAACATAAAAAACGTAAACACACATTTTCGAGGAATATTTCTTCCATATTTCATGTGAAATAGCCGTATGAAACATTGTTACTAAATGTTTTTATTTAAATGCTATCACACAAACATAATGTTTAGGGTTTATAAGCAGGTAGAATTGTTGGTCCTTATTTTTTTTTAAAGAGAGTTTACAGTTTTTTGGGATAGAATCCGAAATTTACCTGAGAGGTGGGAAAAAGTATAGTATCAAGCGATAGACTATACATTAATTAATCTATTAATTTATTTTGTTCTGAAATAAATGCGTTTTTCATCACACAAAGAACGGACCGAATTAATTTACTTATTTACTCCCAATACGCGTAAATGTTTTATAAAAAATACCATGAAATAAAAATAGCAACTAATGATCTTAAAAATTGTAAATTCTTATTTTTCCTGGCTACATCCCAACTTATCGTCTTTGTAGACTGGAGTCAGCTCTCCTCGTCCTCAGGTCCTTCTGTCATGGACAACGTCACCTAGGCCATGTCTTCGAACCATATTTTCTCTTTGCAACAACCATGACTTTTTTTGGTCTTCCTCTAGATATCTTTCGAGGAAGGTTCATTTCAATTGCCTGGTTTACGACTTGCTTTTACCTATTGCCCATATCTCAATTGTATTTCCTTTAACTTCCAAATTATGTCTATTACGCCCAGGCTTCACGAATTTGTGAACACTTTATTTTGTCTATAAGGGACAGTCCTGCATACCATCTAAACATTCGCATTTCAACTCAAAGTTGTAAATTAAAGGATTATTTTTTGTTTTTAATAAACAAGTTTAAAGACTACTTGTAAACATCCTGTATGTGTGCCATCAATATGTCTTCTCTCAATAAGATTTACGAAGTATTCAAGTCGCCTCAATTAACGTTACCCTAAGTTTATTATATTTGCATTCAAAATTCCTTAGTTCATTTCTGTTTGGGTTTTTTGCCTTACTTGTGTGCTACACGCTGCATTCTTCGCTGTAAGTTTTTAATTAACCACAGACGTCGCCCTCAGCCAGGCGATTGCGGTGGAAAATTGCAAGGAGCATTTTGTAATTATTTTTCGTTGCAGCCAACTGTACCTATACGGCAGGTGGTATAAAGTTGAAGCCTCGTTAAAGCGAGGTTTATTACATGTTAAATGTAGTTACTTTTTCCTGACGCGAGGGAGTTTTGTATATGAAAATTGAGTATGCTTTTTTTCAAATGAGAAGTCTCTCGTTATCAAATGTCTTTAATTAAGATGTTAAATATTTGTTGTGGTCATTGTAATAACAGTACTTTTATTTATGTCGTATTTATTAAATGTTGTTAAAATTTGTCCAAATACTTCACAAATTACTGTCACAAATCTGGATTATCTCTAATGACGAGTTATTTTTATCTCAATATAGATTTTTAACTTCTACCTTCACAGGCTTGGTTGAGGGATCACTTTACACATGTGTAGTATTGGTGAATGTTACACGTATGTCAAGTGATCACCTAATCAAGTCTATGACAATAGTAAGCCCTGTAAATGCCCAGACTTTTATATTCTTCTTCATTTATGTTGAAATGTTAAAAAATAATGTAAAGGTATAGGTTTTAAAACCTTAATACTCTACAATGTTTGCCAAAAATATTTTTTCTATCTTCCTTCACCAAATTTCCCTTTTTAAATGTTGCCCATAAAAACGCTAAACGCAAAATGAAAAAGAAAAATAATGAAAATTTGTAGAATTTAAAGAATGAACGGGAATGTTTTTTGTTGTTGTAATATACCTAATTTATTCATTAATGGTTATCCATAAAAGTAATTTTGGAAAAAATCGCATGTTTACGGTGTATTAAAATATATAAGAGCATATACACTAGTGCCATCTATGTAAGACGTAAAAGTGTGTAAATAATATCTTAGTATTTTATCGGATCATAACAAAATTTATGATTTGGCCTCCGAAAAAAATAGCCAATGTGTAAAGTTTATTTTATGATGTTAACAGAAAAATGAACTGGGACGCGATTGTAATGACTGTTTGAGAAAACATTGTACGAAGAAAAAGAGATAGATGCCCGTCATACACTTGTGTAAAGAAGATAACATGATGTTTAGTACGTTGTATCACTGAAAGATAAAGCGGCGCGCTCCCACAATTTTAGCTCTTTGAAAATACATAATTTGAAATCCTAATTCGTGATATTTTTAATATTCGTTTTTGATAAATCCCGCTACCTACAGAAAAAAATATTGTTATTTTTTTGGATGGATTTAATTTTAAAGGATTCCCTACAAGGCATGTAGTATTTAACTAATGGTAAAGCATGATGGTTATTTAATTATTTATATAAATTTAACAGTACTATTTTTTTTTATCACGACATTAAGAAACTCGTTGAACCATATTTTTTTATGTTAAAAGCATTGTCAACTTTGTGGTATTGTAATATAACACTCTCCTTTTTATTCATCGTTCACTTTATGTAATACCACTTTAAAAAAACACTATTTCATGACTACCTGTTTCGGAATAATCATTACATTATCAGGTCATATTACCATCACTCTACATTTGTCCTGATGATGATAGTCATAAAGTAGTGTTTTTTTTTAAGTGGTATTACACAACGTGAACAATGAATGATAAGAAGAGTGTTATAGAACCATAAATAGATCAGTCATATTTTAAGAAGAACAGAACAAGGAAAAGAAGGTCGTGAAAAATCAAATATATGTCCAAATTATTTTGGTACACCAAACTTTACAGCATTGTTGAGTGCATCGAAAAACATGACAATGAAGTTAAATAGTTAAATGTATTTACCAATTGAACGTCTAAATTTGAAAAATATCTTTATTAATATTAATCAGTATGGTAAAATTGTTACTTTAAAATTAAAGGTGATTTCTCAATCAATATAATTCATTCTGCTTGGAAATAAAAATCACCACAGTTCACGACACACAACCCCTTGCGTTGGCAATAAATTTACAACTGAGGCCACCCGCCCGCTATAATGTTTTACAACCCTTGAACATAAATACATCCACAGTTTTCAAATCCTCAAAATTAAAAAAAAAGATCTTTATATATGTATGTATGTATATTTTCGTCGTTTTGCAACTTTTTGTCCGACTTAAAACGGTAATATACTCCCGTTTTAAGCCGGACATACTAGGAATTTAATAAAAATAAATTAAAAAGACAATACATTCTTGAAATATGCATATTCTTTCATCGAAATATAAATTTTGGTTGGTTGGAAGATTTTGCTTTTCAGCAATAAGCCCGCCAATGTACTTATTTATTTTCTGTACATGAAGTTAAAATAAATAACTAAATAAAAATGTCGGGTTGTGGTCCCGTGGTTAGTGTCGCGGACTCAGAGTTACAGTTTCTCGGTTCAAACCCACTCTACAACAATTTGATACCTATTTCTAATAATGAGCCGCTTAGGCTCACAGAAATAGTATGAAATTGAAGTATTTTTGTAAATAATAAAAACACAAATATTTCTCTTTTTATAAAAAAATCTTTTTTCTTAGACTTGTTTTAATTATATAATACACTCGATTTTTTACTATTACTAAGTATCAGTAAAATGTGAATTTATTAAGTATCATATGAATTTATGAAGTGTGGTTCCTCGAGCGCCCGACGCGGCTGCTGAGAGAACCACGCTTCATCATTTATTTAATTTTCTCCGAACATTTACATCTCAAGTCTATAATTTTTTGCTCATATATAAATATTGTGATTGGTGTTAACTTGAAATGGTTAAAAGTTATAATTTTATAAAGGTTAGCTGTTAACTGATGAAAGTGCATCAATAATATCATTGCGTCGTTCAATATAGCAATGCTGATCTAAACGGTGTAGTGTATTTCTAAGAATCTGTGCCGAATGAACACATGTGGCAAGTTGGCGTTAAAAAGTGCTTTGTGTTCGTCCCTTAAGGGTACTTTACGACCATAGTGTATTCATCCGAAACGCCTAACTTCTCGGGGATAAATGACTGCAATAAAAATGTGCAAAGACAATACCAATCTGAGAACATGTGATTAAACAGTTAAATTTTATGAAATCGAACTACAAACTTAAATACCTCAATTGCGCCAGCTCCCATTTGTATGAAAGCGAAAGCGGAAAACCTCAGAGACAAAACCATTATGTCGGATCACGGAAGGGCGGCAAAAGAGGATAAAAGTGAAGTCCCGTTTGAACTGTGCTAGTCTGGAAGTTGGAAGTTGGCCATCCACAATGACGAGGAGATCAACAAGCTGCCCTCCAGCGTGACGACCATCGCTCAGGAATGCGTCCTGCTCAACACCTTGGCCATTCTTCAGCCCATGGGATCAAGAGGAAGGCGTTTTTATTTGTCGGCTCATCTTCTCCCCGCTCCAGACTCGAAGGCCCGAGATCGATTGACGACGTTTTAATCCATTATTTTATATCATTTTCATCATCATCTTATTATCATTATTATTATTCATGTTTTTATAAGCGCCCTTGAGGTAGTATTTTACGAAAATGGCGCTATACAAATTATCCACATTATTTTTATTATATTATTATTATTATCAGTAAAATGAAAATATATATCAGTAAAACGTAATTGTGTGCAACCCATCATGACATATGGAATCGACTGCACCGCAGTAACAAAAAACGCGTTAAAAGTGTCAAGAATAAAGACTCCTCTGATGACAATTCTAGCAAGAGGCTACGAGATAGAATAAGGAACACTAGAATAAGATAAATATGCGAGATCGAAGGTGTCGTTAGGTGGGGAAGGCAACGAATAAGACAATGTTATGCGCAAGGGAGAAGAATGGAACCGTCCAGACTCCCCCACATTGCACTTTACGGCCAACCTCAAGGTAGACGACTCCCGGGCAGACCACCAAAGAGATAGATTGACAGCTGGGAATCAAAATCGTAGGAGGCTAATTCTATTTAAAAATAGGCCACAAGGTCTAGACCAAGAAGAAGAAGAAAAAAAAAACAAAATAAAGAAATAAAATGTATTATAAATGTATTAAATGTATTATTATACAGACCTGAATGATGGAAGGTTAACTGCTGAAACATGTAGTCTATAATAAAACTCAAGTGGTAAAAAACAAGTTTTCTTTTATCATTGTAAAATGTATTCATGTTTGAAATTTATAAATCATTGATCGAATAGTGAATCTTTAGTGGAGGAAATCAGGTACCGCACTGAAACGGTTTTTATGTTGCGTCACTAGGTCTTTTCCTCATTGATTCGTTATTCTTTCGGGAAAAGTGTGCAAAGGCACGTTTACGCTATAAATTACAACCTCACAATTTAGTTCACCTACATTCTGCTCGTGTTCGAGTCTCTGTCTAAGAAAAAAAAAACAAAACACATCGTTCCCTTTTATTATGAGGCCGACTGTAGTTTTGTGTGTTTGAGGAATTTAGTAAAACAATACACACATCGCTCACTCCTTTCAAGAACGTCATAAATCAAAAAACTTGATTTTTCAGGAGATCGTTTTTAAAGTAAATAAATATTAAATGTATTAAAATGTATTAAAAATAAATGTCAAGCCACTTACTGAACTTTTTACTGTGCAACAGATCTTTTTAGGTAAAGCCTGAAGGTTTTTTTTCCATTTGAAAAATATTTAGTTGATTATTAGATTAAAACCAATATTTTTAGCTTTTCCACTTTTTTATTTGACCAGCGACCGGGTTTCGTCGTTACCGACATCATCAGACTGGTATAAAAATATTGGTTTTAATCTAATAATAAATTAAAAATGCAATTCCATCACGAAGTGTCAGTGGATAATATAATATTTAGTTGATTTAAAAAAATGATTAAATAATACCTTTTCTTCAAAATGCAAAAACAACACTTTCTGCCCTGTAGCGGGTAAATATTAAGTTAAAAATATGGCTCTTTTGTTGGGATATAGTACATTTTCTGGGCATTCCGAAAACATGCACAACTGAAAATTGTCGATTTTTGATTTATGACGTTCTTGAAAGGAGTGAGCGACATAATCCCTCTCACCCAAAGTATTTTTTAATTATGTTTCAAATATTTAAAACATACACTGATTTTAGTCTAATTAGTTTTATATTTCATTTTTTTTTAACATAAAAATAATAATTTGCAACAATTGTTTCGCCTTTTATTTACATAAATTTTATCGATTTATTTAAAAGAACAATTATAAAATATATTTAAAATATTTTTTGCAGAGACCCACCAAGCCACCTTGTGTAACTTATCGGTGGAGTTTTTTTTTACACACGTTTTTTATTGTTTTTATCTATTCAACCCAATTTACACACAAAAAAGAGAGAAAAAATTAAAAATATAACTATTTTACAATTTTCATAGAATTAACTCTTGATCATTTACCCTTTCCTTTATTTTGCCTTTGTTTTATTTTAATCTCTAACCTCCGTTAGGACATTATCAAACTACAGTGAAGATTAAATGGACTGAGGGTCCTTATATAGCCATACAATTCTAGGCACTTAAGTTATAGTTATGTAGTTCTGTCAGGCATAACATGTACAATAACAATAGTGGGAAAAACCAAAAGTCAAAGGTTTAAAATATAAATATGGAGTTCTACAAATTTAACACTAAATCAATAAATATTTTTTAATAATTTTGTAAAATAATAAGAGGTTGAAACTTGAATAAAAATTATGTTTTAACTGGGCTGAGATTTTGGAAAGATGACATTTTTTTGTATTTTGAGATCTTCTTAAGCCCTAGATATTAGGGAATATAGAAACATATTTTTGCTTTTAAATGGTTTGATCAATGGAGTGGTATATTTTTGCTTTGGAAATATGTTTTGCTGTCTCCCTTTCAAACTTAATGAATGCCACACCAATTTTTCATTGCAAATATTCTTCATATCTTTAACTTTCATGCATCTTCTCAAACAACGCCGATTATTCCGACTCCTGACCTGACCACATTTAAGTATTTGAAATACTTGATCATACCAAGTTTTCCTTGGTTTTTCTCAACTACGTTCGATCTTTTTTTTACTCCTTCGTTCCATTTGTATAATAATATAAAATTTTACACTATCAAGTTACTTAAAAACTTTAAGGAGATTTTATAATTAAAAAAATATTGAAGTAGAAAAAGAAACCTTTGTCTTTAAAAAATATGAGAACATTTCTAAAGTAATTATATTAAATAAAAATAAAACAGCGGCAAAGTGAGATCTGGATCACCGTTCTGAACATAATGAGTTTTGCCTTTAAACCAACAATATTAAAAACACAGTTTACACCGAAATCTACCAAAATTATAAAAAAAACTTCAAGGATTTTTTCGCTCTTTTCTGTAAGCAGATAAACAGTGAAAGAGGCTTTTTTAAGTCCATTAATATCCGTCAAGTGTCTTATTCGTTACGTTGAGGTATCAGGTTTAACTTAAAAGGTGTGCTTAGTATTACTTAAAATATCTACCCCACTATAATGAAAATTCTTTTAACTAAAATCTCAATAATTTATTTTAAAATGTAAGTAATAAAAATTGTATTTTGGTGAGTAATATTTAAAAAAAATGGAAACATCAATTACATAACTGATTTATAAGTTATTTGATTAATTTATTCACTCATTAGTTTTTTTAATTGTTTTAGCAGTGTTTTTGTAATGACATGAACCATTTAGTATCACATTTTAGTATCTTAATTTTGTCTGTAATTGATTTTTAAAATACTTTTTTTAAAGAATTGGTAAGCTTCGAAACCGGTAGACATTTTAATTAAGTTATAATAAAATATTTCTAGTGATTTGAAACCAAGTTACATTTTAATTATAAAATGGAAAATCACCAAGTTAGTGCTTCAAATATAAATTATACTTTTTTTTATTCTCGTCAAATCAGCCCTTCTTGATGTTAATTAAGTGAACTTATTTTATAGTAAATTGAGTTCTGATGTAAAAACCAGTAAAACTCAACGTTTCGAGACGAACTTCCACAGAGGAAATATTAAAGACAGTTAAACATTATGCTAAAACAATCCTTACATATGCATTTCAAAATTACTCTCACATATCTTTAGAAAGCACCTGACACAATCAGACACAATTCACACACTTCATGGTAACGTACATGGAACTAAAAAAATCAAAAACACAGAAACATATCAAACAAAATCTAACACGTACCTCTTTTGGTCAAAAGTACTTTAACTACTATGAAATAAAGTTGTACAACCTCCTTTCGTTAGCATTAAGTCATTAAATAACAAAAGTAAGTAAAAAAAATGCTATTTGTATATGGATAATGTAGGTAGTTAGATATGAAATAGATCGCATCACCGGCCATGACTTATTTGATTGCATGTCAATAACAAATTACTTTTAACGCAATTTTATAAAAAAAAGTTTGTAAATTATTGATAGTTCACGTTTCGCTTCCATATAACAGTATGCTCCAGACTAAAATTATTACATACGATAAATATCAGCGCTTTATATATAGTTTAAGAGAAATATGAAGAAAAAATCGACAATTTGATCCAGTCTAAGAAAACAATTTGACAAATATTTTGTCATTTTTCATCGTTCATCGATATTTTCGTCAATAATGATTTAGATTGCATCTTTCATATGATACTTGTTATAGATAATACAGCAATGGCAATTAATTTAGTTATGATTCACTTATCTACTTAATTACATATGTTGTCATTGTAGATGCTGCTGGGTCCATCTTATTTATTACTGTAATCGAGATAATTAGTATAATATTCGTATTACAGACCGACACCAGTGATTTCCAAAGCGTAATCCACAGAACACGAGACAATTCGCGAAACAAAAGCGGGCTCAGGTAAGTTTACCTACAATAACTGAAAAACACATTTAATTGATATTTTTTAAATGGTAACATGAAAGTCGTATGACCTATCATTGAATTGTATAAGTGAACACTTTATAAACTGTATGCAATTCACCATTCTACCAACTGTTCAACAAATATTTTGCTTAAATTTCGAAATAAGTTAATAATTTATAAACTTTCATAAGAATATTTCGTATTTTACTAAAAAAAACCTTAATTTATGTTATGTTATTCATAATAATGTTAATCGTAGTGTTTTTAATACTACGTTTTTGTTCCATTCATGATAATATTATCATGAAAATCTTATATAACGATTTTGTCTTTTCTTCCGAATGTTTAATTTATAAAAATAATGATAATAACGATTAGCATTGAAGAGGATTATTGTAGTTTTTTTTTAATGTAATATGTTGTTCGTCCTTAATTATTGTGTCATACATATTTAGATTTCTCAAAATATTAACTAACTAACCATCACGCCGCTTCCCCGCAGAGGTAGACAGAGAGAATAGAACGCCACACCACTCTTTGTATACATTTTTCGCATCTTCCACGTTCATACATCTTCTCATACATACCCGCCGATTATTACGACTCCTAACCTGACCGCTTTCAAGTATTTGGCATACCTGATCGTGCTGAGTTTTTCTCGATCTTCCTCTGCTCCTTTTTTCAATTACATTCACCTCATAAATTTGATTTACCGTTCTTTCTTTACTCTTTCGTTCTACATGTCCAAAATATCTAAACACACCATTATTAATTTTATCGATAATGCTTATCTCAGCTTTGCATTCCATCCTTATTTCACTATTCGAACATCATACATCGTTTTGTCGCATATTCTTCTGAGAGATCACATTTCGACTGCATTCAGTCTACTTTCATTCTTCTTTTGCCAACTCCATGTTTCACTTCCATACATTAGGGTTGCAGCCAGGACTCCATTGTGTACTGCTAGTTTAGCGTCACTGAATGTTTTTTAGAAAAATAATCATTATATTTCATTAAATTTGTCGTTTTGCTAGCTAATCAATTTCTCTAGGTTTAACGTTCTTATAAAATCTTTTGAAAGTTTCGCGAAAAAAATTGAGGATCATTGGCGCAAACAATCATATTTAATTTTTGTGAACGTAAATATGCTAATAATTTTATTCCTTATCACTTATATAAAGCATATTTAATTTAATATATGAAATTACGACATTTGCAATATTATTGTTCCTTTCCAATAATATTTCTAGCAAAAAATTATGAAACAATGAATACCAAAAATGGCAAAATTTTAACAGTGCCATTAGGCCCAGCAAGTCAGTATAGAAATATATGTGTTCTATAAAAGAAACATCAACCCAATCCATAGGGCTAAAATTACTTAACTTAATTATTTCCTCGATTTAATGAAGTTTGTGGTGAAAAATTCTTATCACCGATTTCTTTTGTTTTTGCCCTTCCGTCTGTTACAATATTCAAACGAAGCTCGTTGGCATACCCTGTTTTATGCGTATCGCGGCGCTTTTGTGGTCAGGTGAATTTTCATTTGGATGCCTCAATTATTTTGGGTATTTCTCATCACTTCCTGCGTATGCTAATTTCAGGGTTGTGAAATCGAAGTCAAAGGCAATCACAAGACAAAGGAGTCGGTGAAATTATATGGACGGTTAATTTCCAACTTTTGTACTTTCAAAATGTTTTTTGATAGGTCAGTACTTCATGTATGTTGCTCAATTTTATTTCTAAAATACGTACGCCTAAAAATAACTCTGTGAAATATATAATAAGCTTTTTAGTTCACTTAAATAAAACAGAAGAAAAGAAAAATAAAAAAAGACAATAAAAATTATTGAATGCATGCATACTGAAAAAACTGCGTCTCAGCCGCTCGGATACAAATAATAATTCTATAATATTTTTTAGTGCGTTCAAAGCTTTGGTAACAATTTGTGGGTTATTATTATGGCTACTTAAAAGTTATTTACATCAAGATTAATGAAGGTCTCTGCTAACAAAAAAACTTATTAAATCCAACCATAGATGGTGTCAAAGAACTAGCATTTGTGGTAAAAGAGGGTTCAATTGAATCAAAACGATAACCACCAAATTTTAAGTGGCGTGGTTATATCGAAATCACGTGTATTAAATGATCGCTTAAAACAGCATACGGATGGTCGTACCCCTTCAAATGCCCAGACTTCCATAGCCTTTTTCATCTATGATGAGATATCTATATCAAGATCACGTGCATCAAGTGATCACTTAACCCAGCCTATGATAGGTCGCAAGCCCTGTTTATGCCCATCCTTACATATTCATATTTATCTATGTTGAGATATCTATATCTGTATCATCTATATCAAGATCAAGTGATCACTTAAACCAGTCTATGACACGTCGTAAGCCCTTTAAATGCCCAGACTTCCATATTATTCATTATCAATGTTAAGATCTTTATCATGAATTACATGAAATTAAAGTAACTTTAAACATAAAGAGTAAATTCACTCACGAGTAGGCATAGGCTATGAAACTTATTAAGTTGAAGCCTGAGTACGGACATGATAAACGGTGTTGCATAAGCCGTAGCTAGATCTCAGAGTCACTTGGACGTTAGGTAATTTTAAAAAAATGTTAAGATTTCGATGTTAAATCAAGATAAGATTAAAATGTTAAGTTTTTGGGAAAAATAATTCTATATGTAGTATTTTTTTCATATTTTAATGTGTCAGTAAGTCAAATATGAGGATATACAAGATAGAAGAGTCAAAGTTGAAGGCGGTAAATTTGCATAGTAACTTCACAGCCCTGATGGATCCACCCTAACCGCAGCGCAGGGGTGGCGCAACAGCGGATGGCGTGCTTCGCGCCCATTCACCAATGCCCCGTGAAAATCCGACACTTGAGGCACATAAATCAACAGCCCTGAGGCCGACTCGTTATTTCCTCGGGAATCTTCCGTTCCGTACGCCTTCTGCGGTAGCGAACGCCTTCCGCGAGATTTCCAACCGCCAATATTTAATATGTAAAATTAATTTCGCACAGACACCGGTTTTTCTGAGTAAGGGTAGGTTTAATTCATTTTAAATCATTTTCGCATCCTTGATTTCAATTCATACAGTAAATTTACAATGTTAATTAGAACGTTGCTTATGGAGAATGACCTTTTTAAATATTTTCAATGTTTAATGCCACAAAAGGATTAAAGATTTACAACGAAAAAATATTAAATCGCACCGTAGTTAGGTAGACGCTTGACTGCGTCACAGATTCGATTCCAACCATGTGCAAATTAATTCCAGATATAATTTTTAATTGTTCTGGATATTTGTGATGTATTTTTCCCATTTACCTTCCTTATCCTTACTATCCTACATGAAGACAAGCCTATAAAAAAGGCTTTGCGGGTTATTCCTTTTTTAAAAAGAAAATTGTTACATTAGATTTCAATAAGATTTTTGTAACTGAAACTAAATAACTGAAAACCTACAAGTCTTCCACCAGCCACCAATGCATATGCCACGAGTCGGGAAAAACAGATTTTTAACTCCAAAGCAGACGAGTAAACAAAAATTTTCATTCAAAATATTGTATAAAAATATCGGTTTATTTGAGTGAAACTTGTGAAAATCCGCTAAAATACAAGTATACTTATCTCCAGATTAATTTTATTGACATTGTTTGCGTATTTTTTTGCTCAATAAACTTCACATAATTTAAATTGAATTCTACCAACTGTCTGCAGTTACAATAAATAATTTATTCATTCCAGCAATGAAACAAACATTAAAATTTCAATATTTTACAATCAACGTGATTTCACTGGTATATTTTTGTGTACGCTTGTTTAATGTTTAAGTATGAAGTAAAAATATAAGTGTGATTTAGTTGTACAATTTTAACACATTAATATTTACACAAAGACGTTTAAGTCAATATTTCACTATTTGCAAAATGAGTAATTTATTTTACATTTTCAAATGAACGGAATCGTTTATAAAACAGAATCGTTTATAAAAATGAACGGAATCGTTTATAAAACAGAAAACCTCCAAGTATTTAAACGCCTTAACATATTTGAATAATAAAAAGTGTATTGAGACTGTAATAGAAGAAGAGTTCAGTAAGCCGCTTCAGCATCAGTAATCCGATTTAAAAGCATCAGCTTTAACGTGAAAAATAAGAATCAAATTGAAAATCCGCGCTTATATTTTTTTCGTTCGCGATGAAAGAAAGTTATTTATTTTCAGTCGAAATTGCGTCGGCTAACGGCATTATATTACACTCGCTCGTTTCAAACAGCGAGAATCTTCGTGGACGAATAAATCTATTTGTCGGCGCTAAACAAAATTAAATTGCAAACCTCCGACTTGAAGTTTTCATTAACAGGGAATCTTTTTTATCGCGAGGAAAATCATTACGCTCGTATCGCATAAATTGTACTCGACATGTCGATTTTAATCCGAAACAAGGGGAACATAAAAATTACTCGCCTCGAATAATGCAAATCGCGAAACATAAGGAAATATTCATTACTCAACCCCGGCAAAGATATTCGCAGAAATGTTCCGAAACAATTTCCCCGGCAGAATGTTAAAAATTTTACGGCTCTACAATTTGTAAATCCCGAGGGTGCGATAAAAATACAAATTTACATTTTCCACAATAGCGCATTACTTCTGACGTCTGTATTTGCGTCTCGGAGGACCAATTTACATACATCGAGAACAATAGTTATACGTGATAAATTATAATATGTCTCCACGTAGGGAACTATTTGCGAGAACCGAATAGTTCCGAGAATTAAATAAGTGACTAGAATTAAAAAAAAACCGAAATAAAAAACGACTTTGTTACTTAATTCGGTTTTTGGATTCGATCATTCAAAGCTAATCACGCCCATCAGTGCACAAATTTATTTGAGAATCGCGTATATGTAGCTTATTATATGTACAGGGTGGCGCAAAATGAATCACCCTATCGAAAGATATTATTATTTTTGGAAATAGCGTTGGACGTCAATTATATTTGACATTTATGGACTAGATAGGTGCAGTATACAAACAAATTGATAAAACGGAGATAAATTTGTATCAATACTGGCAGCAGCCACTTGACGGATATGATCTTTATCACTTTCCGAAAAAAAATTGTCAAGTCTTAATAAAGCTTTTAATCATTAAAAATAAAATAAATCATTTAGTAAAAAATAAATTTTAAATTAAAATTAGATGCTAAATTTTACGCCACCCTAAATCTGTTTGTGTACTACAGCGGTCTAGTTCATAAACGTCAATTATGATTGACTTTTGATCATTTGAAGAAATATAACATTTTCTGATAGAATTATTAATCTTGTGCCACCCTATATATTCGACATCAAAACTCATACTGGAAAGTAGTATTTACCGTGAAAAAGCAAAGAACACCATGCCATTCGGATATCCGAAAAAGTAACGGTTACCCGCTAGTCACATCTCTAGTTCCTTGGAATTCCTTTATTAAGCCAAACTACCGATATGAGTATTTTAACAGACTGAGCGGAAATCCAACGATAATTAATAGCCAGGTAAAAGCTATGCGTAGCGACGTAACGTAATAATTACCAGACAGTATGTTGTAACTTAGAGCCGCTTTGTGAACGTTACGCAAAATTTATGTATGTTTCAAATTACGAATTAGAAAGGATATACAAGTCATTATAAATAATTTATAGCTATTTTTGTGAATCATATATTCGGCTAAAATTACAAAAATGAAAACTCATTCGTACTATCATTGAAAAGAAATATATTCACCTCGATGCTACTTCTCAAGGAAAAACTACCCTTAAAACTACGATACCCTTACCCTTTTACTCCCTTCCTCACACACACATACTCCCACTCTTTTTTATTTTATTTTTTATCTCCTGATGTTTTTAATCGTTATTATAACATAAATGTGGAATTGTGTAATTGGCTTTATTTTTATTAATATAACTATTTATTTATTTTTTTAATGTAAAGCTGCACAATTCCTGAATAAAAAATAAAATATTAAAAAAATATTGTTTTTTTATCATAAAGAAAGATTGATACCACGACTCAAGAGTGAATTTTGTAGCGATTTTCGGGAATCATATATTTGGTTAAAAATTACAAATGAAAACTCATTCGTACTATCATGAAAAAGAAATATATTCAACTCCATGCTACTTTTCAAAGTAAAATAAAATATTGGTAGCTTATTTATAAAAAGTTTGATACCGCGACTCGCGGGGAAATTCCAATAGTTTTTTTGCCTCTTTAAAATCCGACCCAATTTTATTTTCATGCAAATGACGTATTGAGATTGAAAATATGAAAATATTTAACCATTTTCTGTGGTGTATTGTTGAATAAAAACCATTATTTTTTTCAAAAGCATGCAAAGGTTAATAATATACGTAATATGCTGAGGAAAATAATATCTTAATACGTTTTAATTATGTTACTACGTATAATTTATCCTTTACGTATAAATTGTTGGCATTTATTCCTTTAAATAGATTTAAGCGTCTAATATATTCCACAAATATGCTATCTTTTTTTCGGAAAAATAGACCTGGTCGACTATTCCGTCAATTGAATTTATATTGTCAATAATTTGAAATAAACTGAAAAATAACACTTCAAAAAGTCCATAAATTCAGAATATTCGTATTCATATTGTGTCATTATGTTTCACATTAGTTTAAGTGAGATATTTGGGTATGAAGTAGGTTTAATACATTTTACCACAATGACTTTAAATTTGTTAAAATTTGAGTACTTCACACAATCTCTAATCTTAACAAAAAAACTTTCAAATAATGAGTCTCTTACAAATGGCATTTTGAGCCATAACAATCATAATAATTATAATGAAAGAACATTTGCTTGTCTAGACGAAGTACTTAAAAAGGACTGCTAAAATATGTGGACATATTAAGAACAGAGGGAGCATCTGCCAGATTAGTTTACGTTCTTCAGAATTTCTAAAGATATGATGTTATATCGTACTATTCTATTTTATAGGAACATTATTTTTTAAAACAGCTATTTTTAATCTAAAATCTGGTGCCGTCAAATGGCTACATAATTGGGGGGCACGTATGAGTAGATGTTTGGACGTGTTGGAAGCTAGTAGTCCATGTCAGGAAAGAAGAGAGTGGCGTTCTATCCTCTTGCCTACCCCTGCGGCGGAACGGCGTGAAACAAAAATTAAGTAATATGACTTATAAAATCTTACAAAAAACGAAATGTAACAGTATTTCAAGTTTGATAATAATTTGTTACCTTTTCAAAACGCAATAAATGTACATATACATTTACATTCACATATACGTATTCACAAACAAGTACATGCACATTTACACATATACATATACATATACATAAACAAAAACCAGAAACAAAACTTTATATTAAAAAAACTTTATTTAAAATTCCTAAAATGCACACCAAGTCCTAACAAAATTCATTTTTAAATCGAGCCTGCGATACGTACAATGTAATGCTTAATAAAATATACATCAATAATGTTTCTTTTAATACGTTTAAGAGAAATATTGTTGACGTCTATTTGACTATTTCATATAAAAAAATCTAATTATTCGTTAAAAACATTTTATGTTAGTTTATTATATAGTTATCCTTTTATGACCGTTTATTTTTTTATTTTTAGATTACTTAAGTGAAAACCTAACGTAAGTGTAAATGGAATTTTATTTTTAAAATTTGTATTATATTATGTAATTTTTGTAAATATTCTGTTGGTTTTCAATAAATAAAAATAAATTTAAAAATAAAAAAAACATATACATTTAACATTTTAAGTGCCCAAATCCCAAATTCTTGTTCACAAATCTGTTCTTTTTTATATTAATTGCCCAGATTTCCATATTTTTCTTCATCTTTGTTGAGATGTCAAAAAATAATACACATCCATATACAAATGCATGTTTGCATATAAAATTGTGTATGCATATATAATTTTCCCTTAAAATAAATGCAAATAACATAGATTTATATTATCCACTGACACTTCTCTAATAATATATTGCAAATAACATATTTAAGGAATTCAGAATCCTTAAGGTACACGGATATATTGCAAGGTGGGAAGCGATAGAAGCAAACCATGAAATCATTCTAAAATTTGCCAGCAGCACCTTCTTTCGTCATTTCACCAGATATAACAATCGTAAAATAAACGACTGTATAAAATATGGAATAAAGACCGAGTTTATACTGAAAAATTATGTATTCAGTCTGGTATTTTTACGCTAGTTTATGCTACGCGTAGCGCCAAAATCACTTTAAAGCAAATAATAGTAAATAAAACACGTACGCTACGCACGGAGAAAACGCGTAGCGTAAAGCTTTGACGGCGAAACGTCGTGGTTTATCGCCAAGCGATATCAGCTAGAAAACAGAACTTTTCCAAGTAAGCCGCTGAAAAAAGGTGTTATTATTGACTGCAAACGTTGGGTCGATTAATGAATTCCAAAACTTAAGCCTTTTTTGTTATGACAATACAGATGAAGAAAATGAAATGAAAATGGCAAAATAAAGAGTAAGAATTAGTGTGGGATGGATGAATATCCATAAAGGGAGTTTTTTGTGACCCAAAAAAGTCATCTACATACTTAATATATTTACAACATTTTGAGTGTGTCCAAATAATGTTGTAAATAAATTAACTGGTCAAATTATAAGCTAAAATAATAAAAGTGAAAATGATATTTTCTGGCGTTCCTCACGTGCGTGATTATAATCCAGGATTCGGACCTCACAAACTAATGTAAGAGTTTCTGCTCAATAAAAAGCTTCTTTTCATCTCACCAATAGATGTCTCTAGTTAAGTTCTAGTGATTCAAGAATAATGTAAATATGTTCATATATCTATATATATGAACATATTTACATTGTTCTTGAATCACTAGAACTTAACTAGAGACTTCTATTGGTGAGATGAAAAGAAGCTTTTTATTGAGAAGAAATTTTATTGGAAGCTCTATTTCCAAGAATTTGAGTAGTGTGGTTGTCAATAATGGATAGAATTGGTGAATGTTACACGTGTGTAAAGTGATCACTTAAACCAGCTTATGACGGTCGTCAGCTCCGTAAATGCCCAGACTTTCATATTCTTCTTCATCTTTGATGAGATAATAATAATATGACTTAATATATTGTATATTGATCAATTTACATCAATATAATATATTGATCAATATAATATATTGATAGTGCAAACGAGTTCATAACAGCCATCTATGTTGGATTGAGATAAGTAATTATTTAGCAGAGATCCTTAATTTTTATGCAAGATCTGAACCTCGGATTATTTGTACACACTAGGAAACGGCTTAAAACATTTTGATTATTTTATGTAGCTTATAGTGTATTTTAAACAGTTTTTTATCACAACAATTTTTCATCAGCCCTGTAAATACCCAAACTTTCTTCTTCATTTATGTTGAGATGTCAAAACAGACAACTCAGATTTGAGAATAAATATTTGTAAACTCTCAAAATTTTGTGAATAAAAAAATGAGATCTTTAACCTAAACTTGCAAACATCATTCACCGATACCAATAATATCCAAATACCGATACCAATAATATCCAAATCCAATAAGATCGATAAACAAAATGTTTCATACTTCGATCATTAGGTAAACATCACGTAGTTACATTCTTCCTTTCATTTCACCCAAATCGTGATATCATTAAGGATCCTCTGACCAGCAATGCTACATCCACACACCCTCAGCCTAACACATTCAACTGAGAATTCGAATGGAAAGGGTCATAAAATCGTATTATGGTAACTTTATAGGGTAGATTTTTATTATAATGCATTATTATTTTTATTGCCTCGTTAAGGCATTATTTCCATAGAAAGCTGAGGGTAAGGTGACAACCCTTATATACATATACCATGATAACATATTCATATGTAAAACACCTTTTTCGTCCCAGATAGGAGTGAATAATGTTAAACTTCACGAAAAACAAAACAAACTACTTATCCTTGTGCACTTGACGAAAAAAATCTTTATTATCATAAGTTACTAGTATGGTATATAGTCTTATACTCGCATTACCGTTAAATATTGATATTTACATATGTGTGTGTATTTGTGTGTGGGCGTGTGTGTATGTGCGTGTGTGGTGTGTGTGTTTGTGTGTGTGTATGTGTGTGTGTGTATGTCTGTGTCCGAATGTGTCACATGCCTAAAAGTATTTTTAATTAATAAAACGCAAACTTTGTTATTAATAACTCATATTTTGTCATTATTCCTACCGGCTTCGACAAATACCTTGACTTCTTTAGGGATGAATATGTACGAAGGTTAAAACATATCTATCCTTGAAGAATACGAGGTTTTTCTCAAAACCGGTTGAAATAAAAGGATCAATTATAAAAGTGGCTAAAAATAAAGTTTTTTTTTTATGATTTTTACGAGTATAAGTTCATGAAGTGTGCCACAAAGTTTCATGAAAAAACATTCAAGAATTTTTTATTTTTAATTAAGTATATAATTTGATACATGTAATACGATATTTGGACTCTATCATTTATTACTAAAGTAATTTAGATGATTTTTTTATATATTTAAGATATTGTTTGTTTTTGTATTAGGTACTCTTGTTATTCGAAAAAAGTTGATAGGGTGCGTAAGCAAGAAAATGCCGTTCAAATAATCATCAACCGAAGATTGATAAAAGGTTTATTAGAGAATATAATATATTATTTGGTATAAAAATATTGCTGCATTTTCCGTAAAGGACCCCTAGATCTTAAATCAACAGTAAAACAAAGAATGTAAACGGATGCTCTCTTTATTTTAGTATGCCCAAGAATAAACATAAAGAAAATCCCATTTTCAGGGCAAAAATAAAGAAATATAGTTTGTCAGTGGCGAGAGATGGCCTAGAGAAGGGGCAGCCATAACTCGTATCATGTGACCGATACTCTCGTCAACGATGCATGCCCCGCCGGCATTTTATCAACCCCTATTTCTGAACCCTATCAAACCTGAGTTGTTTGTTTTTCTTTTATTGTTTATCGTAAAAATCGCTTATTTTTTGTCGTTTCATTAATGATGAAGAAAAATATGAAAGAAAAAATTGTGGTAAGTAAGTGTATTTTTATTACTTGAATATTGTAAATATCACCCCAAATTGAATAAAGCTAATGATCAAGATAGCGCTACTTCCATACGGTTTAATGCCCTGTATTATTGTAATTTGTGATTATGTGTCTGATGAAAAATAAATAAATAAAAAAACATATGATTTTATTACACTTTTTTCATATTTTTCATGCGCTGTTGCGGCTCATTTTTCTTTTCATGTAATTTTATAAATAAATACTGTAAAATGTGCCCTAGGTACTAAAAAACTCAATCAGGACACGTTATTATAAATTGTTAATTGTGTATATAAATAATATTTACTAAGTTATTTTTCATATTATTTTTCGACATCTCATCAAAGATGAAGAAGAATATGGAAGCCTGGGCATTTACGGGGCTGACGACCGTCATAGGCAGGTTTAAGTGATCACTTTACACACGTGTAACATTCAATTCTACCCATTATTGACAGCCACAATACTCAAATTTTTGGAAGTTCTATATATGTATGTGAACCAATTTTGAATCATTATTCTTGAATCACTAGAACTTCACAAGAGATATATGTATATTGTTGAGATGAAAATAATATGAAAATAACTCCTGTAATTGGAGGTATTGTGAACAAGTATTTGGACACACTCAAAATGTTGTGAAAATAACTCGCGATTTATGGCCATTTATGATTTTATTGAATAACTACTGATTTTATTCATGCGTTTATTTTAAAACTGTTTATCTTGCAGTACGATACAGCTGCACTATATAAACATCAAAACATGTCCTTTCATTCCTCAGTGAACAAACGAATTAATTTTTTTTAATGGACTTGTACCGACTCGTTAACGGCAGTTTGTCTCACACAAGCATATACGAGTACGAGTAAAGATAATAACCTCACCATTGATTTTATACAATCCCATAATATTTTTCTGTTTTTAATTAATACTCTCTCCATTTCCTTTACCATCTTGCAATAATGACATTCATCCTGAGCTCCTTTATTTACGCATCAGTATCCTAGAAGAATGTGGAGCGCAGGACTCAACACCTTTCATTCATGTAAGTAAGATGAAATTAACACGAGGTCGATCGACGGAATGACCATTACTTGGTGCGAATAAAATATTTGAAGCAAAATAATATATAGTACACACGTAAATAGAGGAAATAATTTCCACAACTTGAAGAAATTATGTCTCTGAAAAAATAACTGCTCAGACGAGACTTTATCTTTCTCAGTATTTTATAATATCATTTTATATTTATTGATATGGCGTTGAATTTGTAAAACTCCATTTTAATGTATGTATTAATTTAAAAAAACACATAAAACTTAGTCTTAGCCTAGTTATGACATTTTCAAACGAATGTGAATATTAGATGGACTGACGGTCCTTAAATAGCTATACAATTCTATGGCTATTTAATACTATAAATAGGCGAAACAATTGTCAAAATATTCATTTTTATGTGTTTCTGACAATAAAATACAATTTATGTATTAATTTTTAAATCAAACACAGATTTTTTGAGTCTACTAAGATGTATTTTATTATCAAAAACACATAAAAAATTATAGTGTGACAATTGTTTCGCCTTGTTAGGGCATTATCAAACGAATGACATTCATTTGATAATGCCCTAACAAGTCGAAACAATTGTCACAATATAAGTTTTTATGTGTTTTTGTTAATAAAATACAACTTAGTAGACTCAAAAAATCTGTGTTTGATTTAAAATTAATATCGTTTTTTATTCGTACTGAAATTTTCTCTATTGACAATTGGTCTTTTTTATGCTGTAAATGCGTTACAGAAAAGGTAATATAACCAAAATCGTACAAACAACATGTTTACTTTTAAAAAAACTTGGAATATGTTCGATTTAAATTTCGCAGAAAATAAAGACAAAGAGTCCAAATAATCCAAAACTTCATAAATTTCACACAAACAAAAACACTAAAATTTCATAAAACATGGGAAAAATAAATTTGTCATAAAAGTGAAAATACATTTAATATAAAATGCAAACATTCCTGTTTTAGCTGGCCTCCAAAATTTAAGAATGCGCAATCCTTTTTAAATGTATTTTATTTACAAACAAGAAAGGATTTACTCGACGTTGGAAAATATCGTAAATCTTTCTTAACCATTTAACGCGGTCTGAAATGTTAACTCTTTTTTCGTACACGTTTAACCGCTAACCCGCACGAAATGTAAAGAATTTCTGCCCTGTTATCTTCCGGTTAGAGTTTACCGGATACTGAACTATTGGACCACGGAAGAGCTACTTCTATTTATCATTTGGATATTTATGGCTTTTGGGGTCACCGAAAAGTGTCAATTGCTATGTTTGGTGACCTAGATTAGGAATTATGTGAGTAATAAATATCAATGACCTTAGGCGACACAGGATGACTCCTGTAAACGAGCTCATGTGTGTTGCATCCATGTACCTACATATTTTATGTTTGACTGCTTTTATTATTTTCATATAATAACTTTGTAATTACAATATTTTGAGTGTATCATAATCCCTGTTCTTAAATCTGGAATATCCCCAATTTGGAGTAATTTTTAACATTATTTTGTTTACACATCGTTTTTTTTTAATGTTTGTATTTTTACTGTTTACAAAAATTCTTCAATTTCATACCATTTCTGTGAGCCTAAGTGACTCGTTGTTAGAAAAAAGGTATCAAATTGTAGTAGAGTGGGTTCGAACCGAGAAACTCTGACTTCAAAGTCCGCGACACTAACCACGGGACGACAACCCGACACAGTCTGATGATGTCAGTAAAAATAAAATCCAGTCACTGGTCAAATAAAAGAAATGCGTTAAAATGTTTTTATTATGTTATTTTATTATATTAAATATAAGTGTTTTCCACTCGAATATTCACCTAAACTAGTACCTGAAGCGCTGGGTTAATCAACTTGCTTTAATATATTCAATAATCAAAATAACACTGCTTATGTACGATGCAGTGTCTTATGCACCATTGGGTGCAAAGGAGAAATTAATCTTATTTATATAATTATGTCCGCCTCTGTAGTGTAATGGTCAGCACGCTTGGCTACCGTTCTGGAGGTCCCGGGTTCGATTCCCAGTGGGTCAAATAAATATAAGTGATTTTTTCACTGTAATATTTATTCAATATTACCTTGGACTGGTACCTGATGCGGAGGGCTGATCACCTTTCCTTCGTATGTAAACGATCAAGATAACACTGTGTTCATGTGAAGCAGTGCCCTATGCACCATTGGGGTGCGGATAAGGGTTTTATTATTTTATTATTTATATAATTATTATAAAAACTACTGATTTACATATACGGTATATATTTTAATAATATTTACATATTTCCAATAAATATGGACATCAAAATAAATAATTTAAATTGAAATAGCGAAAAATGTATAAATGATTATAAATTTTACTTTCACTTGATGAGAATAAAGAAATGCTCTTAAATTCGATCTCGGTAATAAATTACAAATATGGCGAATCATTGGAATTACAAATGATAGTTCTTGATATTTCTTTTAATCGACTGAATTTTTTGATGGAACAATATGAGAATTTAATTGAAAAATAACAGTCCATTGAAATTGCTGTAAAGTTCCCTAAAATCTCATTAATTTTTCCCAAAGGAAAAACACGGAAAGGGATGGCAGCCGCAAATAGGAATATTTGTCATCCATCACACCTGTGACGTGTAATCCCTGACGAATCAATTAGTCATATGAGGATTAGTTTCCATTCCAGTCGACCTGTGAAATCCTCTCCATCCTAATTGGCCCGCGCAAATCCTGAATAATGTATGATAACAATGGAAATTTTAAATCATTTCCGAAAAGGCAATTTACTTATGTCAACCATATAAGGGTTGACATATTTAATGCTTCTTCTTATTTCATCTATCATACTTCAAACCCTTATCCACACAGGTCGAAGCATAGTTTCGGAAGCTATGCTTTTATCTTCAGGTCTCAATATAAAATGTTTATATTTAGACCTAAACATGGAAGTATAGCTTCCGAAACTAGTCGTTATAATAAAATAAACTCAAGTGGTAAAAAACAAGTGTTTTTCTTTTAAAATTGCAAATAAATTTCACTGTCATTATTCAGTTTCACTTATTAAACCCTTATCCGCACCCTTATGGTGCATAGGGCACTGCATCGTATAAATGCAGTGTTATCTTGATCGTTTACACATTAAAGAAAGGAAAGAAAATCAGCCCTCCGCTTCAGATACCAGTCCAGTGTAATATTGAATAAATATTAATGTGAAAAAATCTCTTTGATTTATTTGACCCCTTCCCCTGGGATTCGAACCCGGGACCTCCAGGACGGTAGCCGAGCATGATGACCAATAAATTACACTACGGAGGCTGACATCCATCATACCCCCATCTAATAGTGCATAGGGTACTGCATCAGATCAATATAGTGTAAACTGATCGTCAATTATATAAAAGCAAGGTGATAATCTAATAGTTAGGTTGATGGAAGTCTCGAGATCAATTCTTAAAAGGGTAAATTAGTGTTAGGGCAAGTAAGTGTATTTTTATTGAATATTCTATTTTGTTTATTTTATTGAATATTCTAAATATCACCCTAAGTTTAATAAAGCTAACGATCAAGATAGCCCTACTTCCAAACGGTTCAATGCCCTTTATATGTAAATTGTAATTTGTGATTATGTGTATGATGATAAATAAATCAATAATTATTTGTTTCTTTCGAAATGATTTGAGAACTCTCCGTTTTACTTATACTAGTAGGCAAAAAAATCTTCATTGTGGCGTGAGTAAATGGTTTCTAATCTAAGGCGTAATTATCGAAACCGTGACGTCACTAAACCCCGGTCAAGTGTAAACCGACTAATCCACGATATCTACTGTATTTATATTATTTTTTGACATCTCATCAAAGATGAAGAAGAATATGGAAGTCTGGGCATTTACGGGGCTTACGACCGTCATAGGCTGGTTTGAGTGATCACTTTACACACGTGTAACATTCACCAATTCTACCCATTATTGACAACCACACTACTCAAATTCTTGGAAGTTCTATATATATGAACCAATTTAGAAACCTTGTTCATGAATCACTAAAACTTCACTAGAGACATCTATTAGTGAGATGTACATAAAGAAGCTTTTTACTAAGCAGAAACTCTTATATTAGTATATGAGATCCGAATCCCGAATTATAATCACACACATGAGAAACGCCAGAAAATACCATTTTCATTTTTATTATTAAGCTTATAATTTGACCAGATAATTTTCTCCATATTCTTCTTCATCTTTGATGAGATGTCAAAAAATAATATGAAAATAACTCCTGTAATTGGAGATAATCCAGATTTTGTGAACAAGTATTTGGACACACTCAAAATTCTGTATTTATATTTTTCATGGCGGTTTTCATGAAAGCGGACTTCAAAGTTTAGAATGACTTTTTTTAAATTAAAGGATGTCTTAAAAGAGGAAACAATCATCCCAACTTAGGCACTGTGAATTATGTAATTGAAGATTTCCTCATATGTTAGAACAACTTTATAATATGACAATGTTACATCAAAGGGACAATCAGGAATTCACTTATTTATAAAAACTTTTATTTAATTTTGCTTCTTATTATGCGTTTAAAGGCGTACATTCAATGTATACGAGTATGTGATCATTTGCAATTTAAAATAACATTTTACAAATACCCGCTGATATTTTGTACAATATCTTTTTACATTCATATCTTTATACTGCTTCTTTTAATAGTTCATTAAAATTATTTTTTTACCTTTAAAGTACCCCTTATATGAGTACATGTATGTAACTTTAAATGTCCTAATTTCTGGTATTCTCATATTCCACTCATATAATACAGTAAACCCTCCTATAACGCTGAAATCGGTACCGCGTTATCGGAGGCAACGTTACAGGGAAGTAACTGTTTTTAAATTGTATTTTAATTTTGAATTACTGATTTTTGTAATATCCGATAGTTAAAATGTAAAAATACAATTTAAAACATTAACTTCTTATTAAATTCCCTATGATAATGAGGTACCTATGTCAACGTTGCAGGAGGGTTTACTGTACATACTTTTTATTCTCCGTTTCCATAACTTAAAATATATTTTTTAAGTGCCCAAGATTAATAAAACAATTTAATTCGTTGAGAATTTCGCCGTATTTTAAATTTTAAAAAAATTGATAGAATTAGATAATGGATCATTAAAAGGGATGTTTTTTAGACTCCATCTAAATTGCCAATGGATATGAGCGTTGAAACAGGGATATAAAAATTAATATCTAAATATGCTATCGTTAGCTTTTTGGATATGAGGATTATTTTCTTCTAAAACTATCAAAGTCTAGTTTAACGTTCTATAAAAATGATATTGTTCCATTAATGTTGCCGTTAAGGAGCTACACGTGTCGATAAAAAAATCTGATCAGCAAATTCTGAAAATATTAAAATAAACTCTCCACCGTTTTATGGGCTAATAACGTTTTCGTATGCGTCTCAGATCCTTTAAAATTGTACAAAACATACAAATCATTACATTAGATAGGACGATAAGGGAAATTTACAAAGCCATTTTACAAATAACGAAGATTAATGTAATCGGTTCCGTTCCAAATGTCGCTTTATCTCATTACCGGATACTAAATATCGACGGCTACCTCTACCAGACTTTGTATTCATGAAACACGGTTTTATTTTCATTGGAAACAGCTAAAGCTTTGAAAAATATTTCATATAAGGTATTTTAGAAAAGTGTTCCCGACAGCACCATAAGGTAAAAGCACGAGTATTTCCACATCGCAAATAGATAAAAGCTGTCTTGGTTTTGAAGATTGTTGCGGTGAATTGTAATCCAACCATTTGTGGTTGTATTCAAAAGGATATTTTCTTAAATTTATTTTTAGAACGTAAATTTTGTATTGAATTCAAATAATGTTTGGGATACGGGTATATTTATTTTTTCTGTATTATATAAATATTGAAATTAATATTTGAAATTGCGAGATGGACACCCACAAAAAAAATGTTTATTGAATTACAACAACTAAATATTCATTTAAAAATTAATAAACTGTTAATTAATTAATTGATTAACTCTTAAATATATTCTCAAATGCAATAAAAATTAACTCTTAAATGCATATGTAAATCTTAAATTTACATTTAAGAGTTACATTTCAGTAAAGAGTTACTCTCACATAACACAAGAAAGCACCTCCCAGCAAAGCCAAAAATCTCAATTAACACACTTTATGGTAATGTAGATAGAACAAAAAGATGTAAAATACAGAAATACATCAAACAAAATCTAAAAATTTTAGTCAAAAGAATTTTGATGACTACGCAATGCAGTTGTACAACCTGCTTCCATAATCCATAAAGTTATTAAAATAATAAACTTTTACAAAAGAACTTTTCGTAAATGAATAATGGAGGTGGTAAATCTGAAATAAATCGTATCGTCGCCCATGCCGTATTTGTTTGCATGTCAAACAATTTACTTTTCATATAATTATATAATATAAATAAATTTTGTAAAATATACCCTAGGTACGTAAAAACCATGTCAGGGCACATTATTGTAAATTGTGATCCGGCAATTTTTCTTGGGATTCAAAACGAATTGATTCTACAATATAATTAACAAATGTCAAAAAAATTCAAGAGCAAACTTCCATATGCTCTATTTATTTTCATTGACCTTTGTAAAATTTATCATTCCACATGTATCCTAGTAATTCCCGTGACCATCAAAATTAAAAGTTCATTTTTTAACCATTCTGTCACACCTTTACTCGTTCGATAAATGCAAAACAAATCCAAATAAATATATTATTTATTAAAAACTAAATATTGCAAGCGAGCTCAGACTGACTTCGGGTGGAATAATTTTCTAGAATTGTCTAGCAACTTGAAAATGGACACCTAATTTGGATTTGCTAAGCAAAGTCTCTGTAAGCCAACGTCAACAAAGACAGAACGTGTATTTCCAACAGCGAGAAAGTTTGCTGTTAAAATTCCAAATAGACCCTTCGATCAGTCAGTCATTCTTTATTAAATATTCAATTGAAGAAATGAATATCCTACAAACAAAATAAAAACATTATTTTATGTGGCATCTTCTTTCCATATAAAGTAATTAATTTACCTTCATTTATGGTAAATACATGTATGAGTTCAATGCAGTAATTTATGCGCCACTAAGCATTGTTGATGAAAGTAGACGGAACTGCACTTTATCAGATGAGTATATTTTATATATTTTTTGTATTAAAAGCATTGTTAACTTTGTGGTTTGGTAATATAGTACTCTCATTATCATTCATCGTTCACTTCTTTAAGTGGTATTTCATAAAGTGAACGGTAAATGATAAGTTGAGTGTTATACAATAATTCATACTATTTCAGAACAACCCAACAATTTCAACAATATTTAAGGATCATCAATTAGAGTGCGACAAAAATATTATTATGCTTTTATTTTAGATGTTTTGTCGTACTTGTGTAAAAATATCGAGTTTTAAATTTAAACAGGCAAATGAATAAACAATTATGTAATTTAATGGCTTTTTACTGTTATATAAAATTTTTCTTCTTTTTGAAGCAAGTTTATTTTGATCGGTAATTATATGAAGTCACGATGATCACTCCTACGCCCAAGGTATCAGTCCTAGGTTGTAATAAATAAATATAAGAGTAAAAAATAAAAATAAAAACCTCTGGGATTCGAACCTAGGACATCCAGCACAGCAGCCAAATGACCTAACGAATTTATTCAGATTCATTTCACAGTAGCGTAAATAACAACAATTTTTTTATAATTATTTATAGCGCCATTTTCGTAAAATATTAATTTATGTACGCTTACATAAATTGAGAGAAAATTGCTATTTATTCAATTAGAACATGAAATATTTGAAAAATTTGTATGAATCCATATAGATAATAAAAAATAATTGTAATTTATGATAAAAATAATAATAAAACCCTTATCCGCACCACAATGGTGCATAGGGCACTGCGTCATAAACGCAGTGTTATCCTGATCGTTTACACATGAAGGAAAGGTGATCAACCCTCCGCTTCAGGTACCAATCCAGGGTAATATTGAATAAATATTACAGTGAAAAAATCACTCATATTTATTTTACCCCCCCCTGGGAATCGAACCCGGGTCCTCCGGAACGGTAACCGAACGTGCTGACCATTATACTACGGAGGCGGACAATCTATGACAATTTATGATAAGGTGCGATAAAAATATTTTAACGTATGGGAATGAAAAGTTTATACTCGAACGCGGGCGTAATCCATAAAAGTTAATGTTTGGAAGATAATCAGTAACATTATGTGAATCTATGAAACTCGGATTTTTTTATTTTCATTGCCAAATTTATTGTTCTATCAGCACGTACTAGGGCACTAAAAGTTTTATCTTTGCGCTATTCAGAGACAGATAAAGGGATCAATTAAAGTACGGAAACACCGAATTTCCCCACCACGTTACGCCAATGTGTCTCCCCGCCGCGCGTGGGTCTATTATGCGATCAACTTTCGTTTTTATTCGATGTCGGTACTGAAGTTCCGATAAATTGCCGGAATAAAAGGGGGAAGCTCGCCCTTCCGAGGACGGGAAATATTCGGAAATGGAGATGGAAAGAAGAGGGTCGGATGTCCGGTAACGACATGCAAATTATCTGGTTCGCTCTGCACACTGGATATTGGAGCGCGTGCGGTCTTCTCTTCTGCCGTACAATCACCTAACGGTGTTATTGGATCACTATGGAGTAGCATATCAGACATACTCTCATTTCAGAATGCTGACAAAATGCGCATACAAAATATTTTCTCTAGATGACGATTTTCTCGAATTGTTTTATTTTGGAATATGTGTCAAACTAGGAAGACATAACTGAACTGAAACTAAATTTATCAAATAAATGTTATATTCCCACATCTCTCCAGAGCCCTTCTTTAGTTTATGTGTATAAGTATGTTTATATGTATATGTGTGTGTTTATGCACAAATGTTTTTTATATGCATAAACATGCGTGTATGTCTGTATAATAATAATAAAACCCTTATCCGCACCCCAATGGTGCATAGAAACTGCTTCATTTTAACGCAGTGTTTTATTGATCGTTTACACATGAAGGAAAGGTGATCAGCCCTCCGCTTCAGGTACCACTCCAGGGTAATATTGAATAAATATTACAATGAAAAAATCACTTATATTTATTTGACCTCCTGTGGGAATCGAACCCGGGACCTCCAGAACGGTAGCTGAGCGTGCTGACCATTACACTACGGAGGTAGACATATTTATATATGTATGCACGAACAATACTTATACAGCGTTATTTTCGTAAAATATGTAGTATTTTATGAATATGGCTTAATATAAATTTTCTAAAATTATAATTATATTTATATTTCCTCTTTAATCTTTTTTAACTGTGTATTTTGTTTATAAGAGCAAAAATTACTCGCAAACGAATGAAGGTTTATAAAACAAAATAAATAAATAATGAACTGAACTAAGTTTTAAGGAATTATCTGGTAAAATTATTGTGAAATTGTTTAAGTATTATATATTAGGGGGTTGAATTAGTTCTCGCCGTTTATAAAAATTTTATATTTCTCTGTGATTTAAATAGATTCCTTTCGTTTTTTTTTGTTTTCCTGTCCCCCGTTGCCTCGAACACCCACGTGGCACTTTCAACCGCCTCAAACCGCCTCAAAAATAAGGCTATGGGCCTTGTTTATCGGCAAGGAAACTGGGTCCCGTATGCTCTGAAGGAGAGAGATATGGAAAGGCGACTTTACATGTGTGATTCACTCTTGCAACGGCATCACAGAAAAGGTTTTTTGCATCGCGTCATCACCAGCGATGAAAAGTGGATCTTCTTCGTCATCTGCCAGCCAGGTCAGCCACTCCCTGCTGAAGCCAGCATTGCAAAACGCAACATTCACGGCTCAAAAACGATGCTTTGCATTTGGTGGGATCAGCAGGGAGTAATTTTTTTCGAGCTTCTCAAAGCAGGCCAAACAGTCACAGCAGAGGTTTACAAGCAGCAAATGATCAAACTGAAAACAGCAATTGAAGAGAAACGTCCAGAATACGCAGCCAGGCACGAGTCGATTCTCATTCTGCACGACAACGCGCGCCCGCATGTTGCCAAAGTGGTAAAAGAACAGATAAACTCCTTTGGCTGGGAAGTTCTGTCACACCCGCCCTACTCCCCTGACGTCGCACCATCCGATAATCATCTGTTTCGGTCCATGCAGCATGGATTATCGGGAGAATTTTTCAAAAGTTATCGAGAAGTCGAGTTATGGGTTGAAAATTGGATTGCCTCAAAATACAAGGTTTTCTTTTATAGGGGAATACGATTTTTTCCTGAATGATGGGCCAAAGTAGTCGAGAAAGAAGGGCAATACTTTGAATAAATTCTTACTTTTAAAAAAATATATATTTTTAATTCAAAATACTACAAAAAACGGCGAGAATTAATTCAACCCCCTATTACAAAGGCCATTGAGCAACATGTTAACATAAAAAAATTCTTGTATTGATGTTTAACATAAGTAATAGTGGTTTACCAAATAAAACTTATATAAAAAATAAGAATTTTTATTTTATTTATTTAATCACTGGATTTTACAGTGATTTAATAAATAAGTTATACATATATAATATAGCGACAAACCATATATAGTAAAATACGAAAGAAAGATGGAGTTCTGAATATCTCAAGAATTGCATTATAGTTTTGTGAGAAATTTTATGCAAAAAAAGATCTGAAAATACGATTTCAGATGTGTTGAAAATTATGCCAAAATCGCGTTTATTTTAAGTCAAACTAAACGTATGAAAATATATTTAATGTTATATTATTTGATGAACGACTTTTTTGACATTATTAAATTCGTTTGAATTGTCTAATCATCAAATTGATGTACCCTCCCGCGAGCTTTCGGAAGAAATTTAGATAAATAAAAATAAGGGTAACTAATCGCTAACCAAACATTATTATTCGTAACGTTCCCAGATTTCATGATTATTTAAGGGACGTTCGCCAGTATGAATACATTAGGGTCTTACCTTTTTGACTTGACAAGGTCCTGAATAAAGCAGTCGGAAGAAGTTTGTTTATCTTATTTCGGAAGTGGGATTTAATGATAAGGCTCTTCTGGGTTTTCAGAATTTTTACCTCACTTCAGATTATAATAACGCTGAAAAGGATTTTTCCCGAAATTGAATTATTTAACGTACTCTCCAAATCACGAGAACATTCCTTGATCAATACCAAAACATATGAAGAAAATATATAAATAAAGTATATTTACACACTCATTAAATAAGGTGTGAGTGTGTAAACATACGTTTTTTAACATGATTAATCTTTCAAATCCACAATCATTCTCAAACGAGTTCCTTTAATGTTGATGTTCAAACAAAAAGCACGAAAGAATAACGAAAATAGGATTCAATTTCTCCGTGTGATATCGTTGGTAAATTGCCAGAAGATTACATCTACCAAAAACAGTTTGAAAGTTTGACAGGGGCGATAAAAGAAAATAATGACATTTTAACACTTTGACTATATATGGTAATATGTATATATTTGCATACTACGAGTGTTTTCATTCCACATACAAACATGTGTGGAAATGAATTTTTGTACTGAAGAGAAAAATTGTCCAATTGCGTCGCGTTGGCTTGAACCACTTGATTCAAGATTGTCTAATTTCATCCCTTACTTGTCTAATAATAAAACTGTGTGATTTTATCAATCAATACACATTCACATTATTGTTTGTATACAGTAGCGAGCAGTTAAATCTTTCTAGTCATAAATAATCAGTTTTTTTTTGCATAATTTTTTTGTTGTTGTGATTTTTTGATAACTTTTCAGTCCAAATTATTATGCAACACTGTTTAAAGATGATAAACTTTAAAAGAGTGCCAACTTATTTACCATATTTTTTTTATTTCATAATTTTATAGCAGTTTCATAATTTGTAGATTTTCAATTTTTTCGCACAAAAATGAAAAATGCTCTTATCGTTTAATAAAACCACGAAATTATTTCGAATAAAATTACACAGGTACATAACACGAATAATTATCAAACACCAACAAAATCAGTACCCCCTTTTTATTACTGCTTCAATACGTTTTGGCATGGATGTCACCAATTTTTTTATGTAGTCTTAGGAAAAAATTTCAAATCACGTATTTCCGATGATGTTTTTAATGTTTTCCTTTGACAAAGGCTTCATTTTTTTATTTCGATTGCCATTTGATGCCACAAGTTCTCGATAGGGTTCAGGTCAGGACTATTTCCGGGCCAATCCAGTGTAGAAATTTCATGAATTGATAGATGAATATCTTTTGACCAAAAAAAATATTTTTATAGTGTTTAATTTTTTTTCAATTTGTATTTTTTAAACATTATTATTACAGTCTCAGAAAATGACAAAATTATAGTTTTTGCTTGGTCACTCGGTGCAGAGTCATCTTGGAAAATGCACTCAGAAATATAGGAATACAGCATTTCAATTGGTGGGAATAAATACTCATACTCATACATAAAAAATGGTAATATATTTTTTGTAAACTCTGCCTTTACAGGTCCTTTTTTGAATGCTTATTAAAACGAACCGTGAAATACATATATGGTACAAATATATTAAAGCGCTCGTTCGATATACTCGTGTCGTGGGTAGCATATAGAGAAAGAATATCAAGATTTTAGAAAAATGGAAATAGGATTGTATTATGTTAATATGGCGATATATGTATGTATGCATCGATATTTCGTAAAACAAATTTCAAGCTTACTTCTATTTCTCTAAAATCTGGATATTTCTTTCAACCTCCCACGATACGAGTGTATGTAACAAGCACCTTCATTTTTTAATGCTTTCATTTTTTTCACAATCGACAGTCGCTATTAGCAAAAAAATAATAAAACTCGGAACCGCACAATCTTTACAAAGCAATCTACACTTTTTATTAAGTTGTTTAATTTTATCTGCCGGTTTATCGCCACATCTCCTTCTGGTTGTATGTAAATACGGCCGGGAATCCGGCCGCGGTGTAGGGATGTTTCGTAAACAGCGTTCGCGGGGCCGCCTTTTGGAATTGGGAATGAGCCTAATGCAATAATCCGGCGGAGCAATTTCGAAAAAAAACTTTGCAAATTTGGTAAACGAGGTGTAATTCGAACTGACTCGTACGCCCTACAAATATTTAATGTCGATACGATTTCGTAACACAACCCTCTTCGTTTTTTTTTACAATTGAGATGGAGCACTGTATATTTTTTTGAAATTATTTTCCACCGTTTTAATTCGATTGCGCTTAATTGGCTTCAAATAAATGACTTATTTACACGATTTACGCATCAAATATATTTTTAGGGACAACTGTTTTTCCTTAACACGTTAAACGCCAATACTAAAATTTGTCAATTTTGCAAAATCTTTTCCGCAATTTACATATTTTAATAATAAAATTTATTTAGTTAATTTATTTTTTTGATTTGACGATAAGTTCCATACTAAAAGCATTTAGAATATAGCTCTTGATTGAGATCAGCGGTGCCCTCCATGGCGTTTAACGTGTTAATTTTATCGATAATGGTTATCACAGCTTTGCATTATTTATTATATATAAATTATTTTTCACTTTTTAAATTTGATCACACGTAATTGGCTCCAATTAAATTACTCATATACATATTTATGTATCAATTGTAATTTTAGGAACAGGAGGCTTAAGACTTAAAGAGGCATTAATATCTAAATAAATCATCGATGATGAAATTCCGTTAAGTGATTATGAAATCAATATTCTTTCAAATATTAACGTTAGCCAGCTAATCAATCATGCTCTTATTATGTCAGTCCGATGTATGAATTGGTATATCTGGAAATCAAACGTGGGACATCGTATGAAAAACTCAAAATATAATATTTACTTCTTTGGTATTCTTCCTCAGCATTTTTATGTTGTTTCCTCAGTAATTTAAGGTTTTTTAAGAATTTTAACCGGAATTTCAGAAGCCTCACTATACTACTGTATCTAGTGCCTTTATCTAGCCTGAAATATGTTTGTACCTTACAAATTGTATGTCATTTCTGAAATGATGAGCCGGTCAATAAATATTGATTATATAGAAACCGTTTCCTTAAGTTAAAATATTATCATCCAAGAAATAATACTTCTCAAATTATTTCCAAAAAGGAATATTTGTCCTTGATAAATTGTATACACTTCAAGTAACACATTACATAGTTTCTCCATTAGTTAGATCACATGTTCATGATAAAGTCTGCGACTTTAGGATCTAATTACAAACGCAGACGATCTCTGGATGGCGTCTGTTACGTCTAATTGCTTCTCTTTTCTAAGCCCTACGCATTAACAGTCCTTAATAATCTCTATATCCTATATATTATCTGCTTTCAAAGAATATTGGTTATTTCAAAGATGCTTCATAGTATGTTGGAGGTCACGGATTTTATTCCCAAGGGAGTCAAAAGAAATATATCGCTCACTCCTTTCAACAACGTCATATATCAAAAATCGTCAATTTTCGGCATATTTTTAACTTAATATTTACCTGCTACATGGCAGAAAGTGTTGTCTTTGCATTTTGAAGAAAAGGAATTTTTTAATTATTTTTTTAAATATACTAAATACTTTCGAATGGAGAAAAAACATTCAGGTTTTACCTAAAAAGATCTGTTGCACAGTAATTAGTTCAATAAGTGGATTGATATTTATTTTTAATACTACTTTATTTAATATACTATATAATACTACTAATAAAACTTTAAAAAACGATCTCCTGAAAAATCAAGCTTTTTGATATTTGACGTTGTTGAAAGGAGTGAGCGATATAAGTTCTATTTTTATCTAATATTTATTTCTCATCAACTTGAACTGGTACCAGGAGCGTAAACTGATCACCTTGCAATCATTTAATTAACAATCAACTTAGTATTGCATCAATTTGGTGCAGCACCGTATGCACCATCGGATACAGATGGGGGTAGGAAATATCACATATGATTATCATGTTATTTAAATGTTGGTTTAACGTTTTAATTCAATTTTGATAATATTTTTTGATGATTATGTGACACAATTGCAAACTTGATTTATTTATTTATTTCGATTATTTTCATACTTATTTTTTAATCAACATGAAAATCAAATCACCCAATTGTATTTCAGAGCGGTTGTAAATGGTCAGTGTTAATGCTAGAAAAGAGAATTGTAAAAAGAAAGTCGTAAATAAGGGTCAACCACTTCTTCACGGGTAATTTAGTGAAATTTAACGTGCTTAAATTGCTATTTGGGTTTTTGCCTTGGGAAATTTGGGCTATCAGAATTGAAATAATTATTTCCTTTTTTTGTATAGGTATACGTACGTGATATCTTTCTATCTTTAAGGATCGATATTATATTTTTTTACAATTTCGAGGCGATTTCACTCGTTTCGGATACGCGAAGGCTTTTATTAAAGAACCGGCCTTGGAATCATTATTCGTAGTTATGTAAAAACAGCTCATCCCACTTTGAAAAAATATGCTCAGACAATGCGTTAAATAAACTGTTTTCATTTTCACGATTATTGGTACCCAGCCAATACTTAATGTAACGCCGTTTTATTCAAGAAATCGAACATAAATACATTTGTCTTGGATTATCGGTAAAGTGTCTTAAACATGGATCGATATATTTAAAAAAAAATTAAATCAAAACCCCGTTTAGTGAGATTATTGGCTTGCCCCATATTTTCCCCATTCCCCAATTTCCATACATTATAATTTAAAAGAGAGAGAACGACCTCCTCCGTTGTTCTCCTTCATAGTAAAGTAGTTTTTGGGCTTGAATACTATGCTAAAGGTCCTGGATTCGATTCCCAGGGTGGGTCAAAATAAAAATCAATGTTTTTCACCCCAATTTATATTACCTTGGACTGATACCTAAAGCGTTAGGCTGATCACCTTCCCTTCATACAATTGACAATCAAGTCAACATGCATTAATCTGGTGCAGTACCTTATGCACCATTTGGTGTGGATAAGGGTAATTAGAAGAAAAGTATTGTATTTATGTAAGGAGGAAAAGAATGAAGCAATTCATAAAAAATTGTCTAGCATTAACGACCTTATGTAGATTGTTAGTTGTGAGGATTAAAAAATATTGCAAAATGTAGTATTCAATTATTTGTATAATTTTTGTTTTTTTTTTGTTGTTGTTACTTTTTAGGTAATTATTATATAAATAATCTGCATATTGTTTAAGATTTTGCCGTATGCTTCCATCCTCTTCTCACGATAGCTGGCATGTAATATGAATAATTTTGAAGTACTTTACAGTACATAATGTTGTATATTAGCAAGTTCTCATGTTGATTCCTTTCTACATAACGCCACCAATTCTGTCTTGCTTTTAATATGGAAATGGCGTGACAGGGGGAGCAAATTGCGACTCGATTAAATTCGCGTAAAATCCAATATACACGTGTCAAGTCGCGTATCTAGCCGCGGGCACCGAGTAGAAATATCGTCTTTACGACCATTCCTTCTGTGGAAAAGCGATTAATGTTTTACAACGTGGTCGTGCTAGGTTTATAGGATATCCCTTTAAGTCTCCACATAAACTACCCCGCGGAGAGACATGATATATATTAATATAACCGAGGCCCGACTAATAACTTATCTATCATTTTTAGATTGTGTTCATGTCACTCGCTAATCGTCGCTTTGTGTATTGCGTATGGTATTACGGAATTACAGTTCAACAGAATTAACGTCGATAGTAACTCTACAGCCACTAAGTAAACCGGAGTAAGTCACACATTTATATTTTATTTTAAATTACGCTTAAATTTGTTTTGTTTTTGCGTGATTTGGAACTGCCGTTTTCGTAATGTAATGGAAATCACGCTATGACACAACGCATGAGTGCGCAACTTCGATATTTGAAACATTTATAAGAATTTACATACTTTATATAAGCCAAATATACATATGAACATTTATACTTATATCCATATGAAATTTTCTACTTTTAATCATGTATGAATATCTAGCACAATACTCTTATTTGCAGCATGCTTTTTAAAATATTGAACGCATTTACGATAATTTCCTTAACATTAAAACATTTTTGATTGTCAACATTTTAGTAGTTGAAAAAAGTGGCCCTTATATTCACAACATTCTAGACTTTGTTTATCAAAATTTAACTGCAATGAATGTGCACTTTAAAATTATTTCAATTAAAACACAATGAAAATAAAATAATCCAAATTAAAGCAGAACATCCATTATTTCCTATGTATTTATTATATTGTATCTAATTTTTTTTTTAATTCATGTGTTGCACCGCAATCCATTAAAATTTTTATTTTTCATTTAGGTTTTACTTGGTACATACCACTATTTCGAGTAATAGTGGTATTCACCAAGCAAAACTTAAATTAAAAATGGATACATATTACCATAAAGAAGCCTGCCTAATTACATAATTAATGAAATTATATTTATTTCATTAATTGATTTGACAGTCACTTTAAGGTTATATGTATCGATATTTCTTTTCAATTTTACTTATTAAATACCACTATTTCTTGAACGATGTTTGATAATAATGCTGAATCGATCGAAACACGTCTCACAACATATTTTAAGAAATAGTGATACTTACCAAATAAAATTTTGAGTAATAATTCGATTTCTACTGAAAACCTTGTATAGGCTAGTAATGTGAAAAACGTTTTATACATACTCGTACAATATTGGTTATTATTACAGCTTGTTTATGAGATATTATAAGACTGCATACATATTTTCGATTCAAGTCAATCTTTTCCTTCCTTTGTTCCCATGACTTATCCATGTCATGATTTCTAGATTCACAATACGGTCTAAGTTAATGTAAAACACGCTATGATTTTGCACTAACTCAATCATATGAAATTTATATTTCACCGAGAAAATCTTGGAAAATCCAACCAGGATGCAATACACAACAGAATTATGTAATCTGAAATAACGTTTCATATTCGTTTTGATAACTGAATCCCATAAATGCATACAAATGTATGAATTATTTAATTATAATTAATATTACTGCACTCAACATTATTCCACACAAATATCATACTAGAACACAAGACGTTAGTATAAATATAACTAGAGTTAAAGACAAAACATAAAGATAGCGAATTAAATACATATAAATTAAAATTAAATAATCTTTCTTTCTTCCGAATCTTAAATCTTCCAAAGTTGTTCACTGATTGCTTTGAAATTTTGTATATGACGTTATGCTTTTTTTTTCAATTACAAATATAGTTGCAATAAATATATGGTGTCAATGAAGAAAAGTAACAAGGTAAAAATATGTCTTTTTTAACCTTGTAATTTGGAGTCCTCGTTCCAACCCTAATTAATGTATGCAAGGGAAACATGGAGTCGAAATTCGATCTCTCAGATGAATGTGCGGCAAAACGATGTATAACAGATGTTTGCATAGTATTGTAAAGAAAGAATGCAATTCTGAGAGAAGTATTATCGATAAAATTAAGGTAGGTGCGTTGAGATGGTTTGGGCATTAGAATCGAATCAATGAAGAAAGACAGAATAAAAAAATGAGGGTTGAAAATAGAAACAAAATAAGACGGAGAGAAACTTGACATGATCAAGACATGATGAGGAAAATACTTGAAAGTGGCCAGGTCAGGAGTTGGAATAACCGACGGGTATGTTTGAAAAGATGCATGATCGTGAAGAGGCGGGGATTGTTTGAAAGGACAAATAGTGTTCTATTCTCTCTGCTTATCCTTGTGGGGAAGCGGCATGATGGTTAGTTTAGTTTAGTTAATTCAATGTGAGTTTGTTTTAATTTTCTTACCGTGAATTAAAAATAAATATTATGATTCAGAAATTGAAAAGCACAACGACAAACCACCCAACCTTAGAGGTAAAATGAAAATAGTTCTCATACGAAATAGGTCATGTTTAATAGAGCGGCCAGCGAGCTGCCATTGTTCGAAAGTTCTGTCTACTGAGGACTATAACTATGTACCGCACCATAGTACTTCTGTACACAGCATGTAACTATGGTAGATATACAGAGTCTGCAAAGAATTAAAGACATACATAATAATCAATGATTTTTATAATTGATATATTCATTTTGAATTTCTAACTTTATTCTATTTTTAAATGGATAATCACAAATCACGTTTATAATTGTATTGAATATCACTGATTATTATTTCATATGTCCAGTCATTCGATTATAAGGCACATGATATGCGTTGTTTCAAAATTATGTAACATCATTTGAAATTCTTCCTTTTAATCAATAGTTTTCAAAATATTCGTATATGGTTAGAAAAAGAAAAAAAATATCAAAGAACATACTGAAATTTAATGCAAATTCACTATTCATTCATTACACACATTTTAAATTTTATTGTAATGCTGTACTCTAGAATTGAGCAGGTCATACTTTTATACATTTTTTTTTATTGTTGTTAATACAATAACATCTGTGACGATTTTTTTCCTATATGAATACCTCATTCTGGAACAACCTGTGCAAGGTATTGATTAACATTATTTTAATTATGCCTATGTTGTGTATATTAAAATTAGACAAAAAACAGTAAATTGTTAAATATTTTTGTTTTGTGTATATTAGCGTAAGTATTTTTTTTAAACAGTGAATTTTTAATATAAAGTCAATTCGGAGGCAAAAGATGACATCCGATATTTATAATATTTTGTATGTGTGGTAAAAGCATCATTTGGCACCTTTTTCATTCTGTGTGGAAAAGAAATCAGTCAATTTTATTTCTCCACAAAACCGTGGCAGCATAATGGACATCATAAAAATACTTGGTAAAATTATTTTAAAAAAATATATGTTTTGAATCACTACTGACATTTGTGTTTATTTTCTAACTATATTTTTACTCCTTTCAACTTACGTTACAGTATCTACATAATATCCAATCCTATCGGTATCGAGTTCACTAAAGGTAAACCATTTCGCCGCCTCATACATCTTTAAGGGGTTTACCTTAGAATACAAGCTTTATATTGTGCAACTGCCTGCTTCCCTTACAACGAGAACCACACTACTAGAGTAGGTATTGCTAGAGAAAATATCGCTTCAATTTAAAGTTATAAAATAATATGTGATTCAAATTTTGTTTGCATTTATGACATCGTATTAAACCTTATTATTACTAAACCCTTATCCGCACCCCAATGGTGCACAGGGCATTGCGTCATTTAAACGCAGTGTTATCTTGATCGTTTACACATGAAGGAAAGGTGATCAGTCCTCCGCTTCTGGTACCAGTCCAGGGTAATATTGAATGAATATTACAGTGAAAAAAACACTTATATTTATTTTACCCCCCTTGGGAATCGAACCCGCGACCTCCAGAACGGTAGCCGAGCGTGCTGACCATTACACTACGTAGGCGGACAAACGTAAGGTAATCCTCTTGAGTTGTTGATCAAAATTTTGCATTTTTCACTCGTTCGCCACTGTTCAAATATTAATTTGTAATTAAATGTTATAGAAACAAAAATAATATATGTAATGATGGAGAGTTCAAAAATGGAGAATGAACGTAGAAACAAACACCTCCATAACTTCAAATCATTATATTTCGGCTCAGACTTTGAAGGATGAAATATGTTAATCGAACACTAATTATTATTTGCTCATTATTTTATTATTCGTTAATTTTATTTATTATTTAAGTGATCGTAACAAATTGTACATATGACGTTTCGCTATATTGATACTGTATTTTAAAATAAATCGCTTCGAAAGGGTATGATCAGCTTTACAGTTTACTTCCTAAGGTAAATTAAATTTATTCACTTATCAAAAATGTTGACTTTAAAATATTTTGAGCAAGTCTTAATGTTTGTTACAAATCTGAGTTACAAAGTTAGGAGTTATTTATATTGCCATCTTAACATGATGAAGAAGAATATGGAAGTTTGGGTATTTTACAGGGCCATCAACCTGTCGTATGCTGGTTTTGGGTAAACCAGCCTATAATAGATCGTAAGCCCTGTAATACCCAGACTTCCATAGTCTTCTTCATCTATGTTGAGGTGTCAAATGTTGACTTGGCTGGAACTCAAACATGTGACCTCGTGTTTGGTTCCCAGTTTTACTACTATGCAATGAAGATAAATAAAATAATACAAACAATGCCGGCCTAAATTCAGTTCAAATATCACCGTCATTCACTTTGTTTCCTAAATGTTAAAACTAATGTACGAACATTAAGCTTTCAAAGTGGTGTCTTTATTACAACCGATATGAATTAATTGATTACAGTACTTTCCTTCGACAACTAATAAAAAACGTAATAATATTTTTGTCACACAATTCACATGTCGAGTGGTAACAATATGTTTCATTCAAAAGTTTTGTCCCGTCGACACACAAAGGTCAAATCGATAAATATTAATATACAAAGTGACTTGTGTAGGATAGCTTTTATTTTAATAGGCAGTTTGATTGATGAACATTAAGCCATGAAATTTGGAAACAAAAGTTCGTAATAACATCAGGAATACAAATATCAAAAATAAAATATAAACAATTACGAAAATAGAGCTGCTTATTTTACAATGAGTTTGTACGAGTAAAGTTTGTAAGTTACACGACGTAACCCCGAGTAATGGCGGTTATTCTGATTTCTATTTTTTACTAGATGCACCCGGCCACATGTTGCTGTGGCTCAGACTGATTAAATGGAAATGTAAAAAATAATTACCACAGATTTTACAGATTATCACCATAATTGTGAAGCTAATGAAACTAATAAAATTCTATGAAACAATAATGAAATAAAAAACAAGAGGCACGCTACCAAGAGTAGTGTTTAGTATTGCGTATGTTGCTGTTACTTTCAAAAGATGATATTTGCCATTGCAGTAAAAATAAAACAAAACAAGAAACAAAAATTATCCCAGGTAAAAACATCAGTCACTGATATAAAAACACGTCCGTATTCGAATATTCACCCTTAATATAGTATCCCTAATATTCACTAAAAAAATAGATAGTTTAATACATAATGTTTACTTTGCTTACCGAAACAAAAGTGATTATTCGTCCAATATTACAAAATGACATATTTTAGCATTTTAGTTATAATAACAACATACTACATTAACCTGATAAAGAACGTAATATAACATTTTAGTATGAATCGGAAAAGATTTGGAATAAATAATAACATTTTCCTTTTTTCCATTTCACAATTTCAGAACACTAAATATGGGCCCTGAAAGTAGTCAAAACATTAAGTGGCAAAAAAAAATTACGCTATTTGACGCAAAACGAATTCATGCTTAATTAATGGTGACCGTGAAAATAGCTTCAAAGTTATACTTGTACGTATTTTTCCTTAATCTATTACAAAAACTGTTTTTTTTTATATTGGATTACCGTTAATTACAAAACTAGAATATATTTTTGTCTCGGCTTATGCATTTAAACAACGGTTTATCCAGGTCACAGTTCAACACTAAATTCGAGATAGGAAAAAACAAACTTATAGTATATATCACTCATTGTATAGTAGTACCTTGAAAACCATTAAAAAAATATTCAAAGGATAAAAAAAAACGCATTATGTCTACATTTTCACATTTTATTATTTTAAATTTTTTTGTTTGTAAAAAATATTTTATTGTTGCAAAAACAGCAAGAGTAAGTAAAAATAGATTTTCTTTACAAGTAAAGATTGCATTAAAAATTACCATGAATTAAACAGAAAAATGAAAGATTCAAGAAATAATATTGAATATTTGAATAATGGCATAAACATTTATGTAAAATAAAAGAAAAAAAGAATAATGATACAAAATTGGAATTATTTCGTAAAATATAAAAAAAAATTATAAATTATAGATTTTTACCCTTTTACGGGATATTTGTTAGTATTAATTGGTGTCAAAAGGTTTTTAAAATTACGGATTTTTAAACTATGGATATTTTTCCAATTGTACGGATTTATTCTTAAATGATTAAAAATATTATAAATAATATTATATTTGAAAATCACCAATTAAATAAAATGATGTTTCTGCCAGTGTCATGTTTTGAGCTATGATAAATACGTTTTTTTTCTTAATTTTTTTTTCAATTACAGAGCGTTTTAATGTTTACATTTTTTATGAAATGTTTTCACTAATAAAAATGGATATCATATTTTAAGATAATTTTTTTAGAGATCATGGTCGCTAATTTAGAACTAAGGTCAGAAATCAGCGTCAATTCTTGTTCTTCATATTAAGGGTCGAATATATCATTACTTTAAAATAATAATAAAATAAATAACAACCATATCCGCTCCCTAGGTGGAGCATATGGAGTCCACGAACTGTCTCCAGGCTTTTCTGTCGGCTGCCAGCTCCCTTGCATCCTCCCAAGTCAGATCCGCGTCCCGAAGTTCTGACGAGAACTGCCGACGAATTGTCAGCAGTGGTCGTCCTGGGCGGCGCGAACCTGATGCCTTGTAAAAGAGGCAAGCTTGATTAAGGCTCTCAGGAGGCATGCGGAGTACATGGCCAAGCCAACTGAATTGCCTTTTCTTGACGACAGTAGTGACCAAGATTTGCTGCGTCCTACGCCTTATCTCTTCATTCCTCACAAAGTCGAACCACCGCACGCCTAAGATTCTCCGCAAACACCTATTCTCAAAGCTTAGTACACGGCTGCTCTGGTCCCTTGTAAGGTGCCATGTTTCACAGCCGTATAAGAGAACAAGAGCAATGCAGGCATTGTATAGGTGGCATTTGGTTTTCACCGAGTATAAATCCGATCTCCAGACAGCCTTCATACTGTTAAATGCGGACCCAGCGAGTCCTAATCGCACTCCCAGTTCCTTTTGAAGGCTGTCATTTTCAGTCGCGTACACTCCCAAGTACTTGAAACTCTCGACCCTTTCGATGCGCTGGTTACTCAACATCAAGGGTTGTTGAGCATCTAGGCATGAGCTGTTGCACAACACATGGGTTTTTGCAACATTTATTGTAAGCCCCATGTGCGTAGAGTACCTATTTACCCTGTCGACGATTAATTGAAGACCCTCGACGGAGTCATCAATCAAAACAGCATCATCTGCGTACTCTAGGTCGCAGAGTTTCCGGGAGGGGGAGATGGATATACCTCGGTCAGATGGTAATGACTTTCGAAGACTTTAAAATAAATTCACAATATTTGTACGAATTATACATTTCTAGATAAAAAAGCCGAGTATTCTCAGGTCGTTATTTATTCTACATTTTAGGGGGGGGATTTGTCTACCCTGTCGCAACGTTTATTTCTTATCTACTAGTTTTATTAACAGTTTACAACGTTAAATTTTGGTCACGAACATTCAACAATCTAAAAAAGGAAACCGGAGGTAATTAATGATTTTTGTCAGTTCGTATAACGTGATAACGGTGTGTAAAAAGCTGGAAAATCTTGTAAATAAAAAAGATTCGCAGTTTATAATAGATTCGTGAAAAATGGCCAAGTCGCGTCATATTTCTTTTATCAAATCTGTACACATAAATATTGCTTTTGTGATCATTATTATTATCAGGAAAAAAATATGTTTAGAATTGACGTTATGTTATTTTTCTTGTTTTTTAGTTTGGTAGCGGTATTCAATGATCCTTTAGGCCTTGCAATACTTATTTTACTTTTCGTATGGCGTTTGGCATGACCACATATTAAAAGGTTCATACAAAAAACGGAATTAACCAGATTCTCACGGTTTCAATACTACCCTCACACATTTAAATCATAGATAGATTTTACCACAAAGTGACTGCCGAATCAATTAATGAAATCATTTTTTATTAAGTACTTTTTTGTACGATTACGATTTTGTACTAGTGCGATTTTGAATATTAAAAAAAAAAACACTTTTATAGGACCACTTTTTTTTTAAATGTAAACACGGCTAGTTTTGAAAACTACGGATGTTTTCATGAACAGGCAATAGTATTTTGTATCAAGTTTGTATTTTCACATGTTAATGAACACATGTGATTTTCAAAACTAATCGTGTTTACAAAAAAAAATAGTTATTGCATAAAGTTAGTGCCAAATTAAAAAATTATGTCGAACAAAATCTCTAAATAAAATAAGTTAAAATTTAATAAAAAAAGCTCTTATTTTCTCTTAATTTTAAAAACGTCACCGACAGCTGGCTTTCATTTAATAGATATTACTCACAATTTTTATTCCTAGTATTGTTTTCATCTCCGAAAATGTCGAACAGACAAAACATTTCGTTAGTTGATTGGAAGCGCCTGACGTAACGGGATTATTTTTTTAGCTGTTGTTCGTTATTAATTTTGTTTAATGGACCCATATGTCTTAGAACAGGATTTAGTGCTCCAGTTACTATTATTAGGAATGTATGTATGGAATATTTAATAGAAAAAACGAAAACACCTGTTTATCTTCTTCGTCAATTACAAAGACAAGATAATTTATTTAACAAATAAATTATCTGGTCAAATTATAAGCTTAATAATAAAAATGAAAATGGCATTTTCTGGCGTTTCTCATGTGTGTGATTATAATCCAGGATTCGGATCTCACATACTAATATAAGAGTTTCTGCTTAATAAAAAAAAAAAAAAGCTTCTTTACATCTCACCAATAGATGTCTCTAGTGAAGTTCTAGTGATTCATGAACAAGGTTTCTAAATTGGTTCATATATATAGAACTTCCAAGAATTTGAGTAGTGTGGTTGTCAATAATGGGTAGAATTGGTGAATGTTACACGTGTGTAAAGTGATCACTTAAACCAGCCTATGACGGTCGTAAGCCCCGTAAATGCCCAGACTTCCATATTCTTCTTCATCTTTGATGAGATGTCAAAAAATAAAACAAACACAAGAGTTTTATTTTTCTTGTTGTTAGAACATTTATTGGCCATTTGAGACAAAATAACATAAAATAAAATAAAATAAGCCATTATGCATGTTTCTCTACGATATAAAGTAGATACACGAATATTCCGAGTGAAATATTATAAGTGGATATGCAAACGTGCATTCAAAACACAAGGAATGGCTGCAATAAAATTTCACAACACAAATCCTCAATGGCGATAAAAATGGAAATTTCAACACGCTACGAATCCAAATATTATTTCATATCAACTTTTAGTAACAAATAACATAAAATAACAAATATCTCGAATGTATCGAGAGTTTTCCCAAATCCCCCTTTTGGAGTGATTCTCAATGTGTGCTCCGCGGAACTCTGGGTCTCTTGCAGGTCTCAGCAAGGGCTCCGCCGCGACAAAATAAATCTACGATACCGCTACAATGAACTTTATCATTTTACAGTAGAATCAATACAGTGCTATTGTGTGTTGTTTTTTATTTTATATACTTAATGCATGCTGTACTTTATACGAACTTTAAATGCTTGCACTCTGAAGAAAAATAAAGTTGAAAAAAATGAGGATAGTTAAATAAATTCATTTTGCAATAAATAATTTGATGATTTAAAGTTTAGGGACAAAATTCCAAAGTAAATATTAACCCATTACAACACGATTTTTTTTGTGTATAACTTTGTTAAATTTGTCCTTTGTATCTTGTAAAATTTCCTATTTTTAATGAATTTTATTAAATGATTGTTGATTTATGATGATTAATGATAAATTAATGCGAAAATAGGCTTTGCTTATTTAAGGGATCCGTAAAACATTTAATGTTCAAAAAGGGTTCCGCCGTCAAAAAGTTTGAAAACCGCTGCCCTATAAAAAAATTATGTCCCTTCTAAAAATATCATATCTCTACCTAATTCATACATACCTAATAGGTAAACTAAACATTTACATATGTTTTCATGGAAAATGGTTTAATAACGATTTCAATCCCCCAGAATAAATTTCAACGATGAACAAAATATTCGATTTGCATCATGTCGCAACCGGGTGGCCTTCGGCCACAAAACTGTACTCTCGTCAATTGCAACTCGTGCATATAAAAAAACACGCTTTTTCTAGGTATTTAAAGATTTCGTTAAAATGTGATTTAATAATGAAATTCATCAAAGTGCATACAAACGTGAAATATTATATCATTTCAATGATTCAATTAAATTGTTTATTTTTCGTATCGAAATAATATGTAAAATAAATTTAATTATTCCATTAATTGATTCGACGATCATTTTGTGGTAATATCTGTCCATTTTTGTTAAAAGTTTTATATGGTACATACGATTATTTCTTAAAATCTATTATGACACGTGTTTCGATGCATTCCGCATCATTTCCTCATCGTCGGTGTTTGAATGATACGGAATGCATCAAAACATGTGTCACGATAGATTTTAGAAGTGAAATTTACCAAGTAAAACTGAAAATAAAAATAAATTTAATTATTTTATCTCACATCTGTTATTAATTCAACATATTCGAATTGAAGATATTCTAGCATTTTAGGTGTGTCCAAATACTTGTTTACAAATCTTCATTATCTCTAATTATAGGAGTTAGATTTCATTTATTTTTTGACATCTGATCATTGATAAAGAAGAATTACGACAGTCATGGACTGGTTAATCTCACCAATAGATGTCTCTAGTGATATTCTAGTAATTCAAGCACAATATTTATATAGAACTTCCAAGAATTTTTATAGTGTGGTTATCAATCATGGGTAGAATTGGTGAATGTTACACATGAGTAAAGTGATCACTTAAACCAGCAATATCAAAAAATAATACAAAGATATTCGTGTGTAACAAAATATTTACCCACTTCAATACAAAAGCAAGTCTTAGAAATATACCAACACTTCATTTTTCCAATGTCACCCCATCCCTCGAAGTCGTTTCTTTACCCTCGCAAGCTCCCCTTGCGGACACCTCAGTCGTTCCTCAACCCCCACTTACCCAGGGATGAAAGGGAGAAAGATCCCAAGGGATCGGTGAAGGCCTCGCAAGCTTATTACGTTAATCACTCGGAGGCTTGAGGGCAGCACATACGTGACTCCTCACGCGTCAATTCCTATACAAAATAAAGACAACAATGGCACTTGGCTTGAAAAGACGTAGAACAATACGATACCGAATAAAAGTGGTACCGGTATAAGAACACTTCATGATCCCTACTTTCCAAATTACAGCAAATTCTTCCAAATGCTAAGGTTGGCTTATACTTTTTTTATCAAAAAGAAATATGAATAAGTTCTAACATTTAATCCAAGGGAATCCATTGTAAATGAATGATAAAGCGTTAACTACGTAGTAAAGGCAACATTAACTTGCTCAATATAAAGGACAACCAACTAAAAATAATAAAATAAGAATAAAAAACGTAAGAAATGAATGTCCTGAAGTTAAGGTATTTTTTTTAGTTTTATAAAAGTTATTTTATTATTGGATAAAAAAATATTTAAAAATATACAATAATATAAGTATATAAAGTTAAAAAAATATATATATTTTTTTTATACATCCTACATTTTATATTGCATTACCTGATTAACTAGAAAAATTTCCGTTCTAAATCAGATAAAATTAAGTTTTTTTTATTTAAGTTAAAATGATAGATTTTAGGATATTTTTAAAGCCTCCACTCGTTTACGAGTGATTTTAGCAAACAAAAATATTATAATATTATAAAAAAGGATTTAAGAGAAGGTAGAGACGAAAAAAAAACATTAGCAATGATTAATAATAATTATATTAATTTGATAATAGTTATTGTTTATAAAAACAATAAAATATTTTTGTTGTCCGTCAGCGTTCATCAATTCATTAACATTCCGCTGAAAACCATCTACTTCCTTTCTATAACAGTACTCTCACATTTCTATTCTGGTATATGACTATAAATCGATTAACCAATATGGGTTTACTGTCTTTGAGCCACTCTCGCTTCAGCAATCATATCTCTTTTTAAATTTCTAGTAGAGTAATAATCTCTTTTTTTAAATGGGTTTTTATGACAACAAATAATTTTAACTTTTTTATGAATATTAATTACAGTTTTTTAAAAACTTTAATAAACTTCCGGAAAACTTAAAATCTATAAAAAATTATAAAACATTTAAATCTAAATTTAAAAAACCTTTAAGACTCACCCCAACCTAGACTCCATACCAAGGAATATTTTTTAATTTTTTATTTACTTTGTTTTAATTTACTTTGTTTATTTAAAAAAATGTAAAACGAACTCCCTCTATAAACACAAGTATCTACATTATTAGAGAGGTAGAAACGTTATATTTGAAATATTTTGTATATTTACCAACTATTTTGTATTATTTTAATATGTATTTTGTAAAAAAAAATGTTTTATGTTACTTTCACTGAACTATTCAATATCAACCATTTTTATTTTCTCCACCACGTTGTTAATGCGTTATTTTCTCATTAGAATAGAGTCCCAGGAGTATTGGTAAAATCAAGTGTTATAAATTGTAAATTATGAAAACAAATGTTTTTGTTTAAATCCCAAGGCGCATATAAAATGTAAAATTATGATCCGGCAATGTGAATTTTTGTTCGTAATGAAAATTAAAATTAAATAACAAAACAAAATAGTCAAGGATATATTTATTTAATCATAATTTATTGTTTCGAAATGTATACATTTTTACGTTGTGTTTACTTCATAAAACAATGAGAAAATATTAAACAAACATAACATACGCATTTTTGCTGGATACGAGACAATCGCAGCTATATTATACTGTACATGTTACTATTATATATGATGTTTACGGGATTTTCTCCAAACGCTACCTTGACTTGGTCCAGGAACGGAAAAATGGAGGCGAATCAAATCTAGTAGAAATGGGTAAAATCCGACCATTCAAAAGATCTATATCAGTGAATCTGTATCCGTTACTTAAGACTAATTACCGTACTATTTTCTATTTAAAATTTGAGGGAAATATATCTATTATGTAACTTGAGATAAAATTATTATTAAAAGTCGTTAGAAACAGATAAGTTTTGCTTACTCTAAACTATAACATGGTAGTATTCAGAAACTGGTAGGTTAAAAAGTGTACTTATAATAAAAAAAATGTTTTAAACAAAGTTGTTTAATTTTATAAAGTTTATAAAATGTGCCACAAAGTATCTGCGAAAAACATGCAAGAAATCTAATTCCTTTTACTGCCTATACTGGAGAACTTCTAGGTACTCTTTTTTTATTTGTATTTATTTAGATTGGCAGCGACAAAGACATTGAAAGCCATATGTCCAATTAATTAAATACAGGCGTTATCGTTATCATTGTAAAACGTCATTGTAGTAATCAATCTTGATTTTTGGAATTCTAACCCTGTTGCGGTAGCCACCGTATAGAATTATGTATTATTATTAATTTATGCTGAACATGGTAATAACCAAAAGCTTTTTTCTTGTTTTTCTAATTTTTTTCCAATGATTAATATTATTTTAAACGTAGACCTGTAAAGAGGAGGTGAAATTAATTATTGTTTTCAATACAACTATTAGGTTTAACATTGTGGTAATGTGTTTATGTTATTAATTAACTTAACGCCTTCAGGGCATTTACAAACGTTGAACAGTTGATATTTTTTTTAAAACAAAGCAAAACAGATGAAAATATAAAATAATAGAGAATAACTTAAGGTACATTTGAAAACATGTAATATAGAGGAAAATAGAAAATACAATACATTTTGAATAAGAAAATATTATAATTTACTGCAAGATTGCACATATATTTGATTTTATCTCACTTTTTTAATTATTGATTAAAAAATAACAAAATTGATAGATATTTTAACTATACCTATGTAGGTTGTAAAAATATAAATTTCCATCGAAATCTTCAGTCTAAAAAAGAGAAAAATACATTGTTTTTAACCGAGGTTTGAGTTTCAAAAATTTGCATTTATATTCCTCTATCGATTACTTGAAATATTGTCGATAATTTGATATGGCTAACAATTAGTTATTCAAATGGAAACGAAGTATAATCACGGGTTGATAATAATTCAACCATGAGACCATTTTAGCAGGCAGTAGATTTATTAATTTTCGCATCTCTTGAAACTTATGGAGTGGACCCTTCCTCCTTACCTTTAATTCACCCCAATACTCACAGTTTCACAATATCCGCATCCCTTGAGACATCAACCCTTGAATCAAGGTCCCGGGGGTAGTGAAACCTACAGTTGTATAGGTTACACAAATCTCCATCTGGAAGTCTATTTCCGAAAACCTTATGATGGATACCTTTGACCAGTTTTCCGAACCGAAGTTTCCAGATTGATATCAATCATTGATTTATGGAGAATATTTTATTATTCATGTTTGAATGCCGATGTCATATGCCTGACTGAGTTTCTAATCAATCAGATGATCGATCGAGTTTTTTTATATAATTAAAACATTCAATTTCGAACTTTCTTTGCAAACGAGGATATTTTGCATATTTTTTTGATATCTTAACATAGATGAAAAATAATAAGGATACAAACAGACTTCCATTTTCTTTTTCATCTATTTTGAGATCTAAAAAAATGTGAAAAATAACTCCTAATTGGATATAATCCATATTTGTGAACAAGTATTTGGACATACTCAAAATGTTGTTACGAAAACATTATACAAAAAGTTACTTTTAGAGAAAAGTACCAGAAAAGTGAAACTAAAACGCGAAGTCTTATGTATTATTTGAAACATTGTATGTATGGATATATATATATAAACACATATATATACATATATTCTAATATATATATATATATATATATATATATATATATATATATATATATATATATATATATATATATATATATATATATATATATATATGTGTATATATATGTATATATATATATATATATATATATATATATATATATATATATATAAATATATATATATATAAATATACTCATATACATATACATGATCAATGATAAAATACAATAAATAAACATAAAAGATTGAAGATAAGAACGTCTTGTTCGGATAATATTTTTTCCAGCGGTTTTATTTTTTGTTATGTTATGTCATTTTGAAATATTGACCTGGTAACTTCATGAATGAAAATATAAAAATAACAAAAAAGAGCATTCTTACGATACTACAATTTCGTAATTCTTTAAAAACTCGACCGCCCTGATATGTATGTTGTTGTAAAGATAATAAAACGCACCTTTCTGTTTTGAAAGAAGATCTAAAAAAAGTTCGTTTATTTTTAGACATTGACAATGAATTGTTTTTTTTTTCAAATACGTATTTCATGGAAAGTTGTTTAAAAAGATAAATCATGTCTATGCAAGAATATTTACAGGAAAAGAAAAGTAAACTGGTAACTAAAATAATATTAATAAAACTTTGATGATATATGAACCAATATTATTGTAAAGTAGTACAACAAGATGTTCTAAAAGGTGCTTTACTTTATTTTTGCTGTATCAAAAGTTAGCTTTTTCACAAAGTTTTTTCACATCACTTTTTCATATGCTTGTTCAAAGTTCTATAACATTTATTTTCAAAGTATAAGATCAAAAACAGTAATATCAAAAGTACGACTTGATTTCTGAATCTGAGCACTTCTGTTCACTAATCCTCAGGGGATGTCAAAAGTGTCTTCGATTTCTGTTTCCATCTTAATTATGCTATGTTCCCAGCGCCCCTGGCTACAAACCCTCCCCCGCCACCCCCACAAACACCAACCCTATATGAATCATAAATCTTCCCGTTTCACGCGTCAGGTCTGAAATTCCTTATTTGCATATGAAAGAGCCCGGCGAACGTTTAGCCTTTAGTATGTTTGCTTAAGAAAATCGTATCAATATTACAAATTCAAGGATGACAATCAGAAAATAACTTGCACAATGAAATGATCTAGATAAGACATGAGACGAATGCGGATCCTGTAGTATTTTCGCTAGTACTTCGATGTATTTCTTATTGAATGTCAATCTACATAAGTTTTTCTACTTTTGAAGTTTTATAAACACCCCCTATTTAAAATAACGCCGTCTAAAAACGTAAACGAAAAGGTATTATGTTACGTGTAATAAATATACGTAAAATAATACCTTTTCTTCAAAGTGCAAAAACAACACTTTCTGCCCTGTAGCGGGTAAATATTAAGTTTGAAATATACCTCTTTTGTTGGGATAATACATTTTCTGGGCACTCCAAAAACGTGCACAACTGAAAATTGACGATTTTTGATTTGTGACGTTCTTGAAGGGCGTGGGCGATATATTAAACAATTTCAAGAAAAAAAACGTTTTGTAGAAAGAAGTTCAAAAACTAAACAAAAAGAAAGTTTTCTAATAGTGTTACTTCATTATTTGAGACAGTATTTTACTAAAATAGTCATATATAAATTTTGTACTATTATTACTACTGCTTTCTTCATATCGAAAGATCGTGATTAAAAAAGTAATTGAATTACAAAATTTAAAACAGAATCTATTACCGAAGAGTGCGTGTCAGATGATACGTTTTCCAATTGTTTTTACATAGAAATAGAGAGGGGAAGGAGTGAAAGGGATTTTAAAGACAATTTGACCAAAAGCATAATATGCATATAAAAAAGATAATATTCTTACTAACGGAGATGGACTGTAGAAGTTATTTGTTATGTTTATTTTTCATTTATTATTTACGAATTCATGAATTTTTCATTACGACTCTTCTATCTTACTTTCAAATTTTTGACTATCGCTAAAATCATAGTTATCTAAAGTTATATAAAGAATAAATAAAACTAAATGACCTTAAAAGATATCAAAATGGTAAAACACAAAAAGTAAAATAAAAATATTGCGGATAAATAAATGTACACCCCACGCAGATTTCTCGTTTACCGTAATTCGATATTCTATTTTGAACTATTTTCGGGATCCGGCGGCAAATACAAAAATATTTTATTCTGACGTGGAGACATGTCTTAGTTGTAAGCCCAGCGGGTGGAAGGTTAGATTACCCTCGGATTCGTATTCCCTTGTAACCTTTATATCACCCTTACAGATTTAAATTTAATAACTAGTGACTATCCGGAAAAAAATAAGGAAATTCTTTTCCGAATAAATATTTAAACCGCTTTCAAATATTGTTTAATGTGATTAGAATTTAATTAAGAGCATGATTTTTTTGTTATTTTCAACAACAATATGTAATAACAATAGTATTTTTTTACATTTTTAAATCTCAATATAGATTTTTTTTTTAAATGTCTGGGTATTTACAGGGTTTACAACCCGTTTCTTGTTGAATGGCTGCGCATAGGCTGGTTTAAGTGATCACTTTATACACATGTAACATTTATTATTCTACCCATCATTGACAACCAAAGTACTGTTTTTTTTTGGAAGTCATACAATTCATACAATTCAATAAATATATAAAAATAAAAACCCTTATCCGCACCCCAATGGTGCATGCACTGCGTCATATAAACGCAGTGTTATCTTGATCGTTTACACATGAAGGAAAGGTGATCAGCCCTCCGCTTCAGGTACCAGTCTAGGGTAATATTGAATAAATATGACAGTGAAAAAATCACTTATATTTATTTTACCCCCCTTGGGAATCGAACCCGGGACCTTTTGAACGGTAGCCGAGCGTGCTGACCATTACACTACGGAGGCGGACAAAATAAATACATTTATAAATAAAATAAAATAAATTAAAATTATAAAAATAATAAAATATGATATGATTCATACGTCGCTTCAAGTGCGAGATTGCGGCAGTATGTATGATTGTTTTGAGTAAGCTTTGTTTAGCAGAGACACTTTAAACTCCTAAAAGCGGAGTGGAGAACCCCGGAATTGTGAACAATGATTTGGACACACCCACAATTAAAATAATTTTAACGCTAATAATTTTTAACCATCTTCATAAAATACTACCTCAAGGGCACATAAAAAACAAAACGGATGTTAAAATTCTCTAGCCACAGTTAATTATCTTAACCACCCTACCTTCGGGTAAGATCGTAATTCGTTTAAGATCAAGATACTCGTAACATTATTTCTATACGATGTGACGCCGTTTGCACAATTGGGTGCGGATAAGGGTTAAAAGAAGAAGAAGAATGAAAAATTTTAACATATTTAACATATTTTTATTTGTCTTCCTTACAAAAAAGAATTTATTTTATATTGAAAAAGTAAACCTACTCCTGTGATTGGTTATATTTAAAAATGCGAAATTAAATTAATTTTTAATTAATGTTTTACTTAGTAAATACCACTATTTCTTAAAATCTACTGTGACACGTTTTTCGATGCATTCCGCATCATTTTCAATTTCGGTGTTTGAAAATGATGCGGAATGCATCGAAGCACGTGTCACAGTCGATTTTAAGAAATAGTGGTATTTACTAAGTAAAACATTAATTAAAAATCTATAGATTTTACCACAAAGTGACTGCCGAATCAATTTATGAAAATTATATTTATTGATAATTTTCTTTAATAACAAAATAAAATTTAATTCTATGTATCAATGTTACATTATTGTCAATAGTAACTTATTAACAGAAAAAAGTTAAAGCATTATCAGACCCAAAAAAGTATTTGCCCATATCACAAAGCAAATCAGAGTTTGGAGAAAATATAGTCATACCAGTAAAAAATCGTTTGATCAAAATAAACCCCAAAAAATGTAATCAAATTCGTACATAAACAAAATAAGCTTGCTCGGAAAAAACTGATTAGAGTTTTGTGGCGATATAAAATTTAGATTTGGGTATGTTAAGAATTTGGCAGGATTTCAACGTTATTAAATTAGAATTGTACTGCGGTTGGGGAAGGTTTATGTTTCGTGAACACGACATGTTTGCATTATCATCATCAGCCACCGGCAGATGGATGTTCTCACTAAAGTCTTTCACGTGAAAGACTTTAGTGAGAACATCCACAATGAAATAATGACACGATTGTCATTTTACATAAATTTATTATGAAGCTTGTACATTAAGTGTGGTGCGATTGATTTAGATATTAACATTTTTACAGATTTATCAAATATAAATAAAGAAATTGTGGTAAAAATTCAACTCCCCAAAATATCACATAGTAATGCTTCATTTATTTTGGTTTTTAAAAAAACGTACCACACTGTTCTTACTAGAATAATTTAGAGACAAAAAATAAGTAATTTTCATTTGTATTTATTTTTCACTTCTTCTTACTTCTATCCGCACCAAATGGTGCATATGCTACTGCGTCGCATCGATGCAGTGTTACATAGAACGTTAATTTCTTGAAGGCAAAATGATCAGTCATGCGTCTCAGGTCCCAGTCCAGGGTGGTATTAAATCAATATTTGTGTGAAAAATCAGTTATATTTATTATAACCCCGCTGAGAATTGAACCCAAGACCAGCATGGTAGCCAAACATGGTTACCACTTGACTACGGAGGCGGAAGTATTGTTCTCTAGTACTGTTTTAAATATAAAAATAAAACACTCGTATAAAACAAATTTTTGAGTTTATTGATTTAAACACTATAATTTTTTTTAATATAACATATTTTAATAACAAATTTTGTTAAATCAATAAATATCATACAAATTTTAATTTAATACCAAACCATATATGTGTGAAAATATAGACTTGCTTTGGTGAAAACCTGTTGATGAGAACATCTGTAGTTCTCAGTCGTGTTTACATAATCTCTATAAATTGGGCTTTTACAAGTGTTTTATTTTTATATTTGAATCCATATATTAAAGTTAATGTTCAATCAATAAACAATACTCTTGTGTTAAGTCGTTTTATTTATAAAACATATTATGATTTTTCCACACATAAACATTCAATAATATGTATAATGTATCGAATGATTGTGAACTTAAATAAGTATTGTTTTAACATTTTTATTTTATTGCAACTCAAACACTAGATTTAATCACTGATGGACTAAGCAGAGAATCAAAAGGAATTCACTTCACTTAGTTCTCAACAGATGGCAATGTCGGCTGTCAGATCCAACTGATCATAAGCGGTTTTTAAGATACTCTATAACATTGGTAGCCAACCTTTTCAGCAGCCGGGCCAAATTTTAGAAATGAGATTTCCTACCGGGCCGTAAAACAAAATTTCTTTCGTTATTCAAAGCAAACGAGTAATATGTATATCTATTGTTTTTTTTTAAGTAGTTACAACAAAAATGAGAATCAAACATATTTAATAGATTAGAGTTGGGCAATATTGAAAATAATAAAAAATTAAGAAAATAAAATTACTTTTAGTGAAAAGTCACTTTAAAAAAAAAATTACTTTTAGTGATTTTGTTCGTCAGAACTGTTTCGTTGATAACGATTCATCTTGTTGCTTCACGCAAACAGTTGTCCAAATGGTTCAAATCAAACAATTTTGGGACGGGTCGTGATTGTTTGTTAACACGAATATTGGTATATAGAAGAAATTGTCACCATAGTGAGATACTTCCATAGATGGGATATGATACAAACTACGCACGATGAAAAGTTTCTTTTGGTAATTTTATGTACACTTGTGTTAAAAATGTGTTATATGCTCCGCGGGCCGCAAGAAGACACCCGTCGGGCCGCATGCGGCCCGAAGGCCGCGGGTTGGCCACCCTTGCTCTATAATATATTATAAACAACTTTTAAGAATTGATGCAACATGGATTTTCACTAATTCAAGAAAAGGGCTTCCACCGTAAAACAGAAAAAAATAGCGACTAGAAATTTTTCTATCAACCCTGTTTTTTCGCTCAAATCGGCGATCTTTTTTCCACTTGGCCCGTTTGGTTTCCGCTTCAATAATTGAGTAATCATTTGAACTTTTTGAGAAATTTCCCTTGAGCGGGCGGTTGTCGTAAATTTTACGTCATCATGTTTCTCTGTGTAAATTGTGTTTTCTTTACATAAATGTTAGGGGAAAAATGATAAATGACAGTTCTTGAAAAAAATTTACTTTCTTAAACAAAAAATGAAACATCACTATAAATATGTTAATATTTGAAAACAAATTATTTTATCGACCTTTTCGTCAGACTGAATTTTGTCATCTCATTTAGAGAGTTTATTATTAGTGAGTTTACGCATTAAGTTAATTTTCAATACCATGAGCATTTTGAGTCAAGCAAGTAGATGTACTATGATTACTTTTATCCCCTTGTTTTTTTGCAAAAAATACGGTACGTTGTCTTTCGCCATTGTGTAGATTTATTTTTGCAATGATTTATTTTCTATTGTTTTTTCCTCTCCTTTACTTTGGTCTGACGTGTTTTTTGTTCAGTAAAACTATCTTCTCCAGCTTGTTGCTGATTTTTTTCTTTAAAAAACTCGCTGTCACTCTAGGGAAAGTAATTTCATCATCTTCACAATAAAACACGATAAAAACAAAAAAACAAAAAGATTTAGCCAAAAAAGAAACGATATAAATGAGAAATAAATAAAAAAATAGTTTATTTAATTAACTAACACTTTATGAAGCGTTTCTATAAATTTAAGCTTAACAGAAAATTTCAAATATCAATGAATAAGAAAAACTTTTAAGCGCACCAGGTACATCTGTAATTTAGAGAGACAGTGACCCTCGAATAGCTCGGAGTTCAATGCTTGCAACTCAGTGGTAAAAAAAGATAAAGTGATTAAGCGAATTTGTCGTAAATTTTACGACAGCGCGTCCGATGGAAGGTTAAAATGTATAGATATTGCCACAAAGTGACTGCCAAATCAATTAATATTGATTTGGATATACGTGGATCCAATGTGGCGCCTTGTGTATCATTAGGATAGTGTTCAAAAACATTAACTTACGTATAATTTTTAATTACAATTATAAATATAAATTCTTTAAAAAAATATTACCAACAATTGTATTTAGCTTTAAAACAAAATTTTCTAAAAAAAAATGCCATGTCAATAAATTCTTCCTTTCCCAGAAAATAAATATAAGGGTACGTACCTACATCCCCCATTAGTTACTGTTGTCTCCCATAAATTATTGCTGCACGTGTTAAAACTGTCACTTAGAATTGTATAGCTACATAAGGACCGTAGTCCATTTGATCTTCACATTCGTTTGATAATGCCCTAACAAGACGAAACAATTGTCACAATATATTTTTTATGTGTTTTTGTTAATAAAATACAACTTAGTAGACTCAAATCTGTGTTTGATTTAAAATTAATACATAAATTAAAAAACATCCTTTGTTGTACATAAAAACGATATTAAATAAAACTTAAAAAAAAATTAGAATTTCTATTTGGAGTCATAACAGTTCAGTTTTACGTTCGTTTACCAGCCACGTATTAATATTGTGAGACGAACGTATTTGTGAGGTCAATCCACGTTTTGAAATAGCAGCTCGCGTTTTGGTTTTGACAAGTTGTGATTACGATTTTATCACTACTCCGACCGTAAATCACCAGAGAAATTTAAACCATCTCAGAGGGAAACTTGTGACAGATATTTATTTCTAGCTCCTTGCGATATTTTCATGTTTTCGCGTAACATATTCTATCTTTCCTAGTTTTTTGGCGGGAGATGGAATAGCTCAAAACTTTTTTACGTGACTTATAAACCGCGGTCAAATGACTTAAGTTTAAGTATGAAAACCACAAGAAATATACGTTAAAACAAGTTATTCTTCTGTTTTTTTTCCAATATAATAAAAAATGTTCTCAGGTTATGTTGTGTGCTAATTTAAACCGTTTTTGATTATCGTATTTTAAATAACTTCAAATTTAATACATCCGGTGATCCAAATGAGAATATTTTATTTTCTTGTTTCAACACACTCAAATAAATTATCTCCAAGTGTTTTATATGAACAATTTTTCGTAGTACCTACTCAAAATATTGTAAGTAAAATAAGTTCCCATTAATAGCGAATTGGTAAGTGCATTTGGCTACCATGCTGAGAGTACCGGGTTCGATTCCCAGGGGGGTCAAAATGAATACGATATAAGTAATATTTTCATTTTTTGAATTATTGGATAAGTACAAATTCCGAAATTTGAATGTTGTAGTCGCCAATTTTGGGTAAACTGGTGAATATAACAATGTTTTTAAACCAGTCAATGACATATCGTAAGCCTTTGTAAATGGTCAGACCTCAATATATTTTGTTGTTGAAATATTTATAGTAAAAATTTTGGTGTATGATTTTCCACTAAAATGTTTACAAGTCGTCTCGCCTTCAAATAACACTGCACGATGCTATGTAGTTCCCTATGCATTATTCGGTATGGGTAAGGGTCAGAAAAAGAAAGTGAGTAGATAAAGTAGTAGGTATTATTATTATTATTACGTTTAATAAAATACATACTGAAAGTAGAAAATATAATAAACCGATATTTGTGTTAAACAAAAACAAAAAGGAATGTCTAACCTGTAATTCGTACTGAGATATGGTTCAGTTACTTAAAATATATCATGAAATTTGAGGAAAAACTTTGTCAATCATGGATAGAATGGTGAATGTTATAAAATAACACACTCAAATCAAGAAAAGTTGTAAGCCTTGTAAAAAAAAACCCAGACATTTTTATTCCCATTTCGATCATTTGATTAATGTAAAACAATTTATTTAAAAATATACTAGCATACATTTTACACAAGATTTTATTTCAAAATAATCTTAAAATTCAGTTTTGTACTGACATTTCTTGGTGAAACTGCATTTCATATAACAAAAGAGCTTCATTCCGTTTTTTTACATATTAAATGTGAAAACATTTTCCCACATAATTGTGGAAAAACTTCATATAATTATTTTTTTAAAATGTTATTAAAAAATATGAAATTGTAAAAATATTCAGTTTTATATACAGTTCAATAAAAGCTTTAAAGCTCCTTAGGGTATAGTATAAATGGTGTAATGAATAAAATATGGTTATGTTGCTTTAGAAATTTTCGATAAAATAAGCTTTGAAAACTTTATGACACCAGAGTTCACCGTTCGAGAGTTTTTGCTGCTTCAGACAAGCATACAGATTTTGCCGTATGATATATGTTGTGAGAGATGTACTGGAAGCTAGCAAGTCAAATATTTTTTTGGATCAATGGTATTATTATGAAGATCGAGTGTCAATTTTCGGGGCGATAAATAATTCGAAGACTCGGCCGCGGTCGTGTTTTGAGGTCAGAGGAAATGGAAAAAACCTACCCTTGATATTTGAAATCGAAATAAACGAGGGGAAGGAAAAGTGACAAATAGCACCAAGTTTTTTTTATGTGCAGACTGGAACGGTTCTATCAAAATAAATGGAGGAAGTTTTTCGCGTATATCCTTGAATGATTTGTGTTTTCATACGAGTAGGCAACACAACTATACGTTCTTCGCATCATTTCGTTTAAACTAAAGCACGTGTTGGGATTTTTAGACGTTTCCAGAAGAGATGCCGCATATCTAAGTAGATGTTACAGCGAAAAAGCGTGTTGTTTTTTGTCATTTATTTTCACTGAACCTAAATAATACTGCAAGGACACTAGACACAATTTTATCAAAGCACAGAAATGCAGTATTTCGTATGAAAATGCTCTTTAGAAATGCTCTATTCTTTAATATTATAATTTGTATAAAAATAATAAAACAAAATTCATTTATTTAATTGTATTTTCTTCATTTTCATTGTTAAAATCAACTAATAGAATAGTTTGCCAGATCAATTTGTCTTTGCAAACAATCTTCGCCTTTTCTAAAACCATGCTTCTTCTCATACGTACCCGACGAATATTATTATTATTATTCCGACTCCAGCCCTGACCAAGTTCAAGTATTTGAAATACGTGATCATTACTTTACTTATTTTTTTTGTTAAACCGTGTATATTGCATGCATAATTTACTTAATGTTACTCAATTGTACCATAGTCTTTAAGGTTTGCATAGCGATTTCTATGAATTCGATGAGAAAAATACCAATAATTTCTGCAGAACTATGAAAGACTCCTGTAATGGTGATCGTAATATCAGTATGAGGTTATAATCCACGGGTTAACATAAAAAATATGTATTCTTTTATTAACAGAAACCGTCAAAATCCATCTTGGTTTTTCTAAAGCTGCAACATACTTGAATAATGCCAGATATTGTCAGTATTCGTTTTAATAATACGTTTGTACAAATTAGGAAGAATAATAGTTAATTAAGTTTTTAAACTTTAATATATTTGCTTGTTTAAAAGAAGCTTTGCTACTTAGTGTAGTGGAACTTAAGACAAAGCGGTAAGTGTCATAAGATACCGCGAACATCAACACGGTCTATAGAAAAACCCCTAAAAGTATGGAGAGACGATGTAAGAGAAATATGGCAGTACAAAGGTTTCCAGGGAGGTCTACACGAAGAGAACAAGTATACTACAGAATATTATCATTAAACCTTAATATCATGGTAAATGTGATTGTAGAAAATATTATCTTAGTTCATAACAATAATAGAAAGATAGTTTCATGTTCGGGAAGTTTGACATGAGCGTAAATTAAACTTTCTTGTTTTCTGTTCGAACGAGTTATTTTACCACCCTTGTATTATTAGAAATGCCGAGCATGGTTCTAGAGCCCTTTACGCTTCCTTCCATTTTGTGGTGTCAAAAGTGACGCGGGTGTAAATTTATTTTAGTACAAATCTTCTCAATAACCTGTCCTCAAAGGGGGTGAAAAGCGAACAGCGTGAATAACAATCAACCCGTATTTTATATGTTCATATCTACAGCCTCTTTGCGTAAAGTGGAAATATTCTACGTTATTTGGCATCGGTTCACTAAGCGTCCGAAGAAAATTAATTGGAGGAACCTTCCTTGAGACTTTAGATTTTAACATTACCTCTGACTTGAATAATTATTTAAGATGAATAATAATGATTTCTATTGTACCCGCTCTTATGGACGAGTGTTTAGTCTAGCTTTTATGATCAAGATATCTAAAAATCTGTGTAGAACATTTTAACTCTAAATACGAGTATATTTACTATGATACAAATAATGCATACATAAGACTTTGTGTTTTAGTTTCTCATTCAATTTTTCAATTCACCACTGATCGCTTTAGCTTTAAAGGACATTTTCAGATTTGTGATTTGATAGGTACTTTTTTGTTAATGATACATAAGTATAATATATTTCTTGAAGCATCGGTAAAATGTTTTCTTATAAAATGCAATATCATAATAATACGGAAAAAAAATAATTTATAATATTTTGTAACCCTTTTGTATTAATTTTAGTGTATAAATCTTAAATTAATTTAAAAATATGTTTATATTTACATATCGTAAATTTTACTTCATTCGATATAAAGTATGCCGATATTTCATTCGTCTTATCATTCATCGTTCACTCTAAGACACTTTTTCACGACTATTGGTCTCTACTACGGTTCCAATCACTTGAATTGAAGATAGAATGGTTGTTTCGAAACCGGTAAAAGAAGAAAGAAGAATTTTTGAAAAAGAGTGTTATTTTCCACACCACAAAGTTAATTTTACTTTAAAAAAAATATACATATATTTATATATATATATATATATATATATATATATATATATATATATATATATATATATATATATATATATATATATATATATATATATATATATATATATATATATATATATATATATGTATTTATATATATATATATATATATATATATATATATATATATATATATATATATATATATATATATATGTGACTATGTGTATTTGTGTGTTGTATCAACCTTAAATGCTTGCTATAGAAATATAAAAATATCGAAAAAAAATTCTTCTCGAAACGTATTATTAAATATATTTCGCATTTTCGTCAACGAGACGAGAAGTGTTATGCTTTTCGGATTATTTATATTCTGTGACCTAATATCTATTCAGCTCACTGCGACAATTCCCGAAATTCGTATTTTATTCGTAGGTCTCGTAGAAGTGCTACATCTTAGCCCGTAACCGTATTCTGTAAGTGTAGCTCTATAGCTGTAGGCAGTAAATACACTCCTTGACGCAACTAAGCGTGGGACGCCCGGAGTAGCCTGAGGTTAACAACTTTATACGACACGTACTTAACTTTGATTAAATCTTCACAAATATTATATTAGATATTAGGCATTCTCTTCATATATAAAAGGACTCTTCACAATCAAAGAAACGTGTCAGTTTTTTTAATACATTTTGCAGATGAGTCGAAAAACCGTAAAAAAAGTGTTCAAACCCTTATCCGCACCCCAATGGTGCATAGGGCACTGCATTTTATAAACGCAGTGTTATCTTGATCATTAACACAAGAAGGAAAGGTGATCAGCCCCCCGCTTTACGTACCAGTCCAGGGTAATATTGAATAAATATTAAAGTGAAAATTTAATTAGTAAAGAAAGAACAGAAAAACAAATTTATGGGGCGAATTTGGCTGGTAATAGAAGAAGAGGAAGACCGAAGAAAACTAGCATGATCAAGTAATTCAAATACAAGGCCGGGTCGGAAGTCGGAGTAATCGGCGGGTATGTATGAGGAGATGCATGAATGTGGAAGAGATAAAACCAGATAGGAGTAGTGTTAAATTCTCTCCGACAACCCTTACGGAGAAGCGGTGTAATGGTTAGTTAATTAGTTAAATTCTTATTTGTAATGTAGACGGATGTTACAGGTTAAAATAAAATATGGAACAAAGGCAAAGTAAAGGAATGGGTGCATGATCAAGAGTTAATTTTATGAAAATTGTAAAATATTTATATTTTTAATTTTTCTCTCTTTTTGTGTGTATATATTAGGTTAAAATAGTTAAAAATAATCAAAAATATATTTTAAAAAACTCCACCGACAAGACACACAAGGTGGTTTGATGGGTCCCTGCAAAAAAATAATTTGTAAATATGTTTAAAATTGTGATTTAAATAAATGGATAAAATTTATGTTTTGTTAATAAAAATAAATTTATTTTTTATAAATATAAACACCAGCAATAAAAATTAAAATCCTTTGATTTAGGATAAACGCTGGAATGTTTTTTCCCGCAAATACCCATATTTTTCATGAATACCTGAATTTAATATTTAAAACAAACACGTCAAGTGTCATCATATTCATATCTTTCTGTGACCTATATTCCGATTTTTTGGCTTTTCAGAAACCAATAATACTATTTTTGAACCAATACCTGGGGATTCAAATAAAAATAAAACATTGGTCTTTTTTTTGACATCTCAATATAGATGAAGAAGAATGTGGAAGTGTGGGCATTTACGGGGCTTACGACCGTCATAGGCTGGTTTAAGTGACCGCTTTACAAAAGTGTAACATTAACCAATTCTACCCATGATTGACAACCACACTAGTCAAATTACACACACACCCTCTTACACAATGCTGTATAGTTATACTTTTGTACGAGTGCATGACAGTTTTTTTGGATTACTTTGAAGTGAAAACCTGTTATTGGAATTTTATTTTATTTAATTGTATTATATTTTGTTATTTTTTGTAAATATTCTGTTGGTTTTCCAATAAATAAAAAAATAATTAAATGTTGGAAGTTCTTATATATATATATATATATATATATATATATATATATATATATATATATATATATATATATATAAATATTCCAATTTCGAAACATTGTGCTTGAATCACTAGAATTTCACTATAGACATCTATTGGTGAGATAAAAGAAGCTTTTTATTTGTTTGTGAAGTCCGAATCCTGGATTATAATCAATAAGATTTGTGAAAAAGTATTTGGACACACTCAAAATGTTGTGAAAATACTATCGGCATACAGCGTGAAATACACGCATGGCAGTCGAGGTAATATACCAAAGTAAGTTTTTGATTGTGTAAGTGACAATCTATCCAATGCTTTTTAATCTGGTGATTGAAAAAATCAATTAAGTTTTAATCTACGTGTAATGGTTGTCCATTCAACTAGTAGTGAGAGACTACCCCATAAAAATAAGTACACTTCTCAGAGGTCACAAAGGACATAGCCATGTACCATGGAAGTTCAATGAGTTTCCTTACAACGTCAACGATCCCAATATCCGCTCAATCCCCTTAGATTTCCTTAGACAAGCCATAGATTCAGAATTAGCCGGTTTTAAATACAAGTGGAAATGATGAAGACAATGGAATAACGAAGTTAACTAATGGCGAGATGTGACTAATCAAAAATTATCAAACGAATCCCAAAGTTCTACTTTTTCTCTTTAAAGTAAGGTACATATTTTTAATTTAAATATAACTTTGTTTTAAAATCTTTTATTGGAACTTAATTATAATGTCTACCGGTTTCTAAGCTAACCGCTTTTTTCAAGACTGATTAAAACTATTAATCAGTAGTAATCAATCTTCAAAAAGAAGCGGTTAGCTTCGACACTGGTAGACATTATAATTAAGTTTTTTTTAACAAAATTATATTTTAATTATAAAACAGAAAATCACAATGTTATTGCTTCAAACACATTTTTATTCATTCAATAAAATTATGTATAAATTTTTATAAATAAAAACCCGCGTATATTCAAATGCAACGTTGCGTCGAAATTTCATAGCAATCGGTAAATGATTTAAGGAGATTAAACTAACAAGCTTTTTAATTGTATTAATATACGAGTACAAGGAATAGGTATATGGTATCTACTAACATCTTGAGGGTTGAATTATTGGTGTTGATTGGTTTAAGATTCAACATAACAAATAACAAAAAACGATAAAAACAAAAACAAAATTATAAAATTAAATTGGACCAATATAAAAATATTTAAATTCAGAAAAACGTAAAGAAAACTGTTTGCAATATCAAAAACCATTTATAAAGCTTCCATTCCATAAAATATTCCATTCATTAACAGTTAAATTAGAATATTTTTAATTAAAAATCAATAAAAGTTTTTAAAAAATACTATTCATTTATTACTTTGACAATATTTAAAGAATCTAATATTTAAGAAACTCATATTTTTATCAAAGAAAATTATCTATGATTTATCTTAAATACATTTGTTTAAGGTTATAATATATAGTTATAATCAATTTATAACGTAATTAAATTTTCCTAAAAATACTTCCAATCGTAATATAAATATCAGACTTAAAAATGCTTCACGACAAATCTCGCGCCAATGTTTACATACCCTTGTGTAATACGAAACCAAGCAAATTATAAAACAATATTTTAGAATTACAAACGTTGTTTACTTTTTATTTCACGAAGGGAGAAGAAGCAGATATATAAATTAGTTAATTCAGTGAAGGATTTCAAAGATAATGGTAACAAGGAAATATAGGCATTGTTTCTGTTTGGGTATCGGGAGATTGCGTAGGCCGTACACAGGCGCTTATCTTTCGCGACTGTTGTCAATGTCCACGTGTTGACCTCTAACATTTAGGATCGTTCATTCATTCACGTTCAGCGCCCCGCTTTGATAAGCCACCCTTAAAACACATTTGTTTACATTCATGTCATCCTGATTTTATGCAGCCAAGAAAAAAATCTGAGTAATGCGTTTATTAATTTAAAAAAAAAACTTAATAAAACAAAAAACAAAGAGATTGTTTCCATTTATTATTAAAATATTTCTCACAAATTTCAAGTTACTTTTATGACTCTCCTAACACGTGTTTTTTTATCACAACAAAAATTCACCGGGAAAAGTGTAACAATACAATTTTCTCTTCATGACAAAGTGTCACATGAAAAAAATATTTTTAAAAGAATACGTAAAGTCTTTCGAACTGACAGATATTTAAAAGCAAAACGGAACTCGAGAAACAAAATAAAATATCCGGAAAAGTGTGGAAACGAAAATCAAAGTCGCTTAATGACAGCTACTCAAAACGATCGTATCTCCTTCAAACAAAGCACAATGATCTTTTTAAAGGGAGCCGGCACAAAAGGTATGAAGAGATAATCTAAATAAGATTACGACAGGAAATGGACGTTAATAAATGAAGAATTTTCCTCCTACCTGGTTGTCCCGGGCCGATAATTGTCCCGCTCAGCGTTTCGCGCCACTACCGAACACGGGGTTGTCAGCTCGGGCTTCAGACAGCCGCGGACACGACCTGCTAGCGGGTCGCTCGACTCGCAACTGACGGGGCGCAGGTCCTCAACCCGGTCGATAGCACTCCCCTCCCCCCGCCCCGGAGCCCGCTACGTCATCAGACGCCACTCTCGAAGAAAAACTCCCGTACGCTCGTGAAATGGCGCTACGATGGGATGGAGCTGATACGGCGCCCCACCCCCCTATCCGCCCCTCCGTCATCCCTCACGACCCCCTCTCCGCAGACACCGCTGAAACAAATAGCCTGCAAGGTAATAAAAATGACCGGTAATATTCGAGCGTAAAAGCTGATTTCCAATGCGAGGCGAATCAACCAAATGACCCACTGCGATTTGTAATGTAATCGGATAACTTTTATTGATGTCGCATTTTTACGAGTGCAATTAGATAAAACCGAAAGAATGTCAAAGTTCCAGAACTTTTCGTTTCACGTTTTAAATTTAATCAATTGAATTCCCCAAGTTACACGAAAGTGAAAAGTTTAAGAGAAAGATTTTATTTGCCAATTTATCACGGACCTACCCAGACCATGCGTCAGTAAGCAATAAATTTGCTTCTAGTTTTATTTTAAATGATTTTTAACGCAAAAAGTTATACCATTGCCCGCTCAGATTTGAAGGTAAAAGTAACGAGGAAAAGTTTTTGCGTTACAAACTTATATGTTTATACCCGCCGATATAGGAATTCAAATTCCGGCTATTTTGCCAGGAAAAGTAAGTTTAAAAAAGCAGTCGTTAAAATAAGATCCCGTCTTTGATGAATAAGTAATTAAATCGATAAATTCTGAAAAGTAATTTCAGTGCAAGTTTACATTATAAAAAGTTTTTTTTTCAAATTTAAATCCTTTCCGTTTTTGGTTAATATTATGAATCTATTGGAATAAGATAATTGAAAAGATAATTTTTAAAGCATCGAAAGATTTTTAAGAGACCATTAAAATACAAAGAAATTGTTTTCGAGAAATCACGTTTTTGTTCTGAAAACAGCACGATAACGTAGTGAAAATACAATTCTGAACATGTAATGAAAAAGTTCTCAAAATACTATGAAAACATTCTGTAAATTCATATTTTAACGTTTTTAAAATATCATGAAACCGATCATAAAATATCAGAAACACTTCCAGAATATATGGAAATTTGTAAATTACTTCAATCCGATAATATGATGTATTGAAAATATCACAAAAAATGTATTAGAGATATCACAAAATTGTTCTGGAAAATATCACACTGGACAGGCCGATGTAAATTTCTGATTAGATCATAAAAAGAAACTATAACGAAAACCATATTGAAATATCATAAAGACTTCCTGAATTGATGGGAATTCGTTGATTATTTATAAGAAATCAGATAAAATGGTATTTTGAAATATCATGAAAATGTTAATGTTTTTAAAATATCATGAAAATTTTCTGAAAATACCACACAGGACTGGCCGAAGTAAATGGCTGATCAAATACTTTATATTTTCTTTTGTTATTATGTATTATGGTTTCAGTTTGAAGAATTCCAGTTTTCAGGATACACGATATTTAAGAAACCATTTCACCAAAGAGCCGGATTGTATTTATTATGATTTTCCTGGCTTCCTAACTTTCCGTCCATAAGGTAACCGAAATTCAATATCAAGAAAAGTATAAATAGAAAAGTTTACGAAAATCGTATGAAGTTTAAATATTTTTGTATATGTATATAATAAACACACAAATATTTTCTTGAACGCAAAAGTGGTCTTATACAAATGTATTTATAGATTGGGCGTTTAATTTGTAGAACTCCATTTTAATTCTACTAAGTTGTATTTTATTTTCAAAAACACAAAAAAAAATGTATTGTTTAAACAATAAAATACAACTTAATAGAATCAAAAATCAGTGTTTGATTTTAAAATGTTATCATACAAATGTTTTATTTTTATACAAAAATCATCGTATTATTCCATTATTTTGAACTTAAAATGATTTTTTAAAATTTAGGAATATGAATTGACAAACATTTTTTTTCAATCTGTAAAATTTTTAAGCTTGGCGTGGAAGATAAGTATAGAAGTAGAGAGATAGTAGAGCGTCGATATAAAGCAGTAACGTCGCTTCACGAGTGTTCAAAGAAAATAAATATAATTTTGTTTGTGTTTGGTATTGTTTACTTATATCTAAATACAATTTTCAAGTTATCAAAAAAAGTTTTTTTTTAATTTATTTTAAATCTATTTTTATATAACGGACTTTCAGCTTTACCGGACACCCCTTCCCCAATTTAGTCCGTTATATCGTGGTTTTACTGCACTAAAAAAATTCTTACTGTATATCTAGTAACGTATTATTAATTTTCAAAGTTTGTGTATTTTTATAGTTTATTTTTCTTGTAACATATCATAAACATAAACTGAACAGAAACATAAAATAAATAAGGAATAAGGTTTTCTATAGTTTAGTCACGCAATACCTACCTTCTTTCTTCACATTAAAATTTGAAATTATCCACCATTTTGTAAACACGTGATTCTTTACATCATCATGGGCATGTTTAATAAAACAAAACAAAATTTATATGTAAATAGAGTTTATTTGGTGATAAGTATATGTACACAAAATACATTCATTTATATACATTATAAATATTACACCAATAATTTTTTGAATAATATAATAAAAACATCGAGATTATGGTAAATAATAAAATAGTTAATACATGTAGATAGTAATTAGACAAAAACCTCAAAGTGCCAAGGTACTAAAAAAAACAGTTTTCTTAAATTATATTTGAAATATAAAATTAAACTATCTTTTATATTTTGTGCAAGGTAAATTAAATAAAAAGGAAAATTAACAGGCCAAAAAATAACAAAATATTTAAGTATTATTTAATTTTAGGAGTGATTTTTGATAATTTAATAAACTTGATGAACTGCTGAACTAAGTTTTATTAAAATATTAACTATTTCTAAGTGGTTTTTCTAAATGAATGCTCCTATTTGCTATGTGTAGAAAGTCAAAAAAAATAAGCAAAATATTTTGTAAACGGTTTTTGTTACTTGGCACAAAAAAAATACTCTCGAAGGAAATACATATCCATTAAAAAATAACCATTTCTTTATGATTTTGAACAAGAATATAAAATTATTTACACATTATGTAATCACAGATATGTGTAATAATTTATTGTGGAATGCTATGAAATTATAATTAAATAACTTGATAAAATATGTGTTTAGAAAAATAATATGACAATATCTAGGTAAAGGCTTCCCATGAATCAGGGTAAATATGATAAGTACATTGTATATTGGGTAAAAAAAAGCATTTTTATGGTCTAAAAACGAAGGTTTTTACAACATTCATCAACATATCAACGTTATATTTTTACGCACTTTTAACACAATTAATACCACCAGGATTGTCTATACTGCATATCATTTGTGCATCAAGCATTTACAAACTATAAAGTATAATATGTAGTTAGTTCTGAAATAATGGACAAAATATAAATAATTGATAATTCAAAGGTAAAATACGGTATCAGCTATTCAGAAATTTACAAATATATGCATGGTACATTAAGAGAAATTTAAAATTGCTTTATTAAAAAAAAAATTAATCATATTTATTTTCAATATTTTAGTTGTATTCTTGAACATAACACAGTCTTCGAGTATCATTCAAATGTTAGAGCGTGGGTACTGCAATGTTATATTATACAAATGAAAATTTAATATTGATATGTTTCACATATCGCTCACTCCTTTCAAGAATGTCATAAATCAAAAATCGTCAATTTTCAGTTGCGCACGTTTTCGGAATGCCCAGAAAATATACTATATCCCAGCAAAAGAGGCATATTTTTAACTTAATATTTACCCGCTACAGGGCAGAAAGTGTTGTTTTTGCATTTTGACGAAATGGTATTGTTCAATTATATTTTTTAATATATATAATATTTTTTAGATGGAGAAAGAACCTTCAGGTTTTACCTAAAAAGATCTGTTGCACAGTAAAAAGTTTAATAAGTGGCTTGATATTTATTTTTAATACATTTTTTATATTTTTAAGCTTTAAAAATGTTCTCCTGAAAAATCAAGTTTTTTTGATTTATGACGTTTTTGAAAGGAGTGAGCGATATGTGTCTGATAGTATCGAGATTAAAAAAGTATTTTATACACAATCCAGCATGTCAGCAGCAGCAGTTGTATAAATAATATTTTTTTAAATTCAAACTAACAAAAGGAAGAATCAAATAGTTTTTTCTTTAAATTTCCAACTATGCTTTTTTTGTTTACCAAGGCATATATTTGTAAAGGCAATTTAGTTGGCTAGGCTACTTCGCATGCCTCCCGAGAGCCTTTATCAAGCCTGCCTCTTTTACAAGGCACTATGTTCCCGCCACCCAGGACGTCTGCTGCTGAAAATCCATCGGCAGTTCTCGGGACGCAGAATTGACTTAGGAGGATGCGAGGGAACTGACAGCCGATGCAGTTTGTAGACTCTATATGCTCCACATAGGAAGCGGATATGGATAAGTAGTATGGGACTTTTATTCAAAGGAGGCCTTCAATTATTGAAACGTAGACAAAATCGAAAGTGTAACTTAATAACAAACAATCGCCAATAGTATCTTTTGAAAATAAGACTAATAAAAAAGACAGGTTATATAGAGTAAATTATTTGAAAAATATAGGTACCGAGTACACTTTTTCACTATACTTAAGAGATGTTTGACCCTTTGGTAGGTACGTACTTCATTTAAAATTTATAAGCCAACCAATCCATTGTTCGAACCTAGACCAATTTCATACAAATATCATATGAAAATATTTAGAAATACTTGTATTACAGATATCAATCTAGATGGGTAATCACATATACAATTTAACAAAAAAAGATATCAATACTGATGGAAAATGTTTTACTTAAATTAAACAATAGATAAACTAAAATACTGTATGAGAAAATAAAAAGTATATAGTTCTAAAATTATATTTCTATTCGTAAAATGAATAAGATAAGGCATTTTGCTTGGTATGGGAAGTAAAAGATGCACTTTTTTATATATCACTTAAAAATTATATTCTACCAGTTGTATAATAGTTGGCATATCACTATACAAAAAATGGAAATCTGATTTTTTTTAAATACTTGTATTTAGTGAAAGAATTAATATGGAAATAATAAACCAAAAGATAAGCTATAGTTAATACAGTCTCAGACAAAAAATTGCAAATTTTGGGATAGATCTGAAGAAGAAAAAAAATTAAATCTTAAATGGTTTTGAGGCACTTGAGGAAGCTAAAATAAATGGAAGTCGAAAATACATTTTAACAATCTTTGTCATAGAGACGGCAGATTTCTATTACGTGAACGACATACAAGATCAACTCACTAGAAGAATATATTCCAACACTTTGGACACTATCAGCACGTGGACACTACCTAAATGAGTAAATATTTTACTTATAATACTCTACACATAGTATTTTTTACGTTAGTAGTCAGTAAGTGTTATTATTACGAGGAATCACAGACAAAAATCTACTCCTAACTTGAGAGTGGTGCTATTTTTTTTATTACATGTAACACATTTATGCATAATGAAAGTACCTTAAGGATATGAAATCGACTTCACAAATAATTATAATTTTTGATACATTCATATAATTCTACAGATTGTAATTTTTTTAAATATTTCACATTTGATAACTCACATACTGGAACATTTTTTATCTAGATGTATTTTATGTGAGGACTCAATATCATTGCCCACCATGTAATTGTTTTTGTAAGTGTTTTTTAGCTGATGGAAATGGAGTCATTTCCTAAATAAAAGACATGATGAATTCATGTTGTAACAGACAAAACAGTGAATGTCTTTGAGAAAAGTGTACATATCACAATGTCTTGAAAACAGTACAAGGGACTATGGCAAAAGTATAATTAAGATAGAATCATGCAAACAAATAGTATTTAAGGAAAATTCAAACAATAACTTTTCTTTAAATCCAAATAGAAATGATAAACGTGCATATGTAGCAAATTTTTGCATTGTTATTATATATCAACACCAAACTAAAATGACTAATTTTACATATTAGACAGGACGATTTGGGAACGATGTATTAAGCGAGTCAAGCAGGGATAGATATACATTAACAGAATACAATCATTTTATTAACAATATTAACAATCAACGTTTGTATTTACTTTTAACATTTAGAAACAAGAGAGAAATAATGATAAAACTTGTAAGGCAAATCTCAAAAAATAATAAATATAGCCCTTTAAAGTTGACAATGTAATTAAGATGAACTAATATTTTTATGTGCTTAGAATAAAGACTCAATAAAGACTCAATAAAGTCTCAAACCAATACCTTCATTACTAATTACACTGCACTCCGGATTTTTTTAAACTATGCATATCGTTCACTTAATTTAAAAAGTGTTTTACTCAATTCGAGATCGATCTACAGGAAAGAGTAAAAACATAAATTAATCATCAAGATGGAATTAGACAATTTACAGATTAAGCTGACAATATATTCTAGACCAGGCATGTCAAACTCGCAGCCCACGGTTACCCGCGGTTATATTTTTCAATTATTTTAATTCTTCATTGAAATCATTTTTTGGATGGGAACATGATATATTTTTTTACAAAATCATTAAGTAGGATGTACTGTACCTCATGTGACTGTCTTTGATAATAAATTATTCATTTAAAGTTACATAAAAATGAAAATGAGATTATTGAGTTTTTTTGATGTGGCCCGCCGGCGTACCCAAAATACCTTATGGGGCCCTTGGTGCCTCTTGAGTTTGCCACCTCTGTTTTAGACAACGAGTGTTTCTATTAGAAATATTGCGCCCATTTGTATCTCATTGGCTATTATGCCTAATGGAGATTGAATAAGGCATGTTAAATATAGATCTTTTGGAAACGTATTAATATATTTAAGGCACATACTATGATTAACATGTTTTGAAAAAACATACAAAGAAAATAGAAAATGTGTAAATTGTACATACATTACTTGAAACATTGTAACACAGCATTTATTTTTAAACTCTGAAATCACATTTTTTACTTTAATTAAATGTACATGTTTTGTTCAGGTATACAAACATATAAAGTAAACTGTAAGTCATTATGTAATATTTAATATTATTATTATTTTACAAAGAAACTGTAGTTTTAATAACAAATATTAAATATTGTAGAAATACAAATACAACATAGTATGAATAAAACTTTAACATGTGTAAATAATAGAAGTTATGATAAGATTTTTTGTAAATGCAACGTTTTATAATGCTTAATTAAGATACAAAATTGAACAAAACAGCATGTGTGCCAACATCAAAGGAAAAATAATAATTACTTTTGTTCTAAAAAGTCTAAAAAATCGCCACAATTTCGCAACAAAACTCAGAAAAACATTGGAATCACATTTAAAAGCGTAATTTATAATACTTAACACTATGCCGTCCGTACGCCTTATCGAGACTCTTTTGTTTGATGTCTTTTGTCAGGTCATTTCGATTGTCGCCGGCGGTTTTTCAAAGTTTTCAGGAGATCATAAATGGTACTTATTTCAATGTCAGTTTTCATGAGGTCTCAATCCTGTCAAAATTGCCAGGATATTATCATATGATATTGGATAGTGTCACCGGCATCTTAATAGTTTTGCACACAACACCAATGTGATTATTTTCGCGGGACTCTAATGTGTTGTCACTGGAGAGCATAGTGTTAATTAAAAATAATAATAACAATACAAAAGGTATAAAAGCAAATGGGACATTTGCAAATTTAATGCTTTCTTATTTAGAGTCAATTACTTAGTACATAACTGTTTCGGAGAAATTGAAAAAATATCATTCAAACACCCTCTCTTGAGGTGGAACCCCCTCACTTTGTTAATATTTATTGCTTAATGTGTTGTATGGATATTTTGTCTATGTTTTTTTATGAAGTATTAATAACCTTTAGAACTAATATTCTAATGGCATTAATTGATACAGTAGAATGAAAATTAAATCTGTATGATACTAACTTACTAAATCAACAGGCCAGGTACAAGATCAATTCCTAACAAATAAATAAATAAAAATTGTTAAAATGTTCACGTATAATAAAAAGTGGAAAAAATAGCCTCGAAAAGGAAATTTCTGCATGTTACATTTGTATCAATCACACAACAAATTCAAGTAGTAAATGCTTTTGGAATCCATAACTAAATTACCAGCATATTAATAGTTCATTGTTAAGTTTGTTGTGCATTAGGTTTTGTTTTGTACATGTTCAACAACAAAAAAATTATCAGTACATACTATAAGAAAAACTGTTAAATAAAGTTTATCCGGATATCAAACGTTTCAATATATGATTTGACAATTTCATTAAAAGCTGAAGACCTGCTTCTTGTCATATTGAAAAATAAAACAAAAAATTTGTGCAGGTACAATATATACATCATATAGTATAATGATGTATGTAGTAAGTCTGCCTCTGTAGTGTAATGGTTAACGAGTTTAGCTAACATGCTGGTGGTCCGAGATTTGATTCCTTGAAGAGGGGATTCTAATATTATTTAATATTACCCTGGACTTGTATCTAAAGTGCAGGATTGATCACCATGCTTGATCCAGTTTACACTGTCAATAGGATGCAGTGTCCTAAACACCTTTTTTAAAATAAGGTGTTCAATCAGAAAATAGAAATTCAATTTATTCAAGCTCATTTACTTAATCATTTCCGACATAAGAATTTAACATAACACTTTAATAAGTACAACTCATGATGTTTAGAGCGGTGGATCTTGCTTTTCTGTTTCAAAGAACATTTAAGATACTCATATATCAGATATCTCACCAGAGATGAAATGAAGGAAATATGGAAGTCTAGGCATTCACAGGGCTTACAATATGACATTGGCTGACTTAAATGATCACTTTATAATCTGCGTAACATTCATCATTTTGCCCATCATAGAACATCCATATTGCCCCTATTCCTAAAAGATCATGTACATATACAGTATTTTAACAATCAAATTAAATTCTCATGTAAATTGTAGTAAATTTTCATACATCTCCTACGGAAATTTAATTTTAAATAAAATTTTAAAGCATTTTCTCACCTACATTCAGAAGGGGAAATCTATATATTTCACAAAATTTTCAATAGAGGGCAGTTCTAATTGAGATACAAAAGTGATTGTTAACACATTGTTGTAGGGCGGTTTTTTTTATCAACCCTGACACTATATTAGTAAACTAATTAGGGTTGTATATTAATCACAAGTGACCGCAAACCCGATTCCGATCTGTACAATGTTTTTTGGCATCTCTTGGGCTCACAAAAAGTAAGCAAATAGAACGCTTAAAAGTGTCTCCGGCTCTTTACCAACAGTAAGTAAAAGACGCGTTTAAGCATTTCCCGCAAAAAATGTATTAAGATACTATTTATATACAACTTCCATTAAGCAATTATATTCAATAATGGGCAGAATGATCTCGTTTACAATGTATATAGTCATCACTTATATCAGCCAGGTCGTTAGGAATTCCAAGACTTCCATACTCTCTTCTGTTGATATATCTATCACATTTTTTCTATCAACCTCAGGAGGTTAAATCCAGTGTTTGAGTACAATTAACTTTTGTGCGTGACAAATCCTTTATTTCCGGATGCGTTTAAAGTGCTATCACTTTGTTAGGTGGCCATGTACAGTCAATGTATAACCAAGACTTAATTATATATCGTGGGTGTATTGGCAAAAATTAGTAATTGGTAATTGGTGTCCGCCTCCGTGGTGTAATGGCCAGCGTGTTTAGCTACCGTACTGGAGGTCCCGGGTTCGATTCCCAGGGGGGGAGGTGAAAATAAACATTAGTGATTTAACACTGTAATATTTATTTAATATTACCCTGGACTGGTTCCTGAAGCGCAAGAGTGATCACCTTGCCTTCATGTAAGTAATGATCAAGATAACACTGCGTCAATTTGATGCAGTGCCCTATGCACCATTAAGTGTGGACAAGGGTTATAAAAATAAAAATAAATTGGCAAAAAAACGTATTTTAAAGTTTTCAACGTTCTTTAAACTGGCAAAATTAAGTAGTTTGAAATTTCATATATATGTGGTTTAAAAGTAAATTCAACTTTAAGTTTAATAGCGAGTATTTTATTCAGGCTTTAAATAACATGGATTATGCCAAAAGGGATTTTAGAGTTTTTTGCCAATATACCGACGATATGTATAATTATCATATAAGTATGGCAACTTGACAATTTAACAAAGTTATAAATCACCCGGATAACAGTAATTTGTCATTTGACCATTGGTCAAATTATAAGCTTAATAATAAAAATGAAAATGGTTTTTTCTGGCGTTTCTCATGTGTGTGATTGTAATCCAGGATTCGGATCTCACATACTAATATAAGAGTTTCTGCTTAGTAAAAAGCTTCTTTACATCTCACCAATAGATGTCTCTAGTGAAGTCCTAGTGATTCATGAACAAGGTTTCTAAATTGGTTCATATATATACAGTATCTACTCAATGAATTAGGGCCACGCAGAATTTCGCGCAATTTCTCAATTCAAACAGGAATAACTCAGAGAAAACCTTGAATAAAACAACATTGAATTTTATTTACACATGAACACTTTATTACGCTTAAATTACGCATATTTTTTCATATAAATATAGTTAGTATTTAGTATTTCCACCTTTGGCAGAAATAACTGCCTCAATTCTTTTTGGCATAGTTAAAATGCACTGTTTTATCATGTTTTTTATTTCTTCGTCTTCTAACCAAATTTTTTGAATATTTTTTTTAGACAGTCTACTGTCGGATTTGGAAATGAGTATAACTTATTTTTTAACATGCTCCATACGTTTTCTATAGGATTAAGGTCCGGAGAATTTCCAGGCCAGGGGAGCAAAGGCAGATTTTTGTTAGACAAAAATTTTATTATTGATTTAGCCCGGTGGCAAGGTGCCCCATCCTGCATGAAGGTGTATGGACCTTCTGTTGGGTCGAGTGTGGTAGAAGGGCAATAAAATTCGTTCGAGGACCTGCTTATAGGAATTTAGGTTCATTGTTCCTTCCACGAAAAACAACGGCCCAGGTAAATTGTTAATAATACATGACCATATCATTGTTGCAGGGGGGTGTTTGATAACTTTTATCACACAGGCCTCATTGTAACGTTCCATTGGTGTTCTCCTGATGAATCGACGGCTCTCTGTCACGGCTTCTAACCGGCACTCATCACTAAAGATGACCTGAAAAATAATGAAAATTTAAGTTTAATTCAAACATATAAGTTTATTTACTAAAATGATATGTTGAAAATTCAGTTTAAATAAATACCTTTTTCCAATCATCTACCGAGTAATTTCTATGTAGCCTGGCCCATTTTAATCGATCCGCTTTCATTCGTGGTGTCAATTTTGGTACTTTTACAGGGCGCCTGCATTTCAGATTTACTTCGTAAAAACGTCGCCTCAGTGTTGATACCGATATATTTATACCCTCTTCTTCCAATTTTATTTTTAATGTTTTTGCTGATGCACTACGGTTTTCTAAGGTACTTTGAACGATTTTTCGATCAGTCCTCGGTGTTGTTTTTCTAATCCTACGACAGTTCTTTCGCCGATTGCTGGTGGCGGGTGACTGATTTTTTATTGATTTTGAAATTCTGTCCTCTGTTTGACGAGAAACGTTTTCTTTTTTTGAAATTTCTCTATTAGATAGTATTCCTAATTTCAGTAGCACTATAACACTAGACTTTTTTTCCTCAGAAATGTCTTTACTTTTTCCCATTTCGTCCTTTTCAAAAAAAACACTTGTGTTTACAAAAAAAAATTATATTTTATGAACTAAAATTAAAAATTAAGTTTTTTTCACAAGACACGATAACTATATAACCTCTTTGAACAAAACAACAACCAAAACTCAAGAAACTTCACTAATAAATGAGATAGGACTATTTTTTGAACTTTCAACTATCTGTCTACCTGTGCTAATTAGGGACCTTTCTCAGAAAAAGGGTTTGAAATTTTGTAAAGGGTTAAATAATCCAGGTATATTTTACATATTATTGAAAGTAATATACATGATATTAGATATCAATAGAAAACTTAAAGTATTTATGTAAAATAAATATAATAATCCAAAAGATTTCAGAGTATTCAAAAAAATAATGGGTGGCCCTAATTCATTGAGTAGATACTGTAGAACTTCCAAGAATTTGAGTAGTGTGGTTGTCAATAATGGGTAGAATTGGTGAATGTTACACGTGTGTAAAGTGATCACTCAAACCAGCCTATGACGGTCGTAAGCCCCGTAAATGCCCAGACTTCCATTTTCTTCTTCATCTTTGATGAGATGTCAAAAAATAATATAGTAATTTGTCACTTATGTAGGCAACAGTCGATGCATAATATCTGTCTATTTGGAAATAAGTAAAGAAATATATCGTAGTGGTACAGGAGAAAGTGACCAACTAACAAAACGTAAACCACTTTTGTCACTTTTGCTTGGCAAGAAAATAAATATCAATGCAGTTAGTCATTTTTAACAATATATTCGTATTATACTTTCAAGTTTAAAATCCTTTGAGATTTTTTTCAGGGCAATATTAAGCTAGTAAGATATCAAATAGTCAATGATCACGTTTTTGTAAGAAATGCACTTGGTCACTTTCTCCTGTATGACTACGATATAATACTTTTTTTAAACGTAAAGATGTATAAAACATACCTACAAACATTTTTCTTACATTAAAAATATAATAAATTTTAATACTTATATACAAATCTGTAAAACGAGAAGGAATAATAAAATTATTTGATCAAAATGCGACTAATCGAACCAAGTAAATGCATGCGTTAGGAAAAAATACATGCTAAAAATGACTGCGTTTTAAATGACTTCGTATATGCATACAGTTACATACTTTAAACACAAACATAACTAATAATAACACAGGCTGCCATGGTTTTTGCATTTTCAACATATTAGAGGTATTCTGTCAGTATTGCAGTGGCTAGCGTATTTAGATTACGGAGAGATTTTGGAACAGGTAGATGATTTCGTGTATTTGGGTAGTATGTTTTCTAGGGATGGAAAGATTGATAAAGACATAGAAACGAGAGTGAATGCTGGTAACAAAGTGAATGGTGCACTGAAATCAGTTATAGCAAATAAAAACCTATCAGCGGAAGCTAAACTGGCAGTGCACAACGGAGTCCTGGTTCCAACTCTAATGTATGGAAGTGAAACATGGAGTTGGCAAAAGAAGGATGAAAGTAGACTGAATGCAGTCGAATTGCGATCTCTCAGAAGAATGTGTGACAAAACGATGTATGATAGATGTGCGAATAGTGAAATAAGGAAGGAATGCAAAGCTGAGATAAGCATTATCGATAAAATTAAGAAAGGTGTGTTGAGATGGTTTGGACATGTAGAACGAATGAGTGAGGAAAGAACGATAAAACAAATTTATGAGGCGAATGTTAGCGGGAAAAGAAGCAGAGGAAGACCGAGAAAAACATGGCACGATCAGGTATGCCAAATACTTGAAAGTGGTCAGGTTAGGAGTCGTAACAATCGGCGGGTATGTATGAGGAGATGCATGAACGTGGAAGAGGCGAAGAATGTTTGCAAGGACAGAGTGGTGTGGCACTCTATTCTCTCTGCCTACCCCTGCGGGGAAGCGGCGTGATGGTTAGTTAGTTAGTTAGTTAGGTCCTGTGTTCGATTCCCAGGTCGGTCAAAATAGCCATGCGATAATTCACTCAAATATTTATTTAATATCACCCTGAGATGGTGCCCGAAGCACAGCATTGATCCCCTTCCCTTCATGTAATGTACAATCAAGATAAAACTCCTATGATACTATGAAATACCCTATGCACCACTAGGTGAGGTTAAGGATTTAAAAAGTACATTTTTTCTTTAAGTATTCTACGATACTGATCATGAATTTGAAGTAAATTTAAAAAAAATTGTTTCATATACATTTTTAATTGCATGAAGGCAAGGTGACCAGTCCTGAGCTAGTAACAGTCCAGGGTGATATTAAATAATCCTTCTTCTTTTGTCTAAATCCTGTGGATTGGTCTGCAGCAACAAATGACGCCTCTTTCGCCAGAAGAGGTGTCATTTTGGCCTCCTTGGCGAAGGAGGTGTCATTTGAAATAATATGAGGGCGAAAATTACTTATTTTTATTTTGACACCCCTGGAAATCGATAATTTTTCATACAAGGAAAGTTCTGAAAATATTGTTTCCAATTTTTAAAATCAGTTATTTTACTAACAATATTCGGACACTTAATAAAAATCATAGATTTATAAAGTACATATCGCTCACTCCTTTCAAGAATGTCATAAATCAAAAAACTTGATTTTTCAGGAGAAAGTTTTTAAAGTTTAAAAATATAACACAATGTATTAAAAATAAATATCAAGCCACTTATAGAACTTTTTATTGTGCAACACATCTTTTTAGGTAAAACATGAAGGTTTTTTGTCCATTTGAAAAATATTTAATATATTTAAACAAATAATTAAACAATACCTTTTCTTCAAAATGCAAAAACAACATTTTCTGCCCTGTAGCGGGTAAATATTAAGTTAAAAATATGCCACTTTTTCAGGGATATAGTAGATTTTCTGGGCATTCCGACATGCACAACTGAAAATTGACGATTTTTGATTTATGACGTTCTTGAAAGGAGTGAGCGATATCAAATTCAAGTTGAAATTTGTCAGCCTATGTTCTTATTTTACGAAATTGTAATGCGTCTTATCATAAAGGAATTGCAAATATACAATACTACTGCTGTCCTCATTTGAAGTCAACGAGAATAAAATTACAAATTTAAAAATAAAATATTTTGGCTCTTGACAATTTAAGTTTAAAGTTTGCACTTGAGGTCACTGTTGACTATCTCCCTCCACCACGTGGCCCTCTCCATGGCGCCGGGACTGTGGAAGAACTCCGTCTGCAGGTTTTCATAAAGCTGAAAAAGAAAACATATTCAAGATTTCTTTATATTGATTTTCCAACACCAAGATAAGAGTAATTAAAGATGTCGTTAGGTGGGGAAGGCAACGAAGGAGACATATGAGGAGAATGGAACTATCCAGACTCGGGGGAGTCTGGATAGTTCCATTCTCCTCACATGCTTTTTACTTGTTATTAAGTAAATTTTGACCAGCAAAATTATTTGATTTATTTAAAAAACTTGAATAAATACATTTAAAATTTCCCAATACATATTTGTTTAATTTGAAAAAAATACCCTACAGATTCTCTGTACTGTAATCCGAACGCTCCAATAGTCCAAACAGAGGGTAAATTTTCTGCATTTAAATTATATAGGTTCTGCTGTATATGTAAAAAAATAAAAAATAGGAAGCTCCCTTGAGATAGTATGAATCACCCTTGAGGTAATATGAATAACCATTGAGGTAGTAATAATCACCCTTGAGGTAGTATGAATAACCCTTGAGGTAGTATAAATAACCCTTGAGGTAGTATGAATCACCCTTGAGGTAGTATGAATAACCATTGAGGTAGTATTAATCACCCATGAGGTAGTATGAATAACCCTTGAGGTAGTATGAATAACCCTTGAGGTAGTATGAATCACCCTTGAGGTAGTATGAATAACCCTTGAGGTAGTATGAATCACCCTTGAGGTCGTATGAATAACCATTGAGGTAGTATTAATCACCCATGAGGTAGTATGAATAACCCTTGAGGTAGTATGAATCACCCTTGAAGTAGTATGAATCACCCTTGAGGTAGTATGAACCCCTAGGTATTATTTTCCGAAAATGGTGTCATATAAATACAAAATTATTATTACCTTTCCATCAGATTTTCCCAGGACGGAATTGAGAACAAAATCAGGCGGTGCCAGGGCGTCAGCAACAGATACAGTGTCAGGTTTCAACTTGGTGCAAGTTTCCAATATCCCTGACCTGACCATATCCGCGAGGCACGAACCAGTCGCATATCCACCCTGGTACAGCAGCGTCAAGTGCTTATCCAACAATGACAACCCATACAGCACGTACATATTCTTCAGTACAGGCTGCAGGGACGGGTCCACTCTAGGTATGGACTGGCCGTAGTACATCAGGACAATGTATTCGGAGTAGGTGCGGGTCAAAAGGCTCGATCTGTACACTTGGCTGTTGCAGCGGGCGGCAAACTTGGTTTGCCCTTTTGCCATCTCTTCCTGTATCTTGGATTCTGTCTCCTTCAGGAGCCAACATATCAGCCAGCGGTAGCAGGACATAATGACTGCAATTAGTAAAGTAAATAATGCAGTTCAGACATAAAATGTATAACACTTGATGATTAACCTAGCCGGCTCAAACAGGGGGATTGAAATCCCCCGTATATAAATTATAATTTGATAAATTAAGTATTATACGAGCCACACACTCCATATATCCAGGACCTTGAGCATGGTAGTCAAATTTGCTAACCACCTCACTATAGAGGTGGATGGTGAAGAAATAATCAATTGCTTACCAGCCATAGATGCCTTCTTATAATTTAAATGTAGAATTGAAATATGATTAAATAGTTATAAAAATATTTACTCACATTCTTCATTTGTTACACTTCTGAACTTATTGGGGCTAAATGTTGTGTTAAGAATTTGAGAAGCGTCGGAAATGAAGGATATGGTTCCCAAGGGAGATGAAACCGGTATCTGTCTATTCTGACAGCCATCCCACTGCCTCAAGAGCCAGTTACTGGTCTGCTGGCCCAAAACATGGTTGTCACCTTCGTATGTGACAGTTGGATCGTGGCTGTTACGAAGATCTCCTAAATTTGCAGCCTGCAGAGCAAAAAAGGGAAATGTTAATTCCCAAATGTGCAAATTTTAAACATTAAAAAAGGGTAATTTCGTTTATTATTTCCCATTTTTATAGTAATTATTGTCTAAGAAAGAAAAAAAAATTATTTCAATAAAAGTAAATTGTAAAACGAATGTAAGTCCCTCTTCAAGTAGAAGAGCTCAGTCTCTTTTTTGGAGAGAACTGCGTTCTTTATTTTAAGATTGTTAGAAATGTTTAGAAAATTAATTAAAATTGTAAAAACATTGTAACCATATTAAATAAAAACTAAAATATGCCCTCGGCACTAGAAAACCCAGTGAGGATATATTGGTGAACAGTAGAATAATTTCAAAGTACATAGTTGAATTCTTCATGCGAAAATGCCATTCTTTGGGTGGTAATAATATGTATTTGTACATATAAAAACTATAATTGTCATAATTTTTTGCTAAAAATAAATGAAAAGATGTGGAAGAGCCCATTTAAATTAAATTAATTAAATGAGGTCAAAACAAACATTGATTTATCGAGATTTGTATTCTTAACCGCTTCATACATTTGAACGAGTCACACTCGCGCGCTAAATGCGTTTCAATTTTGAAATTTGCATTTACTTTTTCGACAATGAATTAGTACAAAATATTGTAGACGTAATTGTAAATTAAATGTGCTTTAATTGTTATATTTTATTTATATTTTTTATATATATTATAAAATAATTGTTATATTTTATTTGAAAAGTGGATAAACTTTGAGTAAAACTTTTTTTTTTAAACAGTTTTTATAAAAAAAACCCAAGCGGTTAAACTCTAGTGGTTAAATGATTTTTTTAAAATTGATATTCAAAATAAATTAAGATAAAGTAACCTTAAGACATTGGTTACGGTGAAGTTTGTTACAAAAATAAAATTTGACATGGGCTATATTAGATCGCATTGAAAGAATGACAACAGGAAAGAATTGATAGTATTTTTATAATATAGTGACACATATGCAGCAAACCAAGACACAATATTAGACTTTTAAGACGTGTTTTATTGTGCATGAAATTGAAGGTAACCGAAATGCACAAAAATGTGTACACCGCTGCAACATAATATTTCTGAAATGCACAAATATATATGTATATCGTAGTCGTACAGGAGAAAGTGACCAACTAACAAAACGTAAAATGTTCATAAGGGCCATTTAAGTCACTTTTGCTTGGCAAGAAAATAAAAACCAATGCAGTTAGTCATTTTTAACAAGTCAATATATTATGTTCCCAAGTTTAAAATCACTTTGGGATTTTTTTCAGGGCAATATTAAGCTAGTAATATATCAAATAGTCAATGATCACGTTTTTGTAAAAAATGCACTTGTTCACTTTCTCCTGTATGACTACGATATATATACTGCGTAAACAATGTGTTCTTCTTCTCTAGCCTTCTGTTCTCCACTGCTGGCCTCTTCCGTATCCTTCTATTTCCTTTGGTTGGTTTGTATGTTAAACAAAATGTCAAGATAGATTAATTTACTCAGTATGCATTCTGATAATTTAATGTTTAAAAATTAAAAATTGAGTAACCTTGAGATAGCCATGGCCTCCGCACGCCTCACGAGCTTCTTGCGCACAGTGTAATGCTGTCCAGGTCAGGAGGGGCTTCGAAGCCGATACCATGGCGTGAATTTCAGCCACCAATTCACTCTTGAAACACACAAACACCACATTATTGAAACCAATAAAGGGTTTTAAGATCGAAAAAATACTAAAGGCTGAAAAAATATAATCACCAGATTGTCAAATTTCTCTCCAGAATTAGATTTTTGCACGGTTTCTAGGTAGATGTCAGTAAATACTGCGACAAATATCTTCATAACAGCTGCGGCTGCGAGGTAAGGAAATAATCTCCATTGCTGAAAATAAACACAATAATGATTGTATCAGGTATAATGAAAATTGAGCCAATTATATCAAAATTTGTGTAACACTTTTAGAAATTATGACACTGATTGTATCACTATCAAAATTAAAAAATACCTTTTATTAAAATAGGTGGTTATAATAGTTATTGGGAAATTCTCTCTTTGACCCATTTCCATGGATCTTACAAAACATACATTCACAATTACTTGGGAACCTATTTCGTTGAAAAATATACACTATATATTCATATAAAAGAAATAACAAATAATTAATAATTAATTAAACTAATATTTAGCTAAAATACATATTTTTTTTAAATGATTTTGCTTAAAAATGTTAAAATGTTGTGAACATTATGCTAATCCCTAATAAAAATACAAAACTGCAATGAAAATATGACACCCAAAAAATGTTACATAGTTGTTTGTTGCATAGTTTTTTTCACAAAAGAAAGATTCCAACCAGATATGTCCTTATATTCTCATAAATTTCCAATCACAGAAAGAACAAAATACATATTTCCGTAGATGTCCGCTTACATGGAGTTGGTATTCAATGATTGGCATTTCCCCGCGACCGTCGTCCCCAAACTGTTTGCGGAGGGCGGCGTATCGTATGGCGATGACCACGGCCGACGTGAGGGTGTGCGTGCTCTCCTGCATGATGCCCACTCGGCCCGCGGACAGGTTCTCCAGAGCCGCTCCGAGGATGCGGGCGGGATCGGTGAAGGAGCTTTCATATTCTCCCTCAGGAGTCACATCACCGGTCCGATTCAGAAGGTTCTCCCTCTTAATACGGTAATTTTGAAACATGATGAATCTAGCAATGAAAAAGACATAAATACAGTTTTACCTAAGAATTTAACATTTCAAATGCGCAATAATAATATATTAAAATATATTTTGATTGTAATTATTAATGTGTAAAGGCAACTAGCCGTAACTCAAGTTGCAGCAACACGGCTCAAAACATTCTTATAACTGGCCTCTATCATATACAATAACAGATTTCGCTCTATCTCTTTCCTTTACCGAGATATTCATTATTCAAATAGCCGCAAAATTATATTCATTTGATAAGTATTTTGGCAAAAAGTACAATTTTAAGTTAACTATAAACTCGTTTATTTTAAAACTGCTGTTTTTAACTTGCGGCCATTTGCCTTTGCACATTAGATTATTCAGTTTACTGAATAAAATAAAAGAATAAAAAAAAGACATAAAATATGGTGTAGCAAAAAAACATAAATGTTTTCCTCATAGTAACACACTAATGTTATTCAAATTAAAAATAAAATATAAAATAATACCCTCTTACCCGTTATCAATTCCATTCAATCCAATCTTCTCGCCTATATCCCCAACTATTATTCCAGGGTAAGGCAACAGAGTTCCGGGATCTCGAACGGGAACAACGAAAGCATGTAGTCCGTGACAAGTTCCATCAGCAGTGTAGAGTTGTGCAAATACTAATGACAGTGTGCACGTTTTACCTGGAAGAGAAAAAACAATTTTGAAAAAATATTACTTTCAAAATACGTATTTTGGCATTGGTTATTAAACACGTTAACTTTACTGAATAGTACATATATGTATTATGAATTCGGTATTTCTTTAATCGAGGCAGACAAATTTGGGCAGTGGGCAAAATGAGGACATATTAGACATTTCTGTTGAAGAACTTTCAAAAACAGATAACAATTTGCGATTGTACCATAAAAATTAAATCTGTGGGGATGTTGTTGTTAAAATTGAAACAGCAAAAAATAGATGAAGGACCATGTGTTATAGCGTAATGTTATACTGAGATACTGAATTATGTAGAAGTAAGAAATTACCGAATGCATTGTAATTTGAGAGTTCGAGATCTCAGCCTTAATGTTAAACCAATAAATAATATGAATTGTACTAATTTTGCGATTGCTAAGAAATAATACTAAGATTTATCAATCAATGTTTTCTTGTTTAGTAAATGAGAACAAAATATACATAAATATCTATCCTTAAGGCTATAGCAATAAATCGAGGTAATACGTTTACAAAAAATAAGTATATCATATTGTACATTCTCCAAAGCAAACTAAGTACAAGGATAATCTAGATAACTAACATATATGGAGAAAAGTTGATTTTAATCGAAATGGCTGAAAATAATGTCAAACATCCAAAATTTATTAAAAAAAAATAAGGTAACTTATTAATTGCCAGTTTCGTAATTTACTGCCTCAAGGGCGCTTTTTAATCAAATCATTTTAAATATAATTCTGTTAAGAAATTTTCATACATTTACATTTATGCTAGATAAATATTGCAATCTTGCAAAACTCGCATATTTAAATTTATGAAGAATTTCATAACTGCAAATAAGTAAAAAAAAATGTTTTAAAGGAATTGCGCAGTTGGTAATTGCGCATTAAATTTGAAAGAGGTCAGCAGTAAATAATGTAATTTTAATGTTACAGATATGAATGCAATTTTAAAAAGCATGATCTTTTGAGTACGCATGGAACTTCTCATATCATATTAGAATATAAACTAGACGTCATTAAGTATAGTTTTACAAACAAATACTGAATTTATAATTTTGTCTCCAACCATTATTTACTGCTGAGCTCTTCAAATAATATTTATAGGAGATATTGCATCATGCTGATACAAACTAAATAGACTTTAAATTGAAATGTAACAATATTAATTTTGATATTGAAGTGCATAATTGATAAAAGCAGAATCATTACGGTAACTGAGCAGATTGAACAGAATTGATGAAGTGGTTAATAATGTAGAAAGTTTAATTTAATTTAAATTATGACCAAAAAATTACCAACAGTCATGATGAATACATACAATGTTTTTTTGTGCTGTAATACTTCTGAATCATATTCGAATTTAAAACAAATTATGAATAAATTTTTAAGTAATAAATAATAAAATATGTTTTAATCATCTTCCTTCGATTTTGAATATCTAAATATGTTAATATGATAATAAAAAGCATAGTTTTTAATGACACAATATAAAATTAATGAAAAAAAAACTACTACTCATCGGAAATGTGACTCATTTGACTGAAATTTTCAGTATTCAACATGTGTACATAATTAATTTATCACAAAAACTTTATAGCTGTTGTAAAAGATTTTTTTTGGATATCTGATTTACGTATGAAAATTTTAATGAACTAGTCTAATGGTTGTACTTTAGTTGAGATAAAAAGAATCAGAAATACATTTTAGAATATATATATGTTTTTAATCAAAATATATATATCGAAGACATGGAAACATGCCAAAAGCATATTAGCACACTAAGGATGGGAAAGGTATTTCTACCCGTTGGGTTGATTGATGCTTAAGAATGGCAAGGGTAATTTTAATATCTGAGCTGGCCTCATTTCAAAGGCAGAAAAAAAGAAATTATACAATTATATTTTTATATGAATATTATATACCAATATCTTACAACATTTTGAATGTGTCCAAATACTTGTTCACAAAATCTGGATTATCTCCAATTACAGGAGTTATTTTCATATTATTTTTTTGACATCTCATCAAAGATGAAGAAGAATATGGAAGTCTTTTCATCTCACCAACAGATGTATCTGGTGAAGTTCTGATGATTCAAGAAAAACGTTTCGAAATTGGTTCATATATATAGAACTTCCAAGAATTTGAATAGTGTGGTTGTCAATAATGTGTAGAATTGGTGAATGTTACACATGTGTAAAATGATCACTTAAACCAGCCTATGACGGTCATCAGCCCCGTAAATGCCCAGACTTCCATATTCTTCTTCATCTTTGATGAGATGTCAACAAAAAAAAGTTATAATAATAATAATATCAATATCTTTGTTAATATCTTAACTAGGTATATGTAGAAAAATTTGAAATCTCGTCACCAGCAGGCGTAAAAATACCCATCCTTAGTGAGTTAATAAAATAAAATTATTTAAAATACTAAAATATCATTCTTACAAAAAAACTTAATTTGATATTCAATATGATAAAAAGTCTTATCACTTAGATGGAAAATACTATGAAGAATATTAATCATTAGACTTTGTGACTTGAGCGCAAATTGTAAAAAAAATTGATCATAAAAATATAATATTTATTTATTACTAAGCAAAAAAATGTCAGGTTTTCATTCTCCTTACTGTGATTACTCCACACCCCATAAAATGATTATGACACCTGAACCTATAAAGCTTCGAGAGAGCTAGATGTTTAGGAAAATTACTGTCCAAGAAGTTGGCCAATCATGGAGCTAGTCAAAAACTAACTAACTAACTAACCATCACGCCGCTTCCCCGCAGGGGTAGGCAGAGAGAATAGAGCGCCACACCACTCTGTCCTTGCAAACATTCTTCGCCTCATCCACGTTCATGCATCTCCTCATACATACCCGCCGATTGTTACGACTCCTAACCTGACCACTTTCAAGTATTTGGCATACCTGATCGTGCTATGTTTTTCTCGGTCTTCCTCTGCTTCTTTTCCCGCTAACATTCGCCTCATAAATTTGTTTTACCGTTCTTTCCTCACTCATTCGTTCTACATGTCCAAACCATCTCAACACACCTTTCTTAATTTTATCGATAATGCTTATCTCAGCTTTGCATTCTTTCCTTATTTCACTATTCGCACATCTATCATACATCGTTTTGTTACACATTCTTCTGAGAGATCGCATTTCGACTGCATTCAGTCTACTTTCATCCTTCTTTTGCCAACTCCATGTTTCACTTCCATACATTAGAGTTGGAACCAGGACTCCGTTGTGCACTGCCAGTTTAGCTTCCGCTGATAGGTTTTTATTTGCTATAACTGATTTCAGTGCACCGTTCACTTTGTTCCCAGCATTCACTCTCCTTTCTATGTCTTTATCAATCTTTCCATCCCTAGAAAACATACTACCCAAATACACGAAATCATCTACCTGTTCCAGAATCTCTCCGTTTACCAATATTTCACTATGTCATTTATAACTAACTAAACTAACTAACCATCACACCGCTTCCCCGCAGGGGTAGGCAGAGAGAATAGAGCGCCACACCACTCTGTCCTTGCGAACATTCTTCGCCTCTTCCACGTTCATGCATCTCCTCATACATACCCGCCGATTGCTAGTTATTTTTAATATACGATTTTGGGTAGTTGGTCTTTGGAGAAATCAATCATTTGTGGTTTTGATATTCAGATAACTGACGTTCAAAGACATGACCGGAATTCGACAACTATATAGCTTTTTCCATTTAAAATACAATTTATCAGTTTAAGGCAAAGATTATGAATCGTGTTACCTACTTACCCAAATTTCCTACCCAGCATTTGGCGGCTTCAAAATCTGGAGTATTGATAATGAACTCCTGGGATTTTGGATCGTATGTCGCTGTGGTCCTCATAGCCTTAGTATTACTACCGTGTGCCACTTCTGTTAATGCCAACGACGATAAAACCTTAAACAAGTCAAAATCGTAAGCATAATTCTTTTTCAAATTAGTACATAATCAAATAAATTCATTAGAATGTAAAAAAAAATCCTTCAAAAACAAGATCTGTTTTTCAAATATCATTTTAAAAGGTTACCTTTGCTAAATATATAATAATAATAATAATAAATCCCTTACCGCACCCCAATGGTGAATAGGGCACTGCCTCATATAAACGCAGTGTTATCTCGATCGATTACACATGAAGGAAAGGTGATCAGCCCTCCACTTCAGGTACCAGTCCAGTGTAATATTGAATAAATATTAGAGTGAAAAAATCACCTATATTTATTAAACCCCCCTGGGAATCGAACCCGGGACCTCCAGAACGGTAGGCGAGCATGCTGACCATTACACTACGGAGGCGGACAATTGATTCATAATTGAAATATCACTATGACACAATGCAAACACACTTTTCTGGATTTCAATAAGAATTTTACACACAAAAGAATTCATTAACAATGAATTTAATCAATTTATTTAAATCTTAATAATCATACACTTTGCTCGATATTTTATTTATTTTTGCTTACAAAAACAAACATCGTACATTATTACATACGTATATACTTTCATATTTCAGCTTTTATAACCTTTATTATTTACCAAGGACAAAAAAGTGGACCAATTGCAGTGTAACACCTTTTTTTTGTTGTTTACTTTGTGTAATACCATTTTAAAATATTTAAATATTCAGCGTTGAATTTGTAGAACTCCATTTTAATTTATGTATTAATTGTTAAATCAAACACAGATTTTTTGATTCTACTAAGCTATATTTCGTTTGAAAATGCCATAACTAGGCGAAACAATTGTCACAATATTATTTTTTATGTGTTTTTTAACAATAAAATACAACTTAGTAGACTCCAAAATAAACCACTTTAAAACACTACTTCATATCAACCGGTTTCGGAATAACCATTCCATCGTCAGGTCACATGTAGACTACATTTCTACAGTCTAGAAGAGAGTACTACAGTCTACTTGTCTAGTCTACATTTGACCTGATGATGGAACGGTTATTCCGAAACCGGTAGTGATGAATTAGTATTTTAAAGTGGTTACACAAAGAAAATGATGAATAATAAGGGGGGTGTTATACATATTACCAAACCACATAGTTAATAATGCTTTTAACATATTGATTTAGGGCAATTTTTTCACCAACCCTGACCTAATTAGTATATTAATTAGGGTCGTATACTAAGCATTAGTAACCACAAACCCAATTCTGATGTGTACAATGTTTTTTGGCGTCTCACGCTCTACCAAAATTAAGCAAATGGAGCGCTTACGAGCGTCTCCCGCTCTCTACCAACAGTATGTAAAAGACGGTTTAAAGCATTTCCCGCAAAAAATGTATTGAGATACTGTTTAAAATACAACTTTCATCAAATATGCAAATAACGCTTTTAAGCGTTTCCCGCAAACAGTGCGTTAATATATATATTTTTTTGAAACAGATAAATATTTGTGTTTTTATAATTTATACAAATATTTCAATTTTATACTATTTCTATGAGCCTAAGCGGCTCATTATTAGAAATAGTTTGTGGGAGAGTGGGTTCGAACCGAGAAACTCTGACTTCAGAGTCAGAGACACTAACCACGGGACAACAACCCGACTAATATACAAAATACAGTTGCATTGTGTTCATAATATGTACATAAATTCATATACCAGTAGTGGAGACCAAGAAGCAATCGTAATGTTAATTGAAATATCCTACCTGTCGATTCCAAGCTGCCCTATATATGGGAAGATGTCTCTCTGTACCCAGGGATAATAGAGTATTGGTAAACAGATGTATCCCTATAGCCATCTTTACAGATACATTAGGATTTAATGACTGCACTGCCTCATTAACACTCATTAAATGCCTAGTCTGAAAATCAAAGAAACAAAATTTAAAAAATATTTTAAACACTATGTATGTACCCAGTGTTCCCCTCCGTAGTGTAATGGTCAGCACGCTCAGCTACCGTTCTGGAGGTCCCGGGTTCGATTCCCAGGGGGGGTCAAATAAATATAAGCGAATTTTTCACTCTAATATTTATTCAATATTACCGTGGACTGGTGCGGAAGCGGAACCTGCAGAAAAGCAGACCTGAAGCGGAGAGCTAATCACCTTTCCTTGGTGTGTTAACGATCAAGATAACACTGCGTTTATATAATGCAGTGCCCTATTCACCATTGGGATGCGAATAAGGGTTTGAAAAATGTATCCAGTGGCGTGCACAGAGAATATTTTTTTTATATTTTTTATTTTATTTCTTTAGTTAGCTTATATTACATGTAATACAAACTATTTTTTACACTTCATAACATCATATATATATATTTGCATTTTCTTACAGAAAACATTTATTCTTAAATTCTTTCAGACTCTTTTCATTCTTCATACATTCAGGCATCTCATCATACATTTTCAAACCCTTACACATTAAACAATTTTGCGACTCTGTTATTTTTCAAAAATGGCAGTCCTATTTTATCCTTATTTCTAGTACTACGTTCATGAACTTTTTTGTTTAAAACTTTATCCTTAAAATATTTTACTAAAATACATAATTAGGGTAGGTAAGAGAGGTAGTTAGTAGGGTAAGCTAGGTACTACATACTAGTAGTAAGGTAAGCTAGGTCGAACTCAGTAAGGTAGGGTAGATACTGGTTGCACTTTTATGTATAACAGCAATTTCATAACATTTATATAAAGAAAACCCAATTTACATACAGAAAACTTAATGACATAAAATTTATGACACGCTCAAGGGAAATTTCTCAACGCGCCCGCTGGAAGGTTAATCTATGCAACTAAACATATTTTACAGACAGTAAATTCTGTTTGCAAATCAAGGCATTTCTTCCATAGGGATTTTTGTTTTCAACCCAAATTTTACGTGTCCCCATAAATTCCCAAAAAACTAAGGATTATTTCAGAAAACTTGTAAAAAGCATTTTTTTTATCCCAATACAATTCTTCGTATTTAAGTGTTTCAAATTACGATTAACAAAAAATATATGAAATTCAATCACGGTACGTACTCTTTTAGTTTGTCTGATCATGAAATTCAATGAAAATATATATGATAGACGAATGCTTGTTTAAATAACATGCAAACGAAAGCAATTTAATCTATAACATGTTATTATCTGCATTATGATTAATAACTAGCATATATACTTGCTTTCAGTCAATCGTCATAGTAATATAAAATATAAAAATGCAATAAAAAAATATTTTTAGATATGTAATATTTTGAGTTGGAAACATTATATCCGCGGTTTTGTTAGTTATGTTTTAAAAATGAAAGAACCTAAAATGTTTCCATTTTAGAGATTTGTCTGCAGGTGGGAGAAAAGAGAGGGAAGGAAAGTATAAAATATACATGAGAACACCGTAAGACAAACTAAAAATTAATTTAGTTTATTTAGCAATTGGTGGAATCAAACCAGCGATATCAGTTTCGGAATTAATTTATATTGTTTTACAAAAAATTCTTAATCCTCTTTGAACTTTTTACTGATCAGAAATTTAAAGTGTACTGTTTTTTTTGTTATAATAAATATCAAGGCAAACGAATTCCACCAGGAAATGTCTATATAATTATAAAAAATATATTTTAATTATCAATATTCAAAGATTATATTTATATGACGAACTTATTTTTATTATGAGTGTGGTTAGAACATTCTTGAAGGGTGAAAATCATGAAATTAAAAGAAAATCATAAAATAGAAAGATGCTGAACAAAGTGTGAAAATATCAAGATTGAAATAAATACTGTTTTTCATAATTAAACTTTTTTTTACATACTACGCTTTCCACACTGACAAATTTGATTTCAGTTTCATATTTATATAAATCAGCATAAATTTACCCCTGTTTTGCACCACCATCAAAAAAGAAAAGATGATGAATATGATGAGAAAATATCAATGTCCATAAAAGGATTTTTTTAATTCTTTACTTAGGAATTTATGCTGTAGGATGGATGGCTTGATTTAAGATTTAGGGATTAAAGCCCAAAAATTGCATAGTAGTTTTAAAAAATTATGTCCATAACCAACCTACGAAATTATTGTTTGGAGTTAAAAATAGGTAGGTTGTGAATGCATTATATAATGCTAAAATTCAAATCCAATTTAAAAAATGAAATGTATTAGAGAACATATTATTTACCTTGGTTTTGTAGTCAGCATTGATGATGTTTTCTGGCAGGAAATTGTACTTATTAATTTTGTCAATTTGTAGAGCGGTTCGACGTTTTTGTTCATCAACTGGTAGAGTGACGGGAGAATGCGCAAAAAGTGGATCTGCTTCCAGTGTATTCCAAATTTTATACTAAAATTGGGCAAATTATTAAATAAAACTCACAATCATTTGAAAGACATCAGCGGATTTATTAAAAAAAAAACTAGAACGTACCTTAAGTTTTAAAAGAGTAGGGTCCTCAAATACTAGTCTTAAACGTTTCCATTCAAATTTAGCTTGTTTCCTGTATTGGTCCAGGGCACCTGATGGTAAATCAGGGATAAAGTCATATTCAGAGACCTTCCCGCGCGTCTCATCGTCGGTTTTCAGATAAGATGTCATTTTAAAGGAATTTCAATAGGTCAGCAAATTTATTTGCACTAAAATATATACTAAATGCCACGCCTAACCCCAAAATTGATTTAATGACCAACCTATTTCGAGCCTCTACGGAGATAGCTTATAAGACAATTAAATTAATGTATTAAACTTCTATAGATTTAAAATGCTCTTTCTAAAAAATAGTATGAAAATATATAAATTAATCATTCGACACATCACCACGATTTAAAATTAACATCCCGACAACTTAGTGACAGATTACTCTTATGGCAGAAAAAAAGGCGGAGCGGCGGATTGACACTCGCGACAAAACCACAGACAAAATCGGAAATTTGAAACTGACGGAAGGCGACGCACGGCGATGGACGTGATGTAGGTAGGTAGTTATGTACATATTATGCATAAGTTACCATACACGTACGGATTATGAAAATACTTTTATAAAAATTAACTAATAAAATTTATACCGCTTACCCATTGTAAAGACTATAATTCAAATTCAAATTGAATTTCGTCCTAGGTTTAGAATATGCTAAGCTCCAAAAAATATAAATCAATATTATTGCGTCACGTACCTACCTCACATGTAAAAATATCGGACCGACCTTGGTAATAAAAATTCCTTTCAATAAAGGTCGCTCAGGCCTACTAATGTGGCAAGATCAAAATAATAGCTATACTTCGGCCATTAAATTTACATGCTGAGAATTCGTTGGTAGTAATTTTTTCCAACTGGGCAACAACAAAAACTGAAAAACAACATTTTGAGTGTGTCCAAATACTTGTTTACAAATCTGGGTTTCATCCAACAGGAGTTATTTTTACATTTTGGTATCTCAGTATAGATGGAGAACAACAAGTAAATCTTTTTATTTACAATTTAACTTAGATGTCTCAAATGTACTGTGTCATGAGATTAATCATATATCTAGGAGATTCGAGAATTTTAGTAGTGTGGTTGCTAATCACAAGTAGAATGGTGAATGTTGTATGTGTGTAAAGTGATCACTTAAGTAGGTTATGACAGATCATTATATCTGTAAATACCCAAAACTCCATATTCTTCTTCATCTATGTTGAGATGTCAAAATAAGACCACCAAATGTTGTATGATGTATATATTTATACATATATATATATATATATATATATATATATATATATAAATTTATATATATATATATATATATATATATATATATATATATATATATATATATATATATATATATATATATATATATATATATATATATATATATATATATATATATATATATATATATATATATATTTATATATATATATATATATATATATATATATATATATATATATATATATATATATATATATATATATATATATATATATATATATATATATATATAACGTGGTAATATTTTCCTTTTGAAAATTAAGTGTAAATAATATGTAAAGTGGGTGTATAATAATAAAATAAACAATGTGTTGCTTTGTAATTAAAGTTTATTCTAAATTTATCTTTATAATAATTTTATATCTATCTATCTATCTATCTATCTATCTGATTCTGACAGTTAATTTTTTCCTATCGGATCTCTTTTGTTTAATTCTGTGCGACGCATGCGGCATCTGGTGGTAGAACTGTTTTATGTAGGTACTTTTTGTAAGTACTTAATAAAATGTATAGGTAGGTACCTAGTTATTTTATTACATCTCCCCCCTTGGGGATGAAAATTCATAGTAAAATTTTCACTCGTCCTCCGGATCATCTTCTTGTAGTGAAGGGACTGGTATAAGTTTAGTGATATGATAAAGCTTTTTTTTTTTTCTTTCTTTTTTCCTTCTTTTTTTTCTTTCTTTTTTTTCTTTCTTGTTTTTTCTTTCTTTCTTTTTTTTTCTTTTTTCCGTTCTTTTTTTCTTTTTTTTTTTTTTTCTTCTTGACCTTTTTAAAGTAGACACAGTTTTTTCAATCCTTTTGTTTTTTTCTTTTGAATTCCTTCATTTTTATTCAGATCTCTTAAAGTATCTTCTAATATAACCAAATGTGCAACTTTTAATTGTTCATCTGCATTTTCATTCGATTCTAAAACTGGATTCCTGCTTAGACAATCTACTTCTAAATTCTTCTTTCCTGGAGAATATTTTATTTTATCTTTCGTAGAAGTTTTTTCTACTTTATTTTTATTTTCATTTTTCAAGCACTGTTTCTGTGTTATTTGTATGTCTTCATTTTTATTCTGATCTTTTAAAATATCTTCTAATTTAACCAAATTTACAACTTTTAATTGTTCATTTGCATTTTCCTTCGATTCTAATACTGGATTCCTGCCCACACAATCTGCTTCGAAATTCTTCTTTCCTGGAGTATATTTTATTTTATATTTTGTAGAATTTTTTTCCACATTATTTTTATTTTCATTCTTCAAGCACTGTTTCTGTGTAATTTGTAAATCTTCATTTTTATTATTAATCTTATCATCCTCCTTTGTTTTAAACCAGCACGTTGCTTCAGAGTGATATCGAGTTCCCTTATTTAAATTTTCACAAATCTTACATGGACTTTTATCTTTAATTTTATCACTAGTTCTTAGATTTCCACGTCTTCTTTGATTATCTTTTAATCGTTTTCTTTGATCATCTTCTAATTTTTCTCTCTCACTCCGAACATATTGTAGTAATTGTTTTAATACATCTAATGTTTCATAATCCATTTCCATATTAACAAAATTGTCGTTTTATAACGTGGTAATATTTTCCTTTTGAAAATTAAGTGTAAATAATATGTAAAGTGGGTGTATAATAATAAAATAAACAATGTGTTGCTTTGTAATTAAAGTTTATTCTAAATTTATCTTTATAATAATTTTATATCTATCTATCTATCTATCTATCTATCTGATTCTGACAGTTAATTTTTTCCTATCGGATCTCTTTTGTTTAATTCTGTGCGACGCATGCGGCATCTGGTGGTAGAACTGTTTTATGTAGGTACTTTTTGTAAGTACTTAATAAAATGTATAGGTAGGTACCTAGTTATTTTATTACATATATATATATATATATATATATATATATATATATATATATATATATATATATATATATATATATATATATATATATATATATATATATATATATATATATATATATATAACTTCTATAACCTCGTTTGACAGTAATGTATTTACACAAATTAATCTTATATGACGTTTGCAGAAAGAAACTTTAAATTTATATTATACAATGAAGCTGTATAATAATCAGTACCCATAAAATCATAAAATTCGGAATTACATTTAAAAGAGCTATTAAAAAATGGATAATGGAAAAAGTGTCATCGGTCATGCCATCCGAGATTGCATGACTCATGATAGACAAGTAACTTACAAAACACTGCCGAACAAATGTGCCCTCGGCACGAGAAAACACGATTTGAATGAAGAATTCAATATAAATGGTATATAAAATAATAAAATGATATTGACTTTCATGCAAGTAAGCATAGTTTTGCACTAAGGTGAAGATATTAAAGGTTAATTTGTATTAGCTAAAATGTATACATGTGTTTTTTAATTATCAAATCCAATATGTAGGCTTGTATCACATGCAAGTTAGGAAAATGATAACGGTAAAACAATGTTAGCATGCGTCGATTGCTACGTCCGCCGTTGCATAGGAATTCCAACCTAAGGCTCAAATTATGTATTGTTACACCGAATTAATTTCATCACTTACCAAAGTACTATCAAGTTACATACCAAGAAAATTAATTATCTACGACCTTTACATGAAAAAGGTCACTATCATCCAGATCTGAATTTAAGTAGGGTTTTCTCGCTTAATAGAAAAGAAGCCATTTATTAGCAATATACCTAAATGGCTTATTTTCTAAATGAAAAAAACTACAAACGCCTTGTTAAAATTATATATGTCACTTCACGAGTGTCCAAAGCAAGAAATAGATTCTTTTTTGTGTTTTGTATTGTTTATTTCTACAAAAATACAGTGTTCTTTTTGTTTCAAAAAACAGTTTTTTGACTTATTTTAAACCTATTTCGTCAAAATAGAATTTTTCTTCTTTATCGGTATTTCAAATAGTCGGCAAAACTATTTTCGGCGCAATGACTGTGACATCACGGACCTGCCTCGCATACGCATTTCACGCATTCAGGTTGCAAATAATCCAAACTGAGATTTGGAGGTCATTCGATTAAAATATCTCCTTTTATTTTGTATCTACTTTTTTCCGGTTGGTTAAAAATGTATTCAATGATTTTACTATTTGATGTTTAAAGTAAAAGCAACCATGGTAAAGGAACCTTGAGCAAACCCTGATAAAAATTCGCCACGTCAATTCCAAGATAGTATTATTTATATCGTATGATCATTGGGGCTAGGAAAACTACGGCCTACTGTGTACTTTTTATGCGGCCACCACACTAAAAAAAATATGAAAATAAATTTTTAGACTTTTTTTCATATATTTTTTGCATAAGACTTTTTTAAAACTATAACCATAGTAATGACGTTATTAAATCGCAGACTATAGACGCATGTCTTAGGATCTGAGAGCCTTCCATATAATTATAACGAAAGAAGTACCTAAATATCATAAAAATGCAAACCGATAAAATTTAACCTGCAAAAAAACTGATTACAAAAACAACGAATAGAACTTTTAAATGCTAGTTACGATATGCATACCATTATTTTTAAAAAAATCTATAAACATGTATACATTTTTTTAAATTATATTATTACGTTAAGCGCCATCTCTGCTGAAGAAAATAAACGCATTCGTTGAAATCTACCTAAATAGGTGAATACCTTTAACAGTTCCATTAGAGAATTGTTGGATTTTAGTACGAGAAAAATACACTAGATGTCGCATGCGATCTTATGGAACGATCGAAAGCATGAGTGTGTGAATGAAATAACAATATAGATTATCCATTCGTGCGACAGAGCAAAAGAAACAAATTAAAATTACACACACACCCGCAGGTGAACAAGTCCAAGTTGTTTTACTACCGTTTTGTAATTTCTATCAGACGTATCAGATGTAAAATGGGCGTACGGACGTGTCGCGGTCCGTCGGTATGATCCGTTTGTTATGATTTTTCGAATTCAACGAAGTTTCGAGTGCGGAGTGTTTACGTTTTGTTAAATCGATACCTGTGTACAGTGAAGTTATCGAAAATAAATCGACATTCTTTTCAAAAGTCACGTGTGTTCTTAAAACTGACGTTTACTGTAACTGCGGTGATTTTTACTAATTGCCCATCGGGCGTATATTGAGAAACGTGTTTTTACAGTAAATTGTTTTGATTATTCGTAAAGCTAAACCCGGAATTTTTCCGCGGCTGTGCTGTGACAATCATGTTTGAAATTGTGTTATATTTATTCTGAAATCATTGTCAAATCGTTCTCGGTGCTTTTCTGGAATAATGTCTGCAAGATCAGATTGTAGGAAATTTGCACCGAATATTTTCAACAAGAGCAAATGTACCAATTGCTTCCGGCAGAAGGAAGAACACAGTGCCGAGGCATTGGAATCCAATCGGGTAAGTTTTTCATCTACACTCAATAAAAAAAATCTACAATACGTACTTCCGTTTCATATAAAATAATATTAAGATATTGAAATAAACTTTATTGAGCATCTGGGTTACTTAATATTTTCTTATACGTAAAACAGAGTCGGATATCATTATACGTATTTTCCCTTTTTCCATAGAAGCCTTATAATTTTTACTCCATCATTATATTACTATTCACCCAGTTGCTCCTACTTACCAATATTTTTTGATGCATATTAAAAATTCTGAATTCAAATAATGATTTTAATTAAGAAGAAAACTATTTTTTTCTATGGTCAAACGTTATAAACAAAATTTCCCGCCAAAACCGACATTCCAATAGAATTGCAAGGCAAAAATTCCAATGAGGAATACGCGAAGCTCTTTCAAATTCCAAGTAAACGAGAAGCGAACGAGGTCAATTTTTTATTGTTGTATTTTCATATCAACATTTTTGAAATATAGTATGTATTGTTTCCTAGTATTCAGAGACGTCACTTATTCGCTAACAATAAATATTTTCGTGCCGGTTAGTTTTTGAACCTTTGCGTACCTAGCCAAGTAATAAAATAAGTTGTAGTGGTTGCAAATTAATATTACGTCATAAATATGTAAGAGTGAAAATTTACAAACATTTGTGGGTTGCCTGCTCAAAATTGGCGTCATAATATTTCAAACGACCAAGAGTTTATTGATTTAATTGGCTGGTAAATATCTACACCTACTTTAGTAAAACTGTGAAGTGTCGTGGGTAGATAGTGCTGATAATATAGATTGGACTGACACATTCTGATACATTGTATAAAATTATTCATTATAAATGACCTATAATTAGAGAAAAATGTCACATGAACATAGTACGAGTTTTTTTTATGATTTTTATATGAGTTAAAGTTTTAAAAAAAAATTGTAATGAAACCCCCAACGATAAAAATTAACGAAAAATATATTTATTTTACGTAACAACATATAGTATATGATGATTAAGTATTCAGTGGGTACCTGTTCTGGCAAGTATTTTTGTCTAGAATTTTCAATCTCGCATTTCATTAAATTATATTGTCTTTTTATAGAGATATCAAAATTTACAAGTAGTATAGGTGCCGTGGCACTAGTTTTATAAAACTTTACTAAGATTTAAGATAAACAATGTTGCATAAGCCTAGGTGTGGTTAGATTGAAGTCATGTAGACACTGGGAAATGCAATTAGTAGAAATATGCTTTTTAAAATAACTAAAATTGTCAATATAAAATTTAAATGAATTCAATCGATTTATTGCAGTATTCAGAGTTCATGTTAAATGTTACCTATGCAATTTTTTTAAAAGCCAAATCCATATCCGCATATCTTACCCTCCATACATTTTAAATCGTCGATAGTCGATTATACTTGCTCTATACCCCATATACTTAAAAATCAATATAAACGCAACCCGAATCGTTATGTTTTTGTTCGTTCAAGAAACCTCCGTTTGTTACATTATTACTTATTGCTTTTTTCTTAAACATCAAGTCAAGTAGAAATTATAAAATGAACCCATGTATTCTTAAAATACATTTTTTTTTATCATTACACTTTTTCACGTAGGTTAACGATTGTGTAAAATGCCACATAATGTATTTTACACGTTGCTGAAAATCGCCCTTACACGTCTGAACATGACATGTTATCTGAATATCATAACGAATAAATTGTCTTCATTTTTTGTACTTTATTCCGATGATATAGTATAGAATTATTTAAACCAAAAGTTTGTCCATTTTACATGACAGGAAAAAATGCATAGCAAATGTGAGATTCATCGATATATATTTTGAAAAATAATTACGTGACAGGGGAAATTGTAATTTTTTCTACACAAAAAGCGTGATAACCCTTATAGATATTTGTTTAAAAAATTGGTCAAGATAGTTAAATTGTTTTTCATTTGCATAAATGTGTATTTGTGTTGATTTTTTATCTTTTTATATGTATATCCAAATGATTATAAGAAATAGAAAAGAAATTCAAACTTGACGTACAAAAATGGATAGATGGAAATGTGATAACGTCAATATGTAATGCTATGTGTAATTTTCTACACGTCTGTAAGTGCGTAGTTGATGCACGATATATAAATAAAGTACCTCTAATACCCAGAGTAATGGAAGTTATCTATCTGAAGCACGATTCACATGCTCTCGACTCCTCAAACGAACGGATTAGACGGACGGATGCCGACAATCCATTATGTATTATTCTATATCAAATCAATTGCATTCGTACGGGAATGTGTTATCGTTAGGCAAGACGAGGAACCGCGCCCGTATAACCAATGACCATATAAAATACATTCCCAAAGGCAGATTCATACGTTTACCGTCTACGGAGACAAGTCGTAAAAAAGCCAGAGATCATGCGAGTATCATAACATAGTTTTTTTTTCTTTTTGTCCCGGTTTTCTGATCGATCGGTGCGAAATGTAAACCCGATCTGTGATCATCCTGTTACGCACATATTACGCGGAACAGAGTGACACCTAACGGTTCGGAGTGAAGTGTGACATTAGATATCAGCACTCGATGCAGATGTCGTAAATTAACGGCAACTCAACCTCCAGGCAAGGATTGACCGGGTTGCCAGACAGGAAATCTTCCACCGCAATATTTCGTGATAGAACACCGGGGTCACCGACTACGCAGCCGCAGTTCATAAATCTTTGCCAACGGCTACCATAACAGAACTTCTATAGTCCAAACTGATGAATTTCTGTAATCTACAATATATCGTAATAACATTCTTCACCGGTATCGTTAATCTGTGGGCACAAGGTTCTCTCGTTACAAAAGTAAAGGAAGCGAGTGACGGAAGCTCGTGTTTCGTAAAGTAATACTAAATGATCAATTTCATCGCAAACTGCACGTGTGTACGAAAACAACACACTCATTTTCTTGTTGAGCTACATACACACTTTGAATGGTTTGTTTTGTCACCAGAACGGTTACTAGAATTATTCGTGTCAATATCATAGGTAGAAGCATAAACTGAACATTGTGGGTTGAAATTCGAAATGTATTTTGTCTCCGTAAATCGAAACAATGCCGTAAGAACCTGGCAATGTTGCTTCTGATTCTAGTTATTCATTATTTTTGCATTTGCTTGTTTATTTACTATGGTATTCGATGGTTTAATAAAAATCCTGCGTATTGATCTGCTTTGAAAACGGAAAGGTACATTAATTGATAGACAAAATTTTGTACTTTGACCTGTAAAAGTTTTTTGTATTTTACCTCCTACGAGAGTTCACTAATGGTCGCTTTCAGGTCATTGATCATTAGTGCCCTTTTTGACTAGAAGGTCAAAGAATATATTTCGCTTCCGTACATCATTTTATGTACGTACTTTTGCTATACTTTAATTCACACTACCAAAAAAACATAATGACTATTCGGTCCGTTATTTCATGTACTCCACATTTAAATAGTATTTTACGCTTATAACACATTTGTTACATAAACTATGGATTTTTTAGCATCAAAACGATTTCCTTAGCATTTGTATTAATCTCTGGAATTCAAACGCATGCTTAAGGTCGTGATGTGTATAATATGGGAATAAGAGCGATGGCTCGTGCCAGACACACAATGCATTCCTTGCGTGATACATTTTTTCTCCTGACATTACTGCATATTATTATTTAGGGTTTCTTACAAAGGTAGGTGTACCTCTTTTCTGAGAAGTTCTGCTTCATGTTATGTAGATTCGAACCATTACTCTGTTGCCTTTTTATAATATTTTGAACCTTTGAACGTTTGGTTATTTAATTTTCTTTCCCTCGTCGCACTTTGTTTGCTTCATTATAATAATAATCGATCGTTCACTTCATTGAATCGGTAATTTTACGATTTATTACACTTTCTACAAAACTTTTTTCTATTCTATTCAAAACATTCGTAATTTGTTTAAAATTTACAGTTATTATAATAATATGTATGTGATTTCTGAGATAGATAAAATGTATATATCTTAAAATATAAACATTTTAATTTATATGTATTTCAATATTCGATAATCAATGATGTCATTTTGTTACCGGCAATTGAGAACTCGCATCAATATCGATTATTAGAGGCGTCATGACGGGTTAATGTGCGAAATAGCAGCGTTGAATTTGGGGTCACATTTTTATTGGACTTGAAGTCTTCAATCCATGATTTAATGACTCTTTTATTGGTTTGATTTCTTAAGTATCATTCCACTTAGTAATATTTCATATTCGCGCATCTGACCCAAAATACAGTCTGAAGTCTCAATTTTTTGTTGATTAGGGTTGCCAAAAAACATTTCGACGTCACTTTTTCCACGTCCGTTCTGTTCGCTTGCATGAATTTTGATGCGCCCGAATAACCCTTTTCAAATTTGGTTTTTGAGTTCTTGACTACTACTTATCGTTACAATATTTTATTTTTAATGTTTATAAAAGGAAAACGGTTTTGTCAAATCGTCATTACATTTCTTTTATATGATCAGATGAATGAATGATACAATCCAGCATCGTGTAATGTCTAATGTGTTTCTCGTGTGTGTATATTTTCCTGAAACAAGAGGAATCCAAAATAAGCCAGCAAAACATTGTCGCTTGGTCCATTAGACATTTCCGTAACACACCGACGTTGGTCGTTTGCTTCACGTGGCCAGAAATAGATGAACTGACTGCAACATGACCAATGCACATCAAACAACTAAGTAATGCTGACTGCCACACTACTGCACCTATACCGATTCTATTTAAAAATCAAAATCAACATTCATCATCTCCACGCGTTGAACTAAATGGAAAAAAATATACATTATTTCACAACCTACTTCATAAAACTGTTTTTCCTCCTATTTGAAAGTTAGATGTTTAGCGTTGATTTTTCTAATCTATTTAGTAATGGGTGTTTTGTATCGTTAACCCATATTTCAACCGGCCAAGAAAAATATCAGTTGACTGATAACCAATTTTACAGAAGCAGATTATGCATAATAATAACACCAGCGTAGTATTTATGTATGTATGTATGTATGCATATTTGTATATATATATATGTATATGTATATATATATATGTATATATATATATGTATATATATATATGTATATATATATATGTATATATATATATGTATATATATATATATGTATATATATATGTATATATATATATATATATATATATATATATATATATATATATATATATATATATATATATATATATATATATATATATATATATATGTGTTCATTTCTGTATTACTGTCGCATAAGTATGCCTCGTAAAGCATGGCCTATGAATACGGTAAAGTGAAATCGATAATTCATGTACTGCCACACGATTCAAGTGCAAATCTTGCATTATCCGTTGGCTTTTATTGTTTGAAGTTATTTTAAATCAGTTAGTCACTGATTAAGTTATCAGTTAATCTGATAACTGCGAAACCGCAAGTAAAGATACGCATTTAATTGAAGGCGCCACGTTATAAATAATTCCCTATCACCCTCTGGGGTACCAGCCATGATCGTACTTGTACTTAACCTTTCCCTTACGGTGCTAAAAACTTCCACGTGCACCGGTGATATATATTTTTTACACCATATGAAAATGTGGTATAAAAACGGGAAAAAAGTGAATATTCCCAAATGCTAAAATTGATCATAGTTGAAGTTAAAATGTATCTGAAAACGAGAAAAAAATACATCGTAAATCGCCGCAATAGCTAGCGTAGCTACACGATCGCAGCGTAAGACGATCTGAGAACTACTGGTGCAGTAAACACGCTACGACATGCGCGTATACGCATAGCACGCCACGCACGCACAAGTTGAAAAACGTTTGTGTATTGGTGATATCATCCCCGATTTTTTTACAAATTATTTATTACCGTCGCTGCAAATTTATGAATTTTATGAAGTACATAAATATATTACGGAGGAACACAAAAATTGTGAGCCTGTATCTGTTTTATTTTATACTGATATTCTCATTTTAAAAGTCGAGTTGTAGTAAATCTCTGTTGTGGTCCCGTGTTTAGTGTCGCGGATTCTCGTGTCAGAATTTCTGGGTTCGAACCCACTCTATCACAATTTGATACCTATTTCTAATAATGAGCCGCTTAGGCTCACAGAAATAGTATGTATGCATACATACATTTATTTCAATCACAATTTATACATATTTGGAACTTTTTTTGTTGTTGCAGAGACCCACCAAGCCACCCTGTGTGTCTTGTCGGTGGAGTTCTTTTTAATACATTTTTTTGTTTTTAACGATTTTAACCTATTATAGACACAAAAAAGAGAAAAAAATTAAGAATATAAACATTTTACATTTTTCATAAAATGTAAATGAAATATTTTTGTAAATAAAAAAAACACTTATATTTTTCTTGTATTTAAACAAAAAATATGTATCACCGGGAGGGGAAGGTTAATAGCGGGTATGCGTACTCTTACACGATCTCCGCGCTGCGGCCCGAGTGGGCCCCATACCTCAAAGCTCGGTACACTGGCCGTTTTGTCGGATATCTCTGTTGTGCGATGTTAACAAGATCGTGTGAGGCTCCGGCCGTGTTTTATCAGTTTCGTAAACAATCATAATATCACTAGGCTGTTCGTGCCTTCGTTTTTTTATATTTTTACTATGCGTAGCCACGTTGTTGATTTAACTAAAGTGTAGCGTACATATCTTACTATTTTTGATCTCGTGTGATCATTGTCTATATCTATATAACTTGAATTACTGAAAATTAATTTGTAATCTATTTTTTTCTATTTGCTTTTAAATACCAGTAAACCAAAGGGTTCCTTAATTACACTCTCTTCTTATCATTCATCGTTCACTTTGTTTAATACCACTTGAATAAACACTAATTCGTGACTACCGGTTTCGCAATAATCATTCCGTCATCAGGTCATTAAAATAAAATTATTTTAACTTATACAAAAATTAAATTTTTGAAAGAGAGAGAGAAGAGAAATTAATCACAATGGGAATATTTTTTAAAGTGGACTTGAAGTTGAAATACACAAAGTGAACGATAAATGATAAGTAGGGTGTTATATTACCATACTACAAAGTTAACAATGCTTTATATTTAATATACATTATACCTTATATTTAATATGCAATATTTAATATACAAACTAGATTCGTTAATTGACTACAAGGAAAAGGATAGATCTCAAGGGAAACAATTTGACGACAGTTACTATTTAAAGGTGGCGATTAATATTTTAACTCAAGATCGCTAGAAAAAAGCAGTTCATTGAAATTAAGTATGATTTCATTCAGAATTATTTAAAATTGTACTCTTTTCCATCATACCTAGTATATATTGAACGCCCCTCATAGTACACAACAATGCTCCTATATTGGCTATTCATTATCGTTCGATAGGTCTTGACAGTTCCGCCAGCATATGAAGGGTTAAAGAGCATTGACACCAATAACATCAGTTATTTAAGAGTACCTAATGCTTGTCGCATAAGTATCGCTTTTCTATTCGCGATTTTCGAATGCGGGCGTCATTCTATGTATAATGGCGAATAGATCTTAAAGGGTGCGCCGCGCGTGGGTCCACAACCTTGCCTGTCTGTTGAATACATCATAATACGGCGATTATAATTGCTAAAACTCCATCGTGTGCCGAGCATATGTCATTAGTTGTCTTAGCTGAAGACTGTCGCGGTGCGGAACCCCGCCTTGTGCATTAGCATACGCACGTAGGGGGACCGGGCTAGTGCTGCGGCCACGACTGCCCACTATTACGCCAGGACAGAGATTCGCAAACGACAATAGAATCCCCGAGTTACGTCTGATCTGGACTCAGATATTGCTACGTAAATCACTAAAGATTACCTTATTTTTTTACATCTCGACATAGATGAAGAATAACATGGAAGTCTGGGCATTTACGGGGCTTACGACCGTCATAGGCTGGTGATCACTGTACACCAATTCTACCCATGATTGACAACCACACTACTTAAATTCTTGGAACTTCTATATACATATATGGTTCAATTTCGAAACATTGTGCTTGAATCACTAGAATTTCACTAGAGACGAGATGAAAAAAAAAGAAAAATAACTCCTATGATTGAAGACAATCCTAATTTATGACCAAGTATTTGGACACACTCAAAATGTTGTAAAGATTACCTTCGTATTCCTTAGATATTTTTTTTACATCCTAGTATCGATATTATTATTAAAACTCCATTATATACAGTTGTAAGATTATCTGCAAGTATGCGTTCCTTCATAGGTGCTCAATTTTAATATTTTATTATGGCATAAATTATGCTGTCATTAAATGATCCGTTATGTTTAGCATGTTCAAAGTAACCATTAGCTGAACCTATTTGTCTAATTTCGTGACTTTGAATGGGCCTTAATTGTAGCACATAAACGGTGTCACATTGAATCAAACTGTGTGTATTCGTGTGCACCTTGTGTGGATGTCAGTCGTAAATTTGATTGCCCTCAACCCGAGGACCTATTTACCGTAAAAATCTTCCCAAACACGGAATTCGCATTATATCTTCGATATCTCGGGCGCCATTATATGACGGCTTTTAAACGAAACTCTCTCGCGCTTAGGGTCAGGACTCTGACCGGTTTGACCTCTTCGGAATTTAGTGTCCGTACGGCCCGATGCCCGTGTCACTGTTTCGGCTCACCTGCGGACGGACCCTCACTCGGGCCACTGCCCCGCGAGTGACAACATCAGCTGCATCCATTCAGCAAACGCGTGTCATGATGCATGAGCGGATTGATGACCAATCGTCCACTCACTTTCGTGTCATCCGTCGCCACTGAGCGAAATAACATCTCTACAGATTGCAGAGCTGCGGAGTACGCAGTTGCCGGCCGACCGGATTGTTTTATGAAACTGTTTCACGTCTCTTGTATTCTTCTTACTTTCGATCCTTATGCACCGTCTGCAGGGTTCTCCGAAGGAAGGATTCTATAAATAAGGGAAAAGATACCTCGGGGACGCATGCTGTCAGATGAAGACGTGTGATTAGCATAATAACGTCATGACCACTCTTCCCCGCATACTGATGAACATGGTACTCACCGAACTATGCGTTAGGTCGCCTAGTAATCACTCCGACTTGTATGATATTTAATTTATTCAAGTTTTCGCCCCGGGCTGTTGGCTTGGTGTTGAATCGCAAGACGGAAACACGTTTTAAGTCTCCGTTCATTCTTCCTTACAAAATAGCTTAGATGTTGGCGAAAATGTAGTTCACTCGTTATAACAAGTCTTTTAGCAAGCTCCGCTCGTGTGAGGATATCAGCAAGATAATACTAATACATCGCAAGGTCCATATCACCGTCCTTCATCTGAAGTTTTGCGTAAATTGCTAGAGAGTAGTTGCTTTTGATGAAGACGCTTTAACGGTGCTTGTCAACATTATGAACGTAATATGGTTTATCTCCTCTAACTGACATATCTACCATACATCTCGGTAGCTGACTAATGTGAACATGATATAATATTATTTCTATTTTGTGCAAGTTTAAGTTTATTACCAGCAAGTGAATTCATAAATTGTTAATTACTTCCTGCGTACTTTGGTAATGCCTATGTTTTTACCAAAAAGGTTTTTGCAATATTAGAGTTTCGAGTTTCCTCAATGTAGATTAATTATATGGCCAGATAGCGAAAGCGCGATACATTTTTTGGTTCACTTTACCAAAAACTGTTGTACTCTGTCATTGAACGCCGACATTGTGTAACCTTTTGGTGGTGTGTTTCGTTATTAAACCGCCGACCGACACGATAAATCTCCGGCACATTATGTAATTGCGCCAACCTTTACATACGCAGGTAGGCTGAACGCAGACTTTTTGCGAGGCATTAAAGATGAACGCAGAAACCGCAAATATTGGCTCCGGTTTGGATAAAGATCCCCGTAACCGCATTATTATCCACGCGAAGAAGAAGAAAATCGGTTGCAGGGTACATCATCATATTACGTTCAACCCACATTTCAACCTGTCCAACCGTTTCTTTCTTTACACGCTTTGTACTTCATTATTATCTTTAAATACAGGCGGGATCTTTATGCTCTTGCATTCAAAATATTTATACATATAAACGCAATATCCCATAATTCAGAGAACGGTTATTCCTTCAAGATCAATTTACAGCAATATAGCTTACAATACAATATGAACATACACCACAACCACAGCTTGTTCATTCTTATCAATATGTAAACTTAATTGGATGGATTCACGAATTATTTCGTGATTATTTCTGGATATTTTTAGAAACAATAATACTTTAAGTTTTTTCATATTTACGTTAGAACCCACAATGGGCTTAACGGCCATTTAGGAAGAAGAAATTCAACACGATAAAAAATGTGAATTATAATTTGTATAATTTAAGATGACTTTTTCATTTTTTCAACTTCCTTTTCATCAACTCATGTTTTTACGTGCTCCAAAATATATCGGGTAATTAATTAATTTTCTTCTTGAATGATTGTGATGTAATAGTTTACAATATGTTATGACAATTTTCACTTCCATTAACACCCAGGGCATCATATTTATGTAACAATCATTCATATAAGACATTATTTTGTAACATATTTTTATACGAATCGATATAATTTTTTTTTAAATCTCGTGGAGGTACGTGCAGCTTAATTAATCATAAACAGTAATTATAATAAAATATATTGTAACAGTTGCGTCTTGATACCTTCATTTATTCTTTGATTGTTTTTTTTGGAGATTTATAAAAAAAAATACTGTCGCGTTGTTAAATGCTAACATATTTTATTTATTTTTTACTAAGTACAGAAAAAAGTAAGCATATTTTATGTTTTTTTTTAAAAAAATGTTTTTTTAATACATCCTTAGAATATGCTATCCAAAGAATATAATTATCTAAAACATTAAAAAAAACATTAGTGTAATCCAATAATAAATAAAATCTTTGTACCAACCTATATATAGTTTTAGGAAAATATTAAATAAATACTTCTTCATATGCGTCAAAATGACATTTTCTATCGATTTCCTAGAATCGTTAAATTTTATTACCTAACGGTATTTTAATGAAATTGTATTTGATCTTAAGTATCTATTAATATTTTTATAAGTAATGCTGCATTCGCGAAAATATGCAAAATTGACCTGTAAAAAAAACTTCAATTTACATATAAGTACATACTTTAATAATATAATGCAGATTTTAAAATAGAAGGTATGCTCTTTTTACAGGACTTTTTATCTCTATAAGAAATCAAATATAACTAAATGCTAGGCTTGTTACAAGTTGCTTACGTTTAAGTGGTTAAAAATATTCAGGTTACATATCGCACACTCCTTTCAAGATCGTCATAAATCAAAAATCGTAAATTTTCAGTTGTGCATGTTTTCGGAATGCCCAGAAAATGTACTATATCCCAGCAAAAGAGGCATATTTAAACGGGCAGAAAGTGTTGTTTTTGCATTTTGAAAAAAGGTATTGTTTAATTATTTTTTTAAATGTACTAAATATTTTTAAAATGGAGAAAAAACCTTCAGGTTTTACCTAAAAAGATCTGTTGCACAGTAAAAAGTTCAATAAGTGGCTTGATATTTATTTTTGATATATAGTATTATATTTTCAAACGTTCTCCTGAAAAATCAAGTATGTTGATTTATGATGTTCTTGAAAGGAGTGAGTAATATATACATTCTCAAAATATATATGTATATCATAGAAAAGTCCTTTACAGGACTCCAACTACAAGATGTCTTCAGAAGTCAAAAGTGATTAGACTGTTAAATTTTGACCTTGCGTGCCGTGACATATTTATGTATCATATGTTTATGTAGGTTACATTCATAGCAATGTCAATAATGACATGTGTTTTTAACCATTTATAGAACATGCATTGAAATGGTCCCTATATAGTCTGTATTTAAATAAATCTATTGATATTTTTTTATCCCTCATTTATTGCATCATCTGACCTTTTATCTCTCTGACATCTTCACAAAGAAAACTTTTAAATGATGTACGAAGAGACGAAGGTGGATTGTGAAGAATCTAAGACTCGTGTAATATGTATTTTTTGTATATAATTAATCAATTTCCCGCTATTCTGGTGTAGTTGTTAGTACGTCAGTTTAACCATGCTTCAATTCATGGTTACAATTTCAGTCTGGATCATAAAAGATGCGTTGAATATTTGATGATAATATAAGCCTGTAGTAGTACCTGAATTTTAATACTTATCGCATTACTTTAGAGTTTTTGTGACCAAGATAATGTTATAAACATTAAATCCGATAATCTCCAATTGAGATAAGAAAAATATAAAGGTTAAAAAGCGTTTATTTCGATTTTTTTTTTGTATTTGCATATATGTATTAAACTAACCATCTTATAGCCACATCTTATAGCAAACTGTGGAGGACCCTTGTGCAAATATACATATACGTATATGTAAGGACACATATTCTTCATATATGTTGAGATAACGATAAAATATTAATAACAACCCTTTTGTAGGGTAAATTCGTTGCTTGTATTAGAAAAAATATCCTTCAAAGTATCGTTGTATATATTATTGCGTAAGATTCTGATCATCTTTAAAATTCGTGTGATTTCTAGCATACTACGCGGACGTAAGAAATCGCTTCTCGGGAAAATTGGCAGCTGTGTCATGAGTAACATTTTCTTCGATGTGTGACGTACTTTATAAAGAAAACGCTGTTGTATGGAAGGTGCAAAATGTTTATAACACCTCGTTCTAATAGGTTCTTGATACTGATTGTTTCCTTTTCAAATTGCACGCGAATGCGGTACCAGTTCATAGTCCCATACTCCCACACGTTCCTAGGGTCGGCTGCATTGCGCGCCTTGCACCGATCGCGTCGTGCCTTAGATAAATCTACTGAAAATTTCACGGTGACAAATGGCCTTTCACGAGATATTACGGATAGCTATCTGTATGAACTGTGGCGGGAAATGAAGCGCTATCTAGCGGATCTGTATTATCTGCGTATGGTGATGCAAGGCTCAAGTTCACTGTCATCTCGCGACACAAGTATCTCGGTCGGGCAAGAAATATGGCGGGCGCCGATCGCGTGAGAACGCGAAAATAATCTAGCGCCGCCGTTAGTTTTTTTTTTAATATTTATATTTGTTATTGATTAACGGGTTATTTGGCACCATCGAACCATTGCCGTCTATGCTCAGGAATTTAGCATTTTTTTTCGTCTTTACGCACTAGCGTCATCTAACAGTTTATGTAAACTCGTGACTCTCAAGGTTATACCTTTTGTGGGTACCTACTTACTTACATCTACTTTGCGAAAAAAATCATAAATTTGCATATTTCTACGAAAAATTAAAGTGTCCATTTTAGTATACGATTGAATTTTCACGTTTCATAAAAAAATGTCATTAAAGTCACCTTGTATGAGGAGATGCATGAACGTGGAAGAGGCGAAGAATGTTTGCAAAGACAGAGTGGTGTGGCGTTCTATTCTCTCTGCCTACCCCTGCGGAGAAGCGGCGTGATGGTTAGTTAGTTAGTTAGTTTAATTCACCTATTAAAGTCGTTTTGTTACCTCTTGGAATAAAAAATGTTAACCCAATATCTATGGATATCTATATATTTTTTTGATGTTCAAGTACCTACTGTTTATATATAATTTTGATTGATTTCTTAGTGCATGACTTAAAATGAAATTACTTTTATTGACCCAAAATTATCCAAAATTTGCCCTAGTAAAATATATAACGAACTCAATGTCATTACTATATTATCAACTAATTATCTTTACCGCTGATAACGGTCGATATTAGCTCTTCCGCGTATGAATATTTACGCAACGCACCTTTAATTTTAGGCTTTCAATTTTCAATACCAAAATCCATACGAGTCTCGCTCACCGAGGGGTAATTACGCCGGCATTGTTATGTTAGCCGTCGATTATTATTTGCATATGTAATTTCGCATTGTCAGTCGCCGGTTCGCGCAAACAATATCTGCCTCTCGCCGCATTGCGTGCGGTGGGACCGACTCCTATATTCAAAACATCTCGCGTTATTGTCAGGGCCCTATTTACAGAGTTTTTTTCACTCATTCGGCGACAGGCAATCATGTCGCACGAGCACAATGAGAGAAATGGAGATGCGACAGTGTAGACAATGATCTCCAATATTCCGATGTGTTCGCTGACGGAATACTAAGGAACACGTGAGGCGACTCGGGTATGCCGAGTGCGCCCGACGAATCGTGATCTTCCGCGAAAAAATGAAGGCATCCGAGACTGTGAAATGACAACCTGTAATATTGAATAATAATTCGTTATTACAGAATGTACCCGTGTAACGTAATACATACAAGCACGTTTGAGGTTTTACCGTGAGTTTTATGATTAAAGTTGCATACTCTATTCATCGAAAGTTCCAGGTGGGCACTGGTACTTTTGTCTAGTCAAAATGCCTAAATGCGTGGAAAATATGTATGCTTTTTGACCGCTGAAACATAACATATTATTTCATTAATTGATTCGATAGTCAATATGTGGTAAAAACTATCCATTTTAAATTAAAGTTTTACATAGTAAATACCACTATTTCTAAAAAAAACCTACTGTGACACTTGAAAATGTTGCGGAATCCATCGAAACACGTGTCACAGTGGATTTAAAGAAATAGTGGTATTTACTAAGCAAAACGTTAATTAAAAAATAACATATTATATTAGAGAACCTGAACACATTGTAAACCAGGCGATCGCCATGGTTCTTTTTCGAAAGACATCTAGAGGAAGACCGGATGCTACAGAAAAAAAACAGGATTCGAAGGCATGACCTAGATGACGTTGTATATGATAGAAGGACCTACAACCCGAGAATCAAGAGACCTGACCCAAACATACGATAAGTTGGGATGGAGCAAAGAAGAAGACCCAATGGTCTAAAGTGCGCAGCGCCAGATCAGACGGTAATGAAATGAAGCTGTGGTCTCTAATTTATTTGATATAGGATTGGAACTTTCAAAAGGATACAGATGATGTAAGTGAAGGAAGTCAGAGTGAATGACATTGCCACTATATATGAAAGGAAATAGAGGATGCTATGACACTGGTGATTACATATAAAACTGCTCGGAAGCTTGTGTAATTTGGATACATTAATGTGTAAAGGTCTCTTGAGTAATTTATACCCGATCGACAGAAATTCAACATACTTTTCTTCTAGAGTCCATTGTGAAAGAATAATGTTGACTTATATGTATTGTGTCGGAATATTGGTGAACTGCTCAAACTGTCAGTTTTCAAAGCCCGTGGGATCAACTGGCCAATAAAAACAACCGGCGCAGGGTACACTTAAAGAATGTTACTGTTTTGTGTATTATCACCTGAACTTTTATAGGCATATTCTGTACTCTCTGTGATCAGCCATTACATTCTCTACTTTGGTACGGCAATATTCGTGCCCTAACAAACCTCTGTCCCGTATTCCGGTACCTACAGCAGTTTATATCTACCATTTTATTAATTATTCGGCACTAAACACTGTACGGGGCACAGACGCTTTATTTTACGTTACAAGAACAGAAGAACACCAGCGCTATGATTGGTTGTATGACTTGGCAGTATGACGTTGTGCATAATGCTATTGTCATGATGGTGCTGAGAATAATAAAATAGAAAGATGACTGGGCCACAAATACGATAGTAACAGTGCTAGCGTCTTTTTACTGCATTGCCGGTTCGTACTTATTACCTTTTATTAAAACCAACTGTAAACGTTGTCTTTTTGTATGGCTCAACTCAACTATACGATGTGTATCAACAAAATTAATCATAAACCCATCAATTGCATTGGAATTATTTCGAACTGTCTTTAATATCTAACACTATGTTATGTACACTCTACAATTCATAATTAAGATAAATAAAAGGTGGACGTTGAGGTTTGGAGAGTAAAAATAATACGTATTAGGTAATCTATGTTTTTATTTTGACATCTCAACATAGATGAAGAAGAATATGGAAGTTTGTGTATTTACGGGGCTTACGACCGTCATAGGGTGGTTTAAGTGATCACATTACGTACGTGTAACATGGACATTTGTACCAATAATTTACAACCACACTACTCAAAATTTTGGGATTCATACATACCATCTATCATAAATCTCAAGACGGTTTATGTTTGAATTCACGGGAGCCAAGTAGGTTGGTTTAAGAAAGCTTTTATTTAGCAGAGATCCTTTTATTTAGATGTATGCATGATCCCTAACTGGATTATTTCACATACCGGGAGACGCATGAAAACATGATTTTAATTTTTTTATGCATATTATTGTGAACAAGAATTTGGACATACCCAAACATGTTTAAAATTTGTGTATTATTTGCAAAGGCTAAACACTATTACAATAAAAACACTCTTCTAATCATTCATTAAATTAAATTTCAATGGTTAATTTCTTAAATTTTCACAGCCATTCAGATGTAATCGCGATTTCTGGCGTACCATACAGTGGTCTGTAAAAAATACCAAAAAAATCGGGTGTTTATTATTAGTATCTAAGAATTAGCTGCTATTGAAATAAAAATAGAAATTAGCCTATGATTTCATTATAATTATTTTTTACAATTTTTTTGGATTGTACAGTTTCGTTCTTCGGTAGGTATATTAATTAGCTGACTTTATGGACTTAATTATAAAAAAAATGTTGGACATGATATTGACGTGGGAAAATGAGTACAGTCTTCAATATTTGAATAGACGATGCGAGAGGATAATTAGACCTAAGTATTCAATCTCAGTAGTCAATAATTGAATCGTGAGTGAATATATTTAATATTTAAATTATTCCGAATATCATTATTGTTAATTATTCCGAATATCATTATTGTTAATTATTTCTTTCACCCATGAGCGTACATTTATGAATATTAGTTATGAATCCGACGCGCTTGTCAATTAGAAAATAATATGTTCGATTTTTGTTGGATGGCTGTAATGGAGATGTGAGCGTGTGTAATTAGCGTGTGTACTCATTATTTATTTACGCATTACGGAGCGTTATGCATCCCGAATTGTTGGTGCATTGCAGGTTGTTCTGTCATTACGTTCACGATATTCGGTAGATATGAAAGTCAATATCAATTATTATCACTTACAAGTAATATATATATATATATTTTTTTTTTTTTAATCAAAAATACATTGTATGGCAAAAATAATCAACAAAGTTACAATCAACATAGTAATCAACATAGTTACATATTTTTATTATTATTATTATTATTTTTTTTTACGTGCTACCTCACTAAGAGAGCAGATTGCTCGTGTTTAGAGAGGGCTTTCGCTTACAGGGTTTGTATATATAAATAAGATATAAATATATATATATATATATATATATATATATATATATATATATATATATATATATATATATATATATATATATATATATATATATATATACATATATAAATATATATAAATATATATATATATATATATATATATATATATATATATATATATATATATATATATATATATATAAATATATATAAATATATATATATATATATATATATATATATATATATATATATATATATATATATATATATATATATATATATATATATATATATATATACATATATATATATATATATATATATATATATATATATATATCTGTAAACTGGAGCCAAAATATCGTAATAATATTTTTAAGATTTGTGTCATACATGCATTACATACATGTCATAGATACATGTAATCCTCAAAATCTTTAGTCTGCATATTTTATTTTTATTTATATATATAGTTACAGGAGTTTTTTTTATAAAATTTAACTAATTTCCTAGGCATTTCTACTTTACAATCTTAAAATTAATTACGCTGTTCTCTCCAATAAAGAGACTAAGTTCTTGTGCTTGGAGAGGAACTTACATGTATTATTTATTGTTTATATTTGTGAGTTATATAATTTATTATTATTTTTTGTGTTTTTTTTTATATTTAAATCATTAACACATATGTATTTAGTCCGCCTCCGTGGTGTAATGGTTAGCGTGTTTAGCTACGGTGCTAGAGGTCCCGGGTTCGATTCCAATGGGGTCAAATAAGTATACTTAATTCACTCTAATATTTATTCAATATTACCCTGGACGAGTGCCCGAGGCGAAGGGCTGATACCTTGCCTTCATATGTTGACGATCAAGATAACACTGCGTTTATATAATGCAGTGCCCTACGCACTATCGGGTGCGGATTAGGGTTTGAAAAAAAAAAGATACAAAATGTTTAAACTGCAGTTTAAGTTGGAACGAAAATTCTTATTAACAAACAGTTTCGCTTTATGATTTTTAAATAATAAAAAAAACCCTTATTATTATTCATAATACTTTCAACATAAATTTCTTGAGTTATGTGCTTCTATTACAATCGTACCAGAGGAACCCTTCATGAAATTAAAATGACAGTCGTACAATTCTGTGACGTTTTTTCCATGTGTAGCTGGCAAAGTACTTCATCAGATAGATCGAGTTCTCAGGAATTTCTTTAACTAGTTATCTATTTAGTTTCGTTGTATCCTCCCACATAATCAGTCCCGGCATTCCAGTGCCTACCCCAAAACTGAGAACGTATACCTACATGTATCAACTTAGGCGTTGTATGGTATGCTTTATAGAGGGTGGCCAACATTTTCAGTAGCCGGGCCAGATTTTAGAAATGTGATTTCTTACCGGGCCAAGATATTTATTTATATGAACATACTTATAAACATACTTATTACTTACTTTGTTAGGTACTTTTCAAGCTTATTTGCATGTTTAGCCTCGTAACGCAGTTTAATGATATACTTTTTCAAGATAGAAACAGAATCATTGCACATCAGGCATGTTAGGATTGTTTTAAATTCCACGAAAAAATAGTTTATAGTCCATCTGTCTTTAAAACCTCTCTCTCAAAAACTTGTCTTAAAAACTCAGTTCTTCTGTTACTCTCCTCTATTTTAGTCCAACGTCTTTACTACTTGACGATATTATGGGTCTTGAAATTGTCAGGATAGTGAAATACTCCCATATATGGGATATGATACGAACTACGCACGATGGAATGTTCTTTTAATGGTTTTGTGTACACTAAAGGAAAAAAATGTGTGATTTGCTCCGCGGGCCGCAAGTAGACACCCGGCAGGCCTCATGCGGCCCGCGGGCCGCGGGTTGGCCACCCTTGCTTTATAGTTAATCCTTGGCTCTGGAATAAACACGAAAAGTGCGAGTACTGGTCCATCCGTTTTAACACGTGCTCGAGTCGTCTTCACACTATATAATTACTATTATTCATGTTAGTTTTTTTTCTGTTCAAGTTATTTCGAATAGCTGGGATGCCTCAATATAGAATCATTCCCACACGTAGCCCCTAAATGGGAACATTTAATAATTAAACGGATTTATTATAACGGCTCATTGCGCTGCTATTGAATCCGGTTGGTTGATTTTGTCCATTTTCGGTCTCCGTTGGTACCGCGTGTTTATTGCAGCACCTCGAGTGGCCGTAGATAAGTCCGACCCGGAGATGTAAACAGCGGAATAATTGAAATAAAATAGTTAGAAGCGCTAACTCGATGCTGCCCTGACGGAGTTCCAAATAAACCTGTTAGCTCTTAGTAAAACATTGTACCGCGATAATCATCAATGGCCGCGCTCTTTCGATTACAGGGCTGGCAAAAAAGCTTTAGTCGTAACTCTTCTTGTTGTTTAATGAATTTTTTTCACCCTTCGTGAGTGTTTTTAAATTAATGTTTTGCTTAGTAAATACCACTTTTTCTTAAAATCTGTAGTGACACGTGTTTCGGTGCATTCCGCATCATTTTCAAACACCTTGTGTGAAGTTAATTCTAAATTTTAGATCCTAAAAGTCCTAAATGATCCTTATCCTAGAAGTGACTGCCGAATCAAATAATGAAACTAAATTTTAGAGTTGGGTCCTTGGGACGTTGAAGGTTGAAAAGAGGGTAGGAGCTGTGTCTTATTTTTATTTATTTATTATTATTATTTTAATTTTAATGCTGTTACGTAACAGTTGCACATGACGTCTTCGTGATATTAGCGTGTTTACTTACTGCGCACATGTTGAAATTAAACACTCGATACTTCCACATGTTTATTCAACTAATAATTACTCTTAGTCATTGTCAGGGGTCTTGATCATAATTTGTACACAACAAGACAACGTTACATCTTTACTTAGGTTTATAATTGGTTAAATATTAGCGATACTCATAACTATTGGCCTAGCTTAAAAGTTGGATCATTTATAGAAAAAAAGCAATGTTAAAGAGTCGACGAATTTCTATAAGGGTTAGAAGGAAGGACGGACCCAATGAAATCAAAAAAATTAGAAGAAGAAAAGTCCGGAGCGTACTTTGACTCACATCGTATCGGATAAAAGTTCAGACAGCAAAAAGTTATAATTAGAAACAATGTACATTAAAACAACTGGCTAAATATATTATTTTCGAAATTAACAACTGTTGAAAAGTATGTAGCTGAACGCATGTACATTATTTTTCGTAAGATTTTAATAAACGATGATTTGTTGATTGAGGTTCGTGTCCTCTTTGAGTGCTCACGCAATAAATTGATAAAAAATAACGCCCAGCTTACTTTATGCGCCCTTCCCTAGCCGTTTGTTATCAGTTCTCTGGCAGCCCTGTCTTGCGCGGGACTTGTCCGGCGTCACGACGACCGATCAACCGTTACGATCGCTCAAAAAATGGGAGCATGTCTTTCGTTAATCGGACACTTGTTACTACAAAAATTACACTTGGCCCGCCTAGATTATACACGCTAATTTTCATTAACGCCACGCTCTTAGCAGAACGGCGACACTCTCAATACCTCCGACCCCCGACTATTACTGTCATCTTATTGCCGACAGACGAACGGATGCAACGCTTCTTTCTTTTGTTATTTCGTTTTAAATTTCGCTTTCGTAGCTGCAATTTGTTTTCCCGGTGGAACGGAAAATTGGGTCAATGTTGTATTTATTTATAAACGTTGATTTGACACTAAAATTGCACGCTGTGCGGATTGCGTTAAAGAATTTCGCACTGATGAATGATAAGGAGAGTGTTATATTACTATACCACAGCGTTGACAATACTTTTTTATATACAAAAAGAAATGTAGAAATATTTATCTGAAGTATATTTAGCTATTTCGTTTTACTTTTCAGTGTCAAAACGTGCCAAAGCAGCTGGTAAAACAGCGAACAGTTGGAGTACTATTGAGTCAATATTACTCGTTTTTTTTATGAATGACAATTTAATTGAAATAATAAAATTGACTTACTGATTCATTAACATATGACGAGGCGGTGAAAAAGTGCCTCATCTAATGTGCCAAAAGACGTACGCGATTTCTTATCAATGTATGCAATCTTCAACATCTATTGAGGTGGAAGTCTTAAGCATTCGTTCATTTATTATTCAAGGCTTCTCCTTGATTAATTCTTGTATTATTTAAAAGAAATCCAAATTCGATAATTGATTTCAATCAAGGTCAATCTTACCATCTTTAAAAAGTGATATTCGATACCTTCCCACTTATGTGTGGAACGGTGAGTCAACAACCAATTTTATTATATTTTCCAGTAATGAGTTGTTTGCGAATTTGTGGCGTGACGTTGGAATCTTGATATTTGTTAAGATAAAATAATATCTTTCTATAAATTTAAATATTGATGGTCCATAAAATAAGATTTAAATCGTTGAACGTCAAACGTTATGTTTAAATTTTACGTCTAAAAAATTCGTCATCTCGACTTTAACTTAATGACTTTAAGTATTTTTGACACGTTTTTATTATGACAGTTATGATGTCACTATTATTCTTACGTATGGACTCATGGTTATGAATATTTCGACGAAAATATGCGGAGTTCTGAATATCGAGAACAATGAACTACAATTTTACATGAAAATCAATTTACATGATTTGTGTAGGAAAAATAGTGTTATAACCTCAATAAATATAATTTATGGTCTTTGCAATTTATTTAAAGGTGTAAGTGAAATATTTGCGCAATTAACGTAGTAAAGCGAAAAACCACTTTGTACATTGTTATAATTTGGCTAGAATAATATGTAGGTATCTATAACACATCGGGATTGGGTAGACCGTCTGTTTTTGATTTTATCATGCATGAATCGACAACTAAGTTCTCGTTTTAAACCTACCCTTAAACTCCTTCCAATACTTGGTACTTTTTTTTGTTGTTATTTGACAAGTAGATGATTTATTTTTATTATTATTGAATATGTTGTTTTATTCCATGGCCACTTTGGTGAGTTAGGTTTTAAGACTTTAAGCCTTATTGTTCGAATGATTTCGTTTATAAACGTTATTTTCGAGATTACAACCCTCTTCTTCTTGTCAATGTGACCAATACACAAGTAGTAAGATTTTTTATTCGCCAAAATATCCTCTTAAAATATAAAAGGATGTTGTCAAAGTATTAGAAAGATTAATGAAATAAAAAAATTCTATCAGTTGATCTTTTAAAAAATTAAACCAAACAATTGAAATTCCAATAATATTATCTGGATGTTTATACATGAAATGTTGGAAGATTGCTATACACTTAATAAAAATCGATATTAAAACTGTTTTTGGAAAAGAGGCCCTAAGAATGTTTAATGGTGAAATCTCCATATAAATCAATGTTGAATGTTAGAGTCAACTGCTTTTTAAAGCAGTAAAAAATATGACATTTAGAAGCCAAATTTACGTAATTACAGATTTAGGTTCCTACTTCATTCCTTATCTGATAGCCACGTAGGTAGTTTGTGAAATTCTGCTTCAAAACTACACTTAATTTTATCTTTCAAAAATTACGTCCCGATTTCGGAGTCAAAGTTTTCTTTATCGATTTATTATACGGCCACGTATGGGAATAGATTGATTTATGCGAAACACCTGTCAACATGCGTGTAATACTTGTGTTATAAATATTGCCTTCTTGGGTTTATAGTCATCTTTTTCCATCTCTCTGGCCCGATAATGCAGAGGTGTAAATTCGCCTCAGTCATTAAATAACACGAAATGACTCCTTATGCGAGGAAGCAAGCTCCAAATGGAATAGAAGTTTATTACCGCAACCCCACACTTCAGCTACCTGTTCCGTGTCTTTCCTAACTTAATTAAGCTTGTTTTTATATTCACTATACTTCCTAATTTATGTTGCTAGCAAAAAAGCTTAATACTATCGGATTTTTTTTTTCATTCATCATATGTAGATGTTTATCGTTTTCCTTCGACTGGTAACTTAAATGATTCTAAATTAATGAAGAGCTTTAATTACTAATGTATTGGTATACTTAAGAAAACGTCTTGATTACTTTTAAATGTTGTATATTAACGCGAGAATCAGTAAACGAAACTAATGAACATCATTTTAAACATCTGGGTAAAAAATATACACAATATCTTGGTTAGTTTAAGCAAGATTTATAACGTAAAAAGTAACTAATTGGACAAATATTTCTTATTGCGTCTATCTTATAAACAAAGTCTTAGTAAACCATAATTAACACCAAAGTATTGTAATCGTAATGTTTGCTGTTATTAATTTTGTATTTAAAACATTCGAAATAACTTGTAAATCCAAACTTCAACTGGAGATTGGTACTTACAGTAAACATTAATATATTTTCGGCGTTTTTTTTTCGCAACTGAAAATTGACACACATACGAGTGTAGAACTGACTGTCGTTCCACATTGTAATATCAAAAGTACTCGGCGGTTCAATCAAATTTCCTTTCTTGGCAATTTGGCAAACGAGAGCCTATATAAATTATGATTTTAGAGATGGGCAACACAATCGAGACGGTTGCTACTTGCCATCCCGTTACTTAGCCACGGGCAAGGCTGGCTGTGCCACAATGAAGAAGACAATTTTGGTACTCAATCCGATAGCAAAATATGGCCAATAGATAATACGATGACCCAGATCGGTCGGTGAATCATGCAATCATTAATTATTACCATCGATATATGTATGTATTACAATTTCAACTATGTATTATATTATCTTCTTATGTCTCTTACAGATCAATCATTTCAGCATATTTTACTAACGCTAGATGTGATTATTATATACATACTTGCTAGCAAGAGGATACGGAATACTTAATTGGAGTCATAAAATAACATACAAGAATTATGCATTCTGTGACAGTTTAGATTTAAAAATCCCGGGTCCCGGAACTCACTTAATATCAAGCTTTTTACTTAAAAAAATACTTCTTTACAATACCATATTTTATCATTTTGACGAATTATATAAGTTAGCATAGATTGTAATTACGTAAGTGCATACATTGTTTCGTGTAATTGATTTTGAAAATTAAAAAGAATATGTATTATCCGTGAACAAAGGTGCTGGAACGCCTTTCCGGCGCGTTACATGAAAAAAAACCCTGTTTATGTATAAAAGTATACTTATCTGGAAGAGTAATTTCGTAATATCCTTTTTTTGCATATCTGAAGCATATATATTCACCATTGAGAAGGTTATGTTAAACATTAAATTTGATTGAATTGCATGTTAGCAGTGTTAGGTTTAAATCAATTGAAAGTTGAACATGCATATTTAATGGATTTTTTTATGATCATAATTTTTTAAATTTATTGAATCAGAAACCATTCTTTAAAGAAAAATTGCATTGAGACCGAACCGAGTTAGCGCAATATCCTCGAGCAGTTGAAACGTTCTCAAGCCACGGTTGCCTCACATGTGTTGTGTGTGTGTGGATTATTATTTCGATCATTATGTTCCACCATTGAGATTTTTTATATCAAACCGAGTCTACATTTATCTCAACTTGTCGTGGTTTGGATTGAATGAGCATATTACGATATGTATGTATTAATGGATGGAATGTCAATATTGTAGTACCTTCTCGATTATTTTTCCCTGGGAAAAGTTCGGCCGTTGCGTATGCCGGCTGTGTTCATACTTCATACGTTCGTACTTCTCTATTTCATGACGTGTCGAAACTGTATCTTAACACATTATCGACTGTATGGCATTCTCCGGTGTAATGTGGTGGTTAATAAAAAGTAACCGAAGCTGTTTGCCGACAATATAAAGACCGCAAATTGACATATTGTAATTTGTAAACAGATTATATTGAATGTCGCGCAATAGGTTTATTGGAGAAATTACCAAATTGGTAATCTAATTTTCTTAATCTTACGATTGGTTGAATTATTGTAATTTTTTCTTTTGCGTAACGTTATTATTATTTTTTAAATTTAACACAATTGTGTAGGTTTTTTTAAAAAAATAACACTTGTATATACGTAATACCACTTAATGAGTTTTATTTCATTACACACGACTAGTTTCGAAAACAGATATTTTCATCTACAGGTGAAAAGTGAAACTGAAATGAAACTCATTAAGTGGTAGTAAACAAGTGATTAATTAAAAAAAATGGCATTCCACAAAGTTAATGCCGAATCAATAAATAATATAACGTCAAATTAACTGAGGGAGGTAAATAGTGATTTCATCTTGACTATTAACGTGTCAGCATAAATAGTTTCATACATCTAAAATCTAATACATTTGTTACCTATGCATAGGATGTGTGCATATACGTCTTACACATTTTCGTTTTATTTTCTAGCGATTTTCATGTTTTCTTGCTACGTTTTTCGTTACCGTTGAATTTTACAAGGCACACATATTATTTGTAGTATGTTACCTTAAAATTTGTCATCTGTTGCTTCGTTTTCTCTCTCGTTCAACGTTACAGTATATAACGTTACAGTGTAATAAATTTATCGACATTTGTCTTCAGTCTTCATACAGTTCTGATTTTACGGTTAAGAGCGATATATCTATCCGAGCGTATTTATGTTGTTGATATTTTATACGCGCCGTAAAGGGGCAAGCTTCTTCATAATCGCATCGACTTCATATTAAATTCTAACTGTAAAATCCCCGGTCAGACTGCCGACTATCCGATAGTACTCGATAGTGTATTCTTAGATTCGATCTGCACTTCTTCAATTGCCCAATGCATTGTAAAAAGGGACACCAATTTTCTTGGTTCTTTTTTGACTGCCAGTGGATGTATTATTTCCTTTTTGATTGACGTACGTGCATGCATTGTATGGGATTATGTGACGTGACTAATACCGTGTCCCACTGGAAAAGATGCGTCTAGTTAAGCGGATCAGGTCTTCCTTACCTCGTACCTTATACATTAGGTGTAAAGAGGTCAGGTGTGTTATTTGTTACGTAATACAATATTTAAATACCTGCGTAACTTCAGCTATGATTAAATTCCCTTCTGGTATGATCAGAAGAGACTTTAATTTTCGTTTCAAACGTTTTAAAAAAACCTTTTTAATAAAAATATGCTTTACTATTCAGTAAGTGTGTGTAAAGGTGGAGACTGACCGGAGCATTTCGTCGTAACGTAAAGGTGGAGACTGACTGGAGCATTTCGTCGTAACATAACGCCGTAACATCGCTCGCGGCGAGCATCAGCGAGCATCCGAAACTATGGATGGAGCGCTCCGCTTGCTGTACTAACTATACGAATGCTCGCATCGTAACGTGTTACGTTACGACGAAATGCTCCGGTCAGTCTCCACTTAAGGTACAAGGCTGAAACATGTGATATGCATCAGTATTCCATAATGAAATAAAAGATAAAAAAAACTGTGATAACTCTTATCGTTATTCCTTGATGTGTCAAACTGATCCAATGCTACAGGATGCGATGAAGTCAGCGTGAATCAAGGATCATGTATGTTATTTCAAGGCTGGAATCGATGTCATTCAGATAATAAAAAAATGTCTCTCTACTCTCTACTTCTCATCTCTGACGCCCAATCTAAAAATAGCATAATACTGTACCAAATGGTTAACGTTTAAGAAACTAACGTGTTATTTATTTATTTATTTAAATTATCTATTTATTTAAATTTATTTAATTATTAAAATTTTTTATTTATTTTATTTTTTAACTTTTTTTTTAACAAGGTTCAACAATTTTTATTGCATTTAATAAGCACCTCATGATAAATGTTCGTCATTTATGATCTTCAACGACCATTATAGTCATGTTCATTTTAAGGACACTTTAGGTAAAAATTTATCGAAAAAGCAACAAGGAAGGGTTTACCTTCAACACAGCTGGAGTTGTATCCAAGAAACGACTTAAATAAAGCAATAATATCTCAAGAGGATCGTTTAAGATTTTATTATTTTATTAACTTTTTTATATCCAATCATATTATTGAGCATTTGTATGTTTTTCACCATAATTTTAATTAGTATTTTTTAATCAATCGCATTATAAATTAAAATTAGCTAAAGGTATTAAAATCGCCTTTTTTGTAATTTTTATGTTCATGTATTCAGCAAATTTTATGTTGATTTTCATCCCACAGCGCCCACTACAGTAATAAAATGAAATATTATGTAAATATAGCTACTGTTATCCTAAGATTATGTAACTGTGTAATAAAGTTCTTCGTAAATTTTACAAAACACATAAAGAAACCAAATGTTTCCTTTATTACAAATTTCTGGACGTAAACAGACTATAATAAAATTATCCAAGAAATATTGTTTGCAAAATATATTAAGATAAAGCTCATTTGTATTTTTGTTAGCTACTGCAATTTTTGAGTTCCTGGTGGTCGATACAATGGATAGCAATAGAATTAACTACGTGACGTAGACGACTTTAACTTAACCCAAAGATGTTAATGTATAACGCCATCCGCATTTTTAAACCAGATTCGATAGGATATCAATTGGTTTTTTACTCAAAGAAAGGTTTTTTTTTTGTTTTTTTTTTCAAAGAGTAAAGATAAATTTCTCTACATTGTGTTTCAAATAGTTATCTTCCCTTTGGAATCGACGCCCTGTTCATCGATTACATATTGCAGTTAAATTTAAACTACGTCGTGTACATAACAATCACAATTTCACTCGTTAAGTGAAACACTCGTTAAGCGAAAAAAAATTCCCGCATAAATCAGTGTAAAATACGATAATGAATTCCATGCTAAAAAAATACTCATTTATTTTTATATTAAAATAAATACTTATGAATTGTTAAGAACGTAACAACCTGGAATGATTTAAATTTTAAAAAATCTAAATACTTATTTTTTTTTTGAATTTATGACAAATAGTTCATTCTTTTTGGCTAGAAAGCTACAACAAACAAATGTCAACAGACATTTGTTTTTGCTTACGCTTCAAAATTTGGTGAAAATGTGATATAGCTACTTCCTTCAGGGTGATGTTCTTCAATGTACGATGTAACAGTTTCCCGTGCTTTCAGCATTTCTCTTATTGAACCAACAGATTGTTCCTCTGCTTCTTCCACTCGTTGGGCGAAATGTCGCTCGTTGAGGTAGCATTTTTTCATAATCTGTATTGCTCGCTATGCGAATTACTCGTTATGAGAAGTTCTACTGTAAAAACCAATCTAGATTTAATGGTACCGAGAACGCCGCCATTTTGTAATATTTTGTTTTTCTTGTTACTCTGTCGTTCCGTTTTCGTCCACCAAGGATTCTTTACCGTCTGGAGAGAATTTATTTCTGGATTACTTTACTCGAGCCCTGGAGCGTTCTGCCTAATAAATACGATATACGAGATCACCAACTTCTGGTAGTTGATTTACCAGATTATTATCCAAGTCTTAGAATGTTTTGGGATATTGCAGAAATAAATAACCATACGTAACTTACAAAAAATAATATGGTTCGATCCTAGGAATTCTAAAAAAGGGTTTCAAGAAAATTTACCAAAACTTCAACCGTTTCAAGGACAGGTTCCAATAAATTGGAAAACATTACTTTATTACATACAATTTATACTCAAACCTTAATTAATTTTGAGTAAAAATTTAAACGCAGTTTATGTTTTTCACCTTTTTTAGTTGACCCCTATTCGATCCCAAACGGTGCATAGGAAACCGCATCTGATCGATGCAGTGTCAATTTGAACGCCAATTACATAAAGGCGAGGTAATCCATCCTGCGCTTTAAATTTTCGGAATGTATTTGACAGGATACAGACGACGCAAGTGAGGGTGCTCAGAGTAAAAGGTAGGAGGAGGAATACTAGGTAGAAAATAGAGAATATCAGCGATGGCTAGGGTATTTGAAGTAGCATACTACTCGCTTAAGCTTGTTTAACTTGAAATAAACCGATTAGTTTTTTCTTACGAAAACTGTATCACGTCCGCAAGTTTTGGCACGTGTCTGACATTTTTCACATAATTTAGACCATCGTTAAATGATTCATCATATATTGTATATGTGCTCGTATAATACCTTGCTCTAAATTTCATTTATTATCATGAATTCATAGAATTACTTAGAATTTTTCCATTCATAGAATGACTCCGATTTTAACGATCGAGTGAAAATTTTATGCACGTATTCCATTTTGGCCTATTGAAATTATCGTGAACTGGTACATTATCTACTCGTATAATAGGAGTGAATGATTCTTTTCGTTGATTATTAATGCTCAGTGTCTCGTTTCTTGAGACTATCGAAATGAATGTATGTAATTGATTCATCTTTGTTCCGTATTTATGTCATAATAATATATTCTTCTGTCTTGCTTATGTCTGCCGAGTGACAAGAGTGTATCGTAAACACTTAATATTTATAAACTTCAAGCGATAACGACTGGAATCGACGGTCGATATACTCGGATAATATTCTCCATTCGATGTCTGCGCTCCTCTCAATGATATCAATTTAGTTTATAGCGGTATTATTTGGTTTAAGTACCCTCGGGCACACTGTCGTTGCAACTGTTGCGATGGCCGTGCAATATTTATTTTCGGTCCACGCTCTCCCGCGTTTTGTCACTTGATCAAAGGATTCTTGGTTCTTGACCTCGGCAACTTTCTCGCTAGACTCGGTGGCTAACAAGATTGAATTAAAAACTGTACGGTTTCTGTCTGCCGGCGTAACTACACGTTCATCTTTTGTATTTTCCATTTCTCGATATTTATTTATTTAGATACACTTCATTATGAAGGCGGTTCGCGATTTCTTCCAATCATCCGAAAATATATTCGGATAAGATAAATAACAATTATTATTAATGATCCAGATAAATATCGGTTCGTACGCGAAATTTAAATTACTCGAAACTGCTTTGATTTCTCATGCTGTTTTGATTAATTTATTACCAATCTTCGATAGTTATTATTTGTTTGCAGATCTGTATAATATATTGCGCAGATACCCTATCCAGAAGAATAATGATCCAGATACGTCTATTTATCAGAGCTCAACCCATTACAACATTATATTATGTTGTGTATAATCACTGATTTGATTACCTACACGCAGTATGCGAATCTTTCAATAGCAGATGTATTTATTTTGCCTTATCTTCGGGCGTGATTGGCATCAGCTTGATTGATGATCTGTTCTTTATATTTGCTCCACCACGTCCACGGGTGGCTATGAGAGACGTCAGTGTGTGCGGATGTTTTAGAGATGGAGTTTTAATACCAAATGCACCGGCGTGTATAGGTACGAAACGATGAGTGATGGATTTGTCGGGTTATGCAGATCTTCTCATATTGATCAAAATGTAATAGAGGATGTTTTTACATACTTAGTCCGTTATGTTCTCGGAAGGTACCCGGCGTTTTTTTTAGTTGTTTTTATATTCGTGAAATGTTATTTATGTCGATTAAAGTGTGATTAACTGTCTCGCTACACGTCACTTTTATTTTGCTAACTATTCATTACGAGTAAGTAGGTTGATTAAAGAAGTAGGTGGCTGAAATATGCGCAGCGTTAATACCTATAATTGTGCTAAACTTCTCATACGTTTTAAAATGCAATTATTAGTGGATTTGTACATCAATTATTACAATTACAACCGTTGTATTTTTATTTTTATTATAGCACTGATAAATGGCCGGTTGTTAGTATTACTACTAATTGTAGGAAAATAGCGTCGCACGCGAATCTAGGGAATACAAAATCGACCACGTATTATCGCTTATAGGTTTTCCTTCTATCATGTATTCAATTCCTGATCACCGTCGAGGATCTAAAAGAGTGCGAATGGAATTCCATTATTTCTCGTGATGGCGTTGCGTGTTGAATGGTGTATCGAAGCAGCCCTTCAATAGGAAATAATATATTGTATTTCTGGAGTGTCACGAGTATCGAGTATCTGGTTACCTGCCGCTTCACCATTCCCGGCTTAGAAGCCACAACTCTCGCACATTTCTCATGTATGTATGTTCGCTGACAATACAGGAACTAAAGGAATCTTCATAGATCGAGATAATTCCTCCCTGTATACACTGCGCACGCACGTGATTGCTGTGCTGTCTCTGTATTCCCAGTCATCTCATGATCTCCTGATCCTATCGACATTAAACGACAAGTGACACTTTATTCTGCTGAGGAATGTACCACCGCATCAACTTATAATTGTAAACTCTCTAAAGGTTTCTTAACTGTCTTTAAAATCTCCATTAAATCTATGACTGTAATTTTTGGATAACTTAAACTTGTGCTCCGAAATTTTATTGAAATTCGTGACGAAATAAAGGAAGGGGTTTAAGAAAGGGAATGAACCATTTTCAATTCTGACACTGACTAAAGTTTATCTTATTATTTATGTATAAATATTTATAAAAATACAAAGTAATCGTATTCATTATTAATAAGTAAATATATTTCCACTTTTACTTTATTATTATCAAAACTTTTTTTTAATCCCTTAGACTAAAACATGTCTAGATACTAACCACTTTTGCAGATTCAACTTATCGGTCCATACAAACAATAATATGACTGTAACATCAAAACTCGACGTGTATATCACGTTTTTTTATCAGCTTTTCACCATATAGACTTTGAATAAGAATGATTAACTAAGTCAAATCAGTTATCAAAATTCCAATCCAAGTTATAAAATCATTGTTGGCCAGTGTTATTAATTCCCACAAAAAACCATACGTCACCGGAGAAATCAAAACACCCAACTACAGATAGAGATGAAACGGCTATTAATTCAGTGACACAAGTAAAAACCTGTTAACCAGAAGCTGGCCGCTGGACCAGCTCCCGAATGCCGGATGTGCGGATCCCAGGTCAGCCGTGGCCAATGAGATGAACACGCGTCATTCGTTGCGCCCATTGTGCTAAACAATAAAGCACTTTCATGCATGACGGCTCCATGCGTTCTGCAATGGATAAGTATGGAACAGAGTGCTTTATATCTCCCGATATCTCCCAAGAAATGATGAATGCCAAATAACAGGCATTATCATATTTTAGTAGCAAATAAATTTTAGCGAAACAATTACAAGAATACATCCATTCGTTTTGTATTTACATATACGAGTATGTACAAATAAGTAAGCGAATTATGCAATAAATAAATTATACAGTAGTATTTGTTTTATAATCATATAATAATTAAAATTAAATAAAAAGGATGAGTGTAAGTCCCTCCCCAAGCACAAGGGCTTAGTCTCTTTATTGGAGAGTAACACAGTAACTCGTTTTAAGATATGTAAAGTGTAGATATGTCTACCAAATATGCTGTATAAAATAAATAAATAAAAAATATGACCGACTTAACTTCGAAATCCTGCTTAAATACAAAATCGAAACTTAATGGTATCATGAAATGTTTTTTTGATACATACATGCATATAGTAGATTTAAGCAAACGAATTAAAAACCAGGAGTAAATAACGACTTATTTTAAAGAAGTAGTCGGAAGAAGAAGTCTCGGTTCTCGGATTCGATTATTTGAAGCTAATCTCGCCAATCAGTGTTCAAATTCGATTGCATACTACGTATGAAACACTAAAAACACGAGATGTACTCTGCTTTTGAGAGTTACAAAAACATCGATCGAAAAAAGTATTTTTTTAAAGTATTTAACCAATGTTTGTTGGCAGAAAAAAATTATTATTCACCTCAGGACCTTCGGCATCCTGTTTTATGTATAATAACGACTGTTCCTACAAATAGTAGGTTCTTAAAACTGCTTTTACAAATTATTATAATATTTCGTTGTAGATGCAAATCAATACGTACGACTGAATACTCGTTTAAGATGTACACATTTTGTTACGACGATGAAATTTCTCAACCTGATACAAGAACGCACGCCAAATTGGTTTAGCATGCGATCAAACATTGCGATACCATGTCAAGCCACTCTGATTAACAATCGATCATTTGTTCACCTTCACTTTTCAATTTGGTGCTTGAACGAGATCGTGAGCCTCTTTCCAATACCGTCCAACAAGCTGGTACCATTTACTGCTCATCAACGTTTCACAGAGCCAAGTGCAACATTATTCTGTTTTCGCGTGAGGACTGTTGTTTATTCTTGTAAGTTCACGATCAGATTCAATTATTTCTAGAGGTCGATTGCTATCTTGTAAGAAAAGAAATTCGTCGGTCAAATTATAACCATTATTTTAAATGGTGAAACGATTTTTCGCCTTCTTTATCAGCCACTGGTAATCCACTGCTGGATATATACTCGTATTTCTCTGGTGGCTATTCCAACGCTTTTTAGCTTCGTGCTACCATGTGGGTTATATCTTGCTTTTAATGTCTTTTTGCACCTTTGACCTCGATGACTAATTGCTAACCTTTGATTATCCTCAAATCCGGCTGATAGGATTATTTATTTTCATCAACTGAAAAAAAACGTTATATAAAAAATTCTATTTTTTGTTGTTGTTGATGTTTTTTATGTTATTGCAATGTAACAAACTTTTTATGTAAAATTCTCAAACATTTGATATGTGTCCTTTCGGCTGATTGGATTATGTATTCATTTTCGTAGACTGAAAAAAAACTTGTGCTGTATTTTTTGTTGTCCATGTATGTTTTGTCTCTCTCAGTATTTTAAAATATATTTTATAGCTAAATAATAATCTCCGTATGTAAAATTCTCAAGTATTTTACCCATTGTATTATAGATAAAAAAAAAGTGAAATAGACGTTAGATAATGCGATAAACTTTAACCGGGTGTGCTAATATTTTAATTCTACTCAGACATAATACTCAACTTATTAACAGATTATGGAGGTTTAGAGATAGTAATTATTTATTATTTATTATGCAACTTGTTCACCATAGCGAAATTAAACATTGCTTCATTGTAAACACAAATCAATTATGTCGCAATTCTCATCTACGAGTAATAATCCAAGTAGATATATATACATAAATTACGCTTACTTTTCGATGTTCGATTCTGAATATTGGTGTCAAAACACGAGTGTGGGCGTATTGGAATTATTTATGAATCAACTAATTATTTATGCGTTTTTTACCCACGCCGGTCCTGTCTCAGGAAACCTTCTATTTATTAACTATTCACGTCGAATGGTTACTATTATTTCACGATTAAATTTACAGTTTACGTGACAACTGATTGTAAATGTCTATCCTATGCTGTTTAGCAAATTCCATCTCCAAGGATTCCCAATTTTATTAAGAAGTGTTCGAATCTCTCGGTCCCTATGTAAAAAGAGTCTTTGTGATTTATCCGGTTAATGCTGAGATACAGTTTACATTTTGACTGTGTGTCTTCGTTTAAGTCGGTGCCGTGTAGCCTTTTGACAAGCGTACCAGTGATATATTGGTATTTCTGGTCCGCACGAGAAGCGAACCTGAGACGTCACTATAAATTAGCGTACGCAAATCTATTACGATGCCACGGCGACTGTTCTCGCTTGAATCACTTCATTGTTTTACATCTGAATCGCGAGATGAACAAAACGGCATCTCCGACGTGATTGAACACTCTCTGTCACGGTAATAAAAGCTCATTATATTACGGTCTAGTATCTAGACCAGCGCTTTTGAAATTGATTAACTCCGAGCCTTTTGGATTGAAGAAGGATGGTGTCTGTTCTTTGGATTGAATGCAGAAGTATGTGTTCATCTGTGTGTGTACCTTTGCCCTTACATGGTTCCTCTCCTGGCACCGTATCCGACAGCGAAGGTTGACAATCACTGACACTATTACATATCGTGTAATAACGGCCCTGAACATGCATTCTTATGTGTTGCTAAATCACTGCCTCTGATTTTTCAGAAACAAGATTCCTAATCTTCTTTACTTCAAAAAAGAAAAGGTTAACCAGTTTCGATATAAGTATATATATTTTTTAATATAATTTTGATTTATTTTATACGTGTCTTAATACTAAATATTAAGCTTCTTAAAAGCAAAGAGCAAAAACGTTCAACAGACCCTCGTTAACGCATGTTTCGCAATTTATTGATACTCGTAAAAATAGACAGGTGCCGTAGCATAGTTGGGTAAACGTTCTACTGCAAAATTCACATCGCAGGTTCGATTCCCGCAAAGAATTTATCCCATTTTTTTTCAATTGGTCTGTATGTTTGTTTATATTTATCTGTGATTTGTTATATAATTCATGTCTCCCTTCTCCCAACTGAGTGTTATTTTCATGTTCATCCTTCTTTCTAACTGGTGTTTGTAATTGGATTACAACAATCTATTAGCTTTCAATATTTCCTTCTAAAAACAAACTTTTCTCCGCTGTAATTTTTCCCTGAGAACATTGGCATATATTGATAACACGCTAATATATTATCCCTTCAGTTCATTTTACGGCCGTTTTAAATTGAAGTCATTTTATACATCGTAATATACAAAAAATATATATATTTGGTGATATCAAAGATATTCGCGAAATAAAATGTATTCATTGATGGATATTCTATTTTAAAACCTAAAAATGGTTTAACATGATTATTCACGATTAATTTGACAAGAAAGATCAAAGGGTTTCTATTTTATCAATCTTCACGTTGACCATTAACGGTATCGGTAATTTTACCAAAATATTCGGTAATGTTATGGTATTTTTTAAAGGTATCAATTCATTTTATAGCCTGTGGCTTCCCGAGTGAGCTTATTCATAGACAATTATTTTGGTTTTATACGCGATATAGCCTTGACCGCACACCGTTGACAAAACCGTAAATCTATTGTCGCCATTTCCCGGATTAGATAAGCTAGATGCTAGAAGATTGATGGCAACAATACCGTAATTCTGTACTATAGTGCCAATATTTTCCGAAATCGATTCAATTAAATATCGACCGAAGTCTCTTTTGTGAGAATCCCAACAGGTTCTACCTGCCATTAATATTAAATATTTTTATAGCAAAAAAAAAATCAATCAAAATTGACATGATTGATTACTCTATATTTAACATGCGATTTATTTATGTACCTCGGTTCTTCAAATATGTAATATCTATTAACTTGCCATTACGAGCCGACCTTGACATCATTCTAAATTGAGCCAAATAAGGTATATCGATCCTTTTATGTTATTTTAGCATTTAATGCGACATCTGGTACTACATACTTTTCATTCCTTATTAGCAAACGACCTGATTAATGAAATTAGGAAAGCAGTTATCATACTAGAGATATTTCAAATATTTTATGATATAGAAACAATATGCTACGTTGCATTTTGATGAGAAAAAATCCTTTAACCATAGGCCAATAAAAGGCTCCATGTCCACTCCCTATGTGGAGCATACGGAGTACACAAACTGCCTCCAGACTCCTCTGACGGCTGCCAGCTCCCTTGCATCCTCCTAATTTACATTCTGCTAAAATAACTCAGAAGGTTTTTTTTTAACGTCGATATTTTTTATTGTATGAATCGTTGTTTTTTTCTTTCATAATCGGTTGCAATGTATGAAAGGATAAGAATACAAGAATGTTATGACGTTTTATCGACTTTATTATTAAATTGTGAATAGTTAGTTAAAACTATTTATTTATTACTCTATAAAACCGTGGCGATATAATAAATAATCATAAAAAATAGACAAATGATTTCATGTAGATATCTTCCAATTTTCACCATCCCCGAATAGCGGACGGGTATAATTACGTATGAAAGTATACACATAACGCTGTTATCGTGCTATCTATATTATTTTCAATATGTTATAGTAATGGATTTAACTCGCAGTTTAGATGAATTACAGGGAATTGAGTCTTAGCGTGTAATGTGTTTTAATTAACCAGCCATCTACATGGGTGGCGTCGTACAAAATCAATACAACGAATAGCCGTGGATTTTTGATTGATTTTTAATCAATATTTCATGCATTGGAGCGCTGTTTAATGAGATTCCTACCGTAACTTTTACTCGGACGTGATTTTTTGTTCTCCAAATTAATAGAATGGTGCCTGGTAATTAATCATAATCTCGAAGGTAAATATTAAAGCCACTCGGCAATTACAATCTTTTCATCTCAATGGTGTAGTCTATTCTTGTTTTGTGAATCATTCACCATGGGAAAAAGTCGAAGAAGAAAGTGTGATTACTGCGAAAAGTTTCACGTGCCTTAACAAGCATTTAGAGATGTAACAGTATTCTATTTTCTGATTTTATAATACGATTGCGTGTTTTATTTAACGCAGCCAACATAATGCGTTTATCACTACCATTATACAATTTCACAACAGTTTTTGTTAGTTTTTACCTCAGAGAGATATAAAATTTTACCAAGTAAAATCGGGGGTCACCGAAAAAATCGTTTTGAACTGATTTTTATCCAAATCTCTTTAAAAAAGTAGAGATTGTGAGGCATGTGTAAACATCTTCTTCTTCTTCTTCCTTGCTCCATCCCAACTTCTCGTCTTTGTATACTGTTAGGGTCAGCTTTTCTCGACCTCAGGTTGATGGTCCTTCTATCATATTCAACGTCACCTAGGTCATGCCTTCGAATCATGTTATGTTTCTGTAGCATCCATGATTTTTTTTAGTCTTCCTCTAGATGTCTTTCGAGGAAGATCCATGGCGATCGCCTGGTTTACAGTATATTCAGGTTCTTTACATACGTGCCCATACATCATTTTCATTTTTTATTTAAGCTTATAATTTGACCAGTTAATTTATTTACAACATTTTGAGTGTATCCAAATACTAAATTGTGTATTTGGACACACTCCAAATATTGAATCTAACCATTCGCATTTCAGCAGTTTCTAGTTGTCTAGAGTAGGCAAATGTCAACGCCAACAAAACGAAAATATGTATCTCATATCAAGTATTATTTAATCTTTTACGTTGAATTATCTTTACAGCCGGTTTCAGACGGTTTTGATCTTTTGCCTCGCGATCGTCGAAGATTCCGTTAGCAATTCATTCGTTTAGGAAGATACCATAGAGACTGGGCGTGGATTTAGCACTTCAGGTTGTCACGAGGCATGATGAATGTTTGTTTATTGTATTATACGGGTATTATGCTGCCCTTGTGGGCGCATGGTGGATGGCGGCCGGCTCACAGAACCACAGAACCATTTACAATAAAGGTACATCGTTTTATAAGATCATGTGCCATAATGAATATTAACTCGTTCTGTCGGAGTTCGTTATTACTTACACTTGCGACGACTGATGAAACTAAACCCGCTTTTACGGTTATCGATAGAATAAATAAGAGATTACGTTTATTAAAGCCACACACAAAACTGAAATCTATTACGTGAACGGTCCGTTTTATTGCAAATATTACTGTAACATTCGCTTTTATTATTATAACATTAAAATGTATTTATAGTTTTTTTCCATATTTATTTTATTTGACCAGTATATACAATGCATTTCCATCAATAAATGTCTAAAGAAAACTTAATATTGTTTATTTAATTATTTTTATAATTAATCAATTAATTAATCAGAATTAAAAACGACAATATAAGAAAGGAATGTAAGGCTGAACGAGGAATAATTGAAAAGATTAGGAAGAGCTCTTTGCGGTGGTATGGACATGTGGAGCGAATGGATAGCGAGAGAATGACTAAGAAAATATATGTGGCGAATGTGAGAGGGAAAACAGAACGTGGACGACCGAAAAAGACTTGGCACGATCAGATCAATCAGAACCTAAAATCTGGCGGTGTCAAAAGTCTGCGTGATCGGAGGGCATGTTATGACTAGATGTATGGATGTGAAGGAGGCGAGGAGTGTATGTCAGGACAGAAGAGTGTGGCGTTCCATCCTCTCTGCCTACCCCTGCGGGGAAACGGCGTGATGGTAGTAGTAGTAATTATTTTTATTTTCGATTTTACTTGGTTATTACCACTGTTTCTTATAATCTATTGTTACACTTATTTCGATGCTTTCAGCATCATTATCAAATACCTTAATAATGATGCTGAATGTATGGAAGCACGTGTCACAATAGATTTTACCACAAAGTGACTGCCGAATCGATTAATTGAATTATTTATTTTTTAGTAGACTTTTTATACAAAGTCCATATTTTTAAAAATATTTTTATGAATGTAAAAAGACTTATCACCCTTTTAACGCTTACTTCAGATTGATATTTTTAGTCATTAGAACTCCTGTCACAATAGATTTTAATAAATAGATGTATGTAATAATGAAGTTTATGTTGAATTCTAATGAAATTATCTGTCCATAATGTATAGCTAACAAAAAATTCAAAATATTGAAATTTAAAATTTAAAATTTTGCTTTTATACTCTATAATTATATATAAATTAAATGTGAAGATATTCTTAATACGATTAATGCAGTACATACATTAATTTATTCGTGGGGCATAATTCCGTTTACGCAATTTTCATAGTACGCTTTTTTGTTGGCACTTATGACTTTTCACTTTACGGATTTTTTCGGTACGCTTTTTTTGGTCACTTTTCAGACAACACTTGGAATTTATTTAACCATTAAGGAAAAAATACCTTTATTTTTAAATCTCTTGTTATTTAAATCAGCGGGCGGTTGATTCAACCTTTCTGTTTATAATACATGCAAGTCCCGTAAGAATTACGCTGTTCCTATTAGAAAAAATATTTTTAATTAACTATCCGAGGGTTTATTAACGAGCCTTCAGTAAACCTGTTGAACTCTGTCTGGGCGTTTAAACTTATTCTCAAATCGAAGAATTTAAATTGTCACTTTTATTATTCTCATTTGATTGGAAAATCTTTGTTTGAATAAATACAGGTTTAGAAAAAAACAAAAAAAAAGTTTGTGAAAATTGACGATTTTTGATTTATGACGTTCTTGAAAGGAGTGAGCGATGTGTATGTTTTTCTTTTATCTTTTTATTTTTTATTTTTTTTTTTTATCTGTTATTCTTTTATTATGCTTATTTATCGCAAAATTAAGTAACTTTTCATGCGTGCGTTATTCGAGTTATCGATAAATTCCTTTGCTTATCTGTTTTTGATTTCCAATTTGTTTCCTAGAATTTTACGACTAACAGTATCTCACATCTCTATACGGTGACAAATAACGAATATCGAAGATAAATATGTTAATTCCTTTTCTGGAATTAATTACATTTACATTATGTGTGTTCCGAGAGTTAGCGGTGCCTTGTAATTAAAGTTCGGATAACCATTTTGTTGGTTCGTTCTTTGACTTGATCTTTAATAAAAAATAATCCGACGTTCAACTTTTACGAGTATACAATGTTTTTTTTCTCTCAAATTGACTGTCTGCTTTGAACATTGGCACACATTATTCTGTTTCAATGAAAGAAATCTCATTAATTAGCGCTGAAAACAGTTTTCAGAGTAAATGTGTTGATTTATGTGTATAATCGTAATCATTATTGTAAATTATTTTTAAATCATAATTTTTTTTGCCGTTCTTTCCTCACTCCTTCAAATTGACAAGGCGAATGTAGTTGGAAGAAAGTAGTAGTAGGTGCAGAGGAAGACCAAGAAAAAGTTGGCACGATCAGGTTTGCCAAATACTTGAAAGCGGTCAGGTGAGGAATCGAAGTAATCGGCGGGTATGTATGGGAAGATGTGTGAACGTGGAAGAGGCGAAAAATGTTTGTAAAGACAGAGTGGTGTGGCGCTCTATTCTCTCTGCCTACCACTTCGAGGAAGCGGCGTGATGGTTAGTTAGTTAATTTTAAATTATCTATGCTACATAGACTTAGTGAGTGTAGATACTGGATCTGATATTTTTAAGTAGGTTTTTTTTAACCATCCCGATAAAGAAGTATATATATTTATTATAACGATTACGCAAATACGGTTTAACGCTTTTTTTGGTACATAAACACGGATTATTCTTAACATGATTTGTACGATTGATTGGAGATATTGATGCCAGTATGAATGTGACATTGTTATAATTTTTGCGTTTACAACAGCGTAACGTTATTTGCTCATCAATTATAGTTAAAGCTCCGATTAAAACAATACCCTAACCGTCACGTCTCATTTCCGAAAATTGACGTTCAAGTTAACTGTGACCGCAAATATCGGTTCACAGTCTCAATGACGGATTCGTCGGGACCCAGCGTGACGTACAAAGCCGCCAATCTGAGCTTGTGGAGCCAATCCGTTATGTGGAAGGACCGCATTCCTGGATATTTTGGATACACGTGACCCCTACGGTATTAAGTTAACAAAACAATCTGAACATCTCGTATCCTCCTGGATCTTTATGCATTCCTGTTACGTCCCTCTGAATTCGTAATAAAATAATGTTTAATCGCTTTATTTTAATCTTCCTTTGGCTTATCGATTTACATATTGATTCGGCCTTATGTTTTCAGATATCGTTTCAGCTTACATATAATTTTTATTACTGTTTACACTGAATGACACTTATTTTTACATTACTTATAATAAATGTAAAGTCAACCCTCTACAACGTTGACATAAGTACCCCTTTATTTTAGAGAATTTTATAAGTGGTTAATGTTTTAAATTGTATTTCTACATTTTAAATAGCGGAAATGACTGTAATTAGTATTTTAAAATTGAAATACAATTTAAAATCTTTAGTTTCCCCATAACGTCCCCTCTGATAACACGCTACCTATCTCAGCGTTATACGGGGGTTTAATGTATTTGAAGTGCGTTCGCACTTATTAATGATTGAATCTCAAAAATATAATTGCATTTAGTTACGCTATACATACCTGATTATAAAACAAGATATACAAATATAATAATATTACTCTTGTAAGATAAATCACGTGCTTAAAGTTGTGTTTTTTATTTCTTATTTATTCAATATTATCCTTGATTTGTATCTGAAGCACAGGGCTAATCACCTTTATTTCATATGTTTAACGATTAAAATAATACTTCTTTAATACGATACAGTGCCCTAAGCATTATCGGGTAAATGATAATGGTTAGTACCATATGTATATATTTTTTATAATTATTTATTTTCTCGTTTGAAACCACAATTATTCGATACATCCCTTATATCGTTTTTTTAATATGAGTTGATGTATTTCTCAGAATATATTGATAAAAGTGCTTTTAATGGCGATGATTTTGCTGAAAAATATTTTAATTAGTTATCCGTTTGTGGTTTACTAAAATGCAAGTATTTCGTAAACGGCGTTGAATAACGCAGTTAATTAATTTATTCCGTGTCAATTGCCTTTTCTCACCAATTTACTACGCGGAAGCCATTTTCCAAACTCCACCAGAATGGTGATTCGTGTAGATCGAACAATTGTCAAGAAACGCAATCTCAAATCGAACGAAAACGATAGTTCAGTAGATGATAATCAATGAAAATGACTGATTTGTTTACATATGGAAATACTCGTACAACCAATCTACTATGTTTCGAACATATTTATGCATGTTCGGTTTTTTCAGATCTGGTTTAAATTTATTTTGCGCCATTTCATAAAATATTTTTCCTTAGCAAATCGACAAACTGAGATTTTCGTATGTATTAAAAGGTTTATGATTCGTATTTATATTTGCGATTATTCATGAAACACAGGATATAATCACCACAAGGACTTTTCAACCGCATTTATTTGTAGTGGTCACGTTTTGGTCTGAATTGCATCCAGCTTACGCGAGGAAATTTACTACTCATCAACAAGATTTATTGATTTCCTGATAACCGTTTTTATGACTTCCAGACAACGAGAAATTAATTCAATCGTTCATGTTTTTCAAGAAGGAAACCTCTCATTATTTAGCCCTTTGCTACTCTTGTTTAATCCGCATTAAAGGGATGCTCTAAGTCAATAATATTTCCAAATCCCTTTGTGGAGTTTGGAAAACATAATATGTGGGTATATCGTTTTCCAATCTTATTCTTTAGATTCTATACCGAACATCTCGTTACCGTCGAATGCATTATTAAAGGAGACGAAGGTTGCAGGTGGTCCTCTGTAATGTGACAGCACTTGATTTGCGAGGATTCGAGTCTGAAGATGCGGGAAACGTGATTGTATTTGACAAAAAGATTTTAGTAAAAAAATAAAGTAATGCGAAACCTAAGTGACATTTATGAGATACGAACAAGGTATGATTCTGCAATGAGGCTCGTTTACTCGATACCCATATTCTTGATTTACGCCAAAGTTTCCAGGGTAAATCTCCTTTTATTACAGTCCACTTATCGACCCAGAAAGTGACTGTCATCTTTAATTGTTTTGATGATTTATTCCAGTATGATTTATTGTACGCCCTTAAGCGAAACAGCGACATGTAAAACGTTGTTTTTTATCATATTTTTTGTATAGCACTTATCAATCCACAAGTGACCGTCATCGACCGGTCATCTTGGGTTCGGTCGAAGTCCAGTTCGGTCACGTAGGCGAGTAAATTCGATCTTTTGTGCTCCTCGTGCATCATTTTGCTTGAGCGACCAGAACTGATCGTGAAATTCGCCAGGTTATTGTGACACCCGTACAGGAGTCTGTATATTGCCGTGAGCAAACAGAGAACCATGAAACCAAGAAAATCAAGCAATTGGGTGATTAAATATAGGGGCCTTTTGCACGTATTTTAAATGTACCGGTAGGTACCCCAATTATTAAAGAAGAAACGGTGTTATCAATCCGTTTTGTGTTTTAATGTACGTTTTGCACTCAAATAATCCAATAGAATTTTATATTCAATCCCATGCAACTGATGTACGCACCCATACTAACTAGGAATTTTGATATTCAATACAGGAATGCCTCGCATAACGTACTTAATTTGCTCCAAGAGCAAGTTTGTTATGCGAAAAGGTCATTTTATGAAACGCGTTTTCCAATAACAATGTATGTGAAAAAGATAATCGTTTTGTAAAAAAAAAATATGGTAGGTACCGTAACATAAAATAGATACTCGCGTTTTTTTATTTTATTTTTTAGTCAGACTCAGATTTAAGAGAGTCTACCGAGGCTTGCAGCGTCTTATCGTCTTGTTTTATCCATTGCTCCTTGGCTGCTGGCGTCTTGAAAAACTATCTTTCAAAGGATAACTATAAGCATAAGTAGCTCAACGGCGACGAAGAAGGAAGTCTGATCATTCCAGGGCTTAAGACCTGGCACTTGTCCGGATTACGTAATCACTTTATATGTATATTGAAACATCTTCTCCTCGTATACAAAAAGATATTTCGTCTCAGTTAAAACACCTTTAATATACAAAATATATTTATATATCATCCGTAAGGTGAAAAATCTGGTGTCTCACAAATCAAACAATAAAAATATTGATATCACTATCGTTAAAGGCATTATCATCATCACATATCGCTCACTCCTTTCAAGAACGTCATAAATCAAAATACTCGATTTTTCAGGAGAACGTTTTTAAAGTTTGAAAATATAATACAATGTATTAAAAATAAATATCAAGCCACTTACTGAAATTTTTACTGTGCAACATATCTTTTTAGGTAAAACATGAAGGTTTTTTTCCCATTTGAAAAATATTAAGTTTATTTAAAAAAATAATTAAACAATACCTTTTCTTCAAAATGCAAAAACAACACTTTCTGCCCTGTAGCGGGTAAATATTAAGTTAAAAATATGCCTTTTTTTCTGGGATATAGTACATTTTCTGGGCATTCCGAAAATATGCACAACTGAAAATTGACGTTTTTTGATTTATGACGTTCTTGAAAGGAGTGAGCGATATATGCTAGTCCTAAGTTGGCCCTGACCTTGTTTGTCGTAGATATGTAGCTACAACTCTGTCGCTATATGCAACATATTATGTTGTTTAATTCCCTTTTATTCATTGTAGGTACCACCATGATTTCTTAAATTTATGCATTCGATGTTTTGGCATCGTATTTTTTTACTATTGTTTTTAATAAAAGAGAAATATTTGTGTTTTTATTATTTTCAAAAATACTTCTCTTTCATTCAACATATTTCTGCAAGTCTCATTTTTAAAAATAGGTATCAAATTATGGTAAAGTGGGTTCAAACCCAGAAACTCTTACTCGAGAGTCCGCGACACTAATCACGGGACCACAACCCGACACAAATCTACAACATCCTCCCGGTTTGACGACACAAAACCTTCTTTATTTCTTGCAATATATATTAAGTAATTTGATAAATAAGTGACTTGTGTCGTAATTCAAATTTACGATTATCTTGTATTATTATAGGGACGATAGACCTTCTTTATAGTCAACGGTAAAATGAGATAAACCGACCTTTGTCGAAAATTGCCGGCTTGCTACACACGACAGGCGGTGCAATTTTCTTCTGATTTCACGATATATTGTTGTATTATCTATTATGACCATGTTGTGGGCTAAAATAATTCACCTTAAACCTGTTTACTTGTGAATATGTCCAATTTCCTTGCTCTAATATCAATCGAAACGAATTGAATTACGATTGCAAAATTGAGCTTACATTTGTATAACATTCTACAAAGTCATCATATTATCCTGAATGATAAATAAGGTAATATCATAGGTTCTTATTATTCTTAGGGATATCAGTTCTAAAAAACGAACACCTTTTCTTTAGCCCGCCTCTGTAGTGTAGTGGTCGGTCCGTGTCGCTACTATGCTGGAGTTCCCGGGTTCAATTCCCAGAGGGTTAAAAATAAAATAAGTGATTTTTCACTCGAATATTTATTTAATAATATATTTAAATTTAATAATATTTATTTAATATTTAACTCTGGACTGGTACCCGAAGCGCACGGGTGTCCACCTTTCCTTCGTGTATTTAAACGATCAAGATAACTTCATTTTATAAGTTCATTATTCAGTAGATTATAATAACCTTCGTGCAGCTTAAGGTATCAATGACAAAGTTATTTCAATTTTATTGCGAAAATTGCAGTTTCTGAGACCCTGAACCTCTTTGGAATAATTTACCAATGCACTCCCAACAAGTTCGCTACATTGTCGCAAACCGAATCCATTGAATTCGGCTTACTATCTTCAGATCTCAATGGACCTGGATTTGCTTCACTTTTAACTTAAGTGGTCGCCATTTTAACTGCATTATCACGTGGACATGTCATATAATATTCAATAACGATTTCTGATAACATTGTAAAAGTAAAAAATCGATTTTAGCGTATGTACTTTTTTCAACTTAAAGGTTTCGATACTTGCTTTTTTAATGAAATTGGTTTCCGTAATGATTTCTTATTTAGGTCACTCTCGATTTGATAAAAACAATTTGGATATAAGAAAATTGTCGTTAACCTTTGAAATATGTAAATAGAAATATGATTGTAGAAAACTATGGAAATCTGGGTATTTACAGGGCTGATATGAGACGCTTAATGAGATTAATGATATACCATGTGTAGGAATACCAAAAATTTGAGTACAGTAAACCCCCCTATAGCGTACACTCGTATAAGATTTTCCCCTATAACGTTTGCAGCAGTTTTTCCCTATACTGGTGGTCCCCCGTCTAGAAGGTCCGTACATTCGGTCAAGTCATTTACGTCGACTAAAGTGCAAAAATAATATAAAAACTTTAACCCCCTACAACATTCCCCGATAACGCGGAACCTATCTCAACGTTTAAGGGGGGTTTATTGCAGTGTGTTTGACAATCATGGGTAGAATGGTGAATGTGTGTAAAGTAATCACTTATGAAGCGTATGACAAGTCATAGCTCTGTAATACCCAGACTTCCGTAATCTTCATCCATGTATCTTAACATGTCCAACAATAACAAATAATTGGAGATAAACTCCTAATTCGAGATAATCCAGATTTGTGAATAAGTATTTGGACACATTCAAATCGTTGTGGATACAATATTAGTCGCAAGAGTGATTCATGAATTCATCTAAATTGTCAATAAAAAAATATAAGTCGATAATGACTTTATACACAAAAAAGTAAAAAGAATAAGGTTAAAGTGAGAAAATTCAGAACATGTAATTGGATCCACTCAAAATGTTTCTTGAATGTTTTTCGCAGATACTTTATGGCACATTTTATAAACTTTATAAAATAAAACAACTTTGTTTAAACCCCTTTTTTACTGGCACACTTTTTCCAACGGGTTTCGACAAGAACCTTGTCATCCTCAGGGTTTATGTACTAATTTTAAAATTAGAATTAGTACATAATTTTTAGAATAAGTACACACACCCTGAGGATGACAAGGTTCTTGTCGAAACCCGTTGGAAAAAGTGTACCAATGAAAAGTGGTTAAAACAAAGTTGATTTATTTTATAATCGCAAAATGTTGATGCTTATACAAGTTTTGTGTATTATTTTTATGATTGAACTGAGTGTGATTTGTTTTCAACGTTTTAGCTTTGAGTGGGAATGGATGTGGTAACACTGGGGTCAGCACGAATAACGCGAAGGACAAAACTCGCTCCGGAAATATCCCGTTGTGCGGGGTCCAAGGACGCCCTTTAGCGGTACCTGAGCCAAGGTCGACGGTAATTGGACCTTATCGCACTTCGGGTGACATCCAATCTTTGATAATATTGTGCCCACATCCGTCAAGGTGTCTTTTTACTTCGCTTGAGTTATTCTCATCTGAGTCGGTGGACGAAACGGTTTAAATTTCAAATCATCTCTCAGATACATGAAAATTACGCACCTCTTTCGTGAAAAAGATGCCATCGAATGATTTTTGGAGTGTAATATCCCTTTTTCCTACTATTTTTGTTCTTTCATTGAGTGATTCGGCAGTCACTTTGTGGTAATATCTATCCATTTTCAATTTAAGTTTTTGTTAGTAAATACCACTATTTATTTTGTTCTTCTTAAATCTAATCTAAATTAGTATATTTGGCTACGTTTTTAGTTTGTAGATTCGAACTCAGCTAGGTTAACCTAAAATAAAATAATGTGTTTCGTTTTTTCTTCATCTTATCTAACTTCTAACTAACCATCACGCCACTTCACCGCAGAGCAAGGCAGAGAGAATACAGCGTCGTACCACCTTGTCATTGCAAACATTCTTCGCCTCTTCCACATTCATGCATCTCCTCATACATACCCGCCGATTATTTCGACTCCTGACCCGGCCGCTTTCAATTATTTGACATTCCTGACTTTGCCATGTTTTCCTCGGTCTTCTTCTGCTTATTTTTCCAACTAAATTTGCTTCATAAATTTGTTGAACCGTTCTTTTCTCGCTCATATGTTCCACATGTCCAAACCATCTCAACACGCCTATTTTAATTTTATCGATAATGCTTATCTCAGCCTTGCAATCTTTACTTATTTTACCATTCGAACATCCATGTATGATAATACAACGTCGTGTCGCACATTCGTCTGAGGGTTTTTTTCATCTTATCTTCACGTACGATAGCCAATAATCTAATAATGTGCTTAATCTACCAATAGTTGCAGATATGATAAAGGCAGACTGAAATTATATCATATTAAAGAAACGTTTTCGTTTAGATTCTTTTTAAAACGGCTGGCTTTATTTATAATGAAGTTGTTGCAACGGTTGTTCATATCATCATGACCATTAAATTATTTACTGCAAGATTGTTACGGCCAAGAAATACAAACAGTACGGTTATCCTTCAAGAAACTCGATGTTACGCTTCGATGACTCGAATTATCACAAACAATTACTGGTGGACCTACCTCAACATTAAATCAAAACTGTTAGTCTCCTCTCATCTTCTGTTTATCTTGTCTCCGATCATCAAACCGTGGAAGGAAATTCTTGCAGCCAGTTAAACGCAGTGACAGGCAACTCCTTTTTTTACAACGCAGTAAAAAAATTAACGATTTTTTTTGTCATTGATTTGTTAACTTCCGTGTTGGTATCCAGGCTTTATATCAAGGCTTTTATATAAAAGATCTTTGGGTCAATTCCCTATTGCATTAACGCAATCTTATTGTTTTTATTATTTGTTTTAAATAAACGAAGTCAATGACCATTCGACCCATTATTGCAATTTATTGTTGCTATTTTTATGATATTTTTCCATTTTTTATGTTATGAAATTGTTGCAATTTTTCGTATGCTGAATATATCCAGTATTGTGACAGTTGCATTCGCACCTGTATATGCTTACAAATTTCGAAAAATTGAGACAAAATTAATTTTCTTTATTAATAATAATAATATTTTTTATCAATATAGCGCCATTTTCGCAAAATGCTACCCCAGGAACGCTTTGGCCAAGTAATGAACGTCGCACAGTGTATCAAGTGAACCTTTAAGACAGCTAATGCCAGGTTGTAAGACCTGTAAATGCTCAGACTTTCATATTGCCTCCGTATAAAAAATAATGCTTCGTTTCTATTAAAACACCATATTTTGAAATATCCCAGGACATTGATTTCATGCGGAAGTTAACGTTTTGACTACGATGTTTAGATAATTTTAATTTTGTTCCCCAAGACATTTAAATTGTACAATAATCTGTATTTTTAGGAAATTAAGGCGATTTTTTTTATTATTTATTTTTTAATGAAATAGATGTCAAGTTGTATGTTATTTTAGCTACCAAATTAACGTCAACTTTCAAATGTAATCGATGCCCAGGGGTTAAATCCAGTGTTCGAGAACAATCATACAAAAATATATTGTTACCGTGCACATATACGTACTATATTATTTTTGCATTTATGAATAAATTATTTAAAAAATAAAATAAAAAACCTTTTCTTTTTACCGCCATGGAATGTATACAAGCGAATTTTATAATGATTTTTATTGATAAATTTACAGAGACAAAGTATTTTTCTATATAGGAACATAAATACTCGTGTATGTCTATACATTGACTGATAAAACTTGTAATTTCACACACTGCAACATTGTATCCATATCTAAACAGCTATATTATGAAATAATAATAAAAAGTTTCATAATTCCTTTAATATTTCTATTTTAATAAATTCTTTGTCTCCGTCAAATTATAAATAAATAAATAAATAAATATATAAGAAAACAGAAAATGGAGGTTCATTAATGAATTCGGCAGTCACTTTGTGGTAAAATCTAATAATATTAATAATAAAACCCTTATCCGCACCCCAATGGTGCATAAGGCACTGTGTCATATAAATGCAGTGTTATCTTGATCGTTTACACATGAAGGAAAGGTGATCAGCCCTCCGCTTCAGGTACCAGTCCATGTTTATATTAAATAAATATTACAGTGAAAAAATCACTTATATTTATTTTACCCCTGTTGGGAATCGAACACGGGATCTCCAGAACGGTGGCCGAGCGTGCTGACCATTACACTACGGAGGCGGACAAAAAATCTATCCATTATTAATTAAATTTTTCCTTGGTTAGTACCAGTATTTCTTAAAATCTACTGTGACACGTGTTTAGATGCATTCCGCATCAATATCGAAAATGGATACGGCATTTTTAATTAAGTAAAATTTAAATTAAAAATGGAATTTACCCTCTAAAAAGGTTGTCTATCTCTCGTCTAGTGCATTACACTTTGCAGACACTCCCCTATACTGCCCTTGTACCGCTACGTAGTACTTACTAACGATAATCTGCTAGGCACGTAAACAAGACCATTAGGGTAGTTATTAAAGAACTGTTAGATAACAGGATGAAAAGCAGCAAAACAAACCAGAATCTGATCTACTTGCTTACCAATCATTATAATATCAGGCGAACGCGTCAGAATGTTACGGAAATGCATTACATATGAGAAATACTAAATGTTTTGTTTATTTATTTAAAAAAAAATAGCAATTGAATAATACCACTTATTGAGATTTATTTCCAACATTTTGAGTGTGTCCAAATACTAGTTCACGAGCTTACGACCGTCATAGGTTGGTTTAAGCGATCACTTTACACACGTGTAAAATTCACCAATTGCATGAGCGTGGAAGAGGCAAAGAGTGTTTGTAAATACAGTTCTTTTCTCTCTACCTACCAATGCGGCGAAGCGGCGTGATGGTTAGTTAGTTAGTTTTATTATTTATGAATGTTTGATCAGAATTAAAAATTTTTATGTATTTAAAAAAATTATAAATTGTATATTTTCTTCTGGAGGTTACCGTTACGATATTGAAACTGTCAATTATAAGTTAACTCTTAGGATGGTGTCTCTTATACACCAATAAACAAAAGCTGTGGCCTTAGAGACCAAGGAATCTTACCTGTCCAAACGCGTTACAGCGTCCCGGTCAGCTGTATAACGGAATGCGCTTTCGGTGCCTCAATTTCCGCCCACGCCGCGGGGTGGGCGGCGGCGGCGGCCCGCCGTGATCCGTGATCTCGATGTCGCCATTGTTCTTCGATTTATGTTATTACGTAATGTTATCTTATTATTGTTTACACCGGCGTTAATCGGCGGCGCTTTCCGCAACCCCCTAGCGGCTCTTATAAACGAATAACAGGAAACTTTACATGAATATGCGTTATTTTTAAAACTTTACATGGATATGCGTCATAGCCCGATAACGCGCTTATGCGGCTTCTATTAACGGATAGCAGGAAATTTTACATAGGTTTGCTTCGTTTGTAAAACTACCGTTAATAGTCCGATAACGCGCTTACGCGGCTTCTATTAACGAATAGCAGGAAACTTTACACGAATATGCGTCATTTTAAAAACTACCACGACTTCGCGAACGCGAACGACCGCGCTAGGCGCCGGACATGTTGTCTGGGAACATTGTTTTAGGGAAGTATATTAAAAACACATTTTTTAGAATTTTTACCCTGACTTACTTAAAATCCTTACCTTTCAATAAATCTTTTCTTTCCAAAACCATATACTCGTATGTATTTATTTCGAAGGAAAACTTTTTTTTACACGTAAACGGTATATTAAGCAAAAAAATTATTACGTCAAATGTTACCTGGGTTTAAAAAAAATTAAGTAGCGATTTATCGTATATTGGGCCTTATTGTATCGGTTTATCATATATGTACTCGTATTTATATAAATAAAAATAAAACCCTTATCCGCACCCCAATGGTGCATAGTGCACTGCGTCATATAAACGCAGTGTTATCTTGATCGTTTACACATGAAGGAAAGGTGATCAGCCCTCCGCTTCAGGTACTAATATTTATTTTACCCCCCTTGGAAATCTAACCCGGGACTTCCAGAACGGTAGCCGAGCATGCTGACCATTACACTACGGAGGCGGACAAAGTATTTATAAGATTATATATTTATTTATGCGATTTATCGTAGGTAAGAGTTTTGTTTTGCAGTTTATTAAGTGCCATCTCTATGAAATTGTCCAATCAATGTTCCGGGGATTTCAAACAGTTTACTTTGTTGATTGATTTCACTCGATTTTTAAGTTCTAAAAAAAACTACTAATAAAAAAACGCAATCATTTATCGGACCTGCCATACTCTTTTGACATTTCAAATTAATGTATTTTTTATTATTTATAGTATCATACAGTATCATACACTAACATAAAAGCAAGTTTTTTTTCTATAATTTCCAAATAAGTATGAGATATGAATTTCATATTTAGACAGGTACTGAAAACGACGCCTGGAGGAGTATTCAATGAATAAATTAATGTAATTTTTATATAATTTATAGGCGCGAATATGTTTACGTGCGAGTTTGATAAAGGGTACATACGTCCATGATCATCACTTAAATCGGCTTTCTAAAATATATCCCTTTAGGCTAATATACCATACATTCATTAAAATTAAATTAATACATTAATCTTTCGAGCATGTGCATAATATAAACTTATGTTTGTGAAGTATAAGAATGGAGTTGGTTCGAATTGTGTTATTTATTTGTAATACAAATTTGAAAGAATAAAAAATGTAATGAAAAAGTCAAACCATATTGGAAAGTTGTACAAATTTTCATTCTATTCACCTATTCAAACTTAACAACAAATAGAGAAGGTGCATTTTTAATACACATTCGAAAAAAAACAATATTTTTTTTTAATATCCCGTGTTGAGTCTTGGCAATAAATCTAATTGTATTATTATTAAACCATATCCACTCCCTAGGTTGAGCATATGGAGTTCACAAACTGTCTCCAGGCTTTTCTGTCGACTGCCAGCTCCCTTGCATCCTCCCAAGTCAGACCCACGTCCCGAAGTTCTGACAAGAATTGCCGACGTATTGTCAGGAGTAGTCTAAAATTAAGCTATTATAATTTATATAAAAAAATATAAATAAATTCAAGTATAAATATATAAAAAAAATTCTAGATTATCGATATTCAACACCAAATTGATTTATCTTTTCCATGTCAATCTCTTTATGTCGATTTTATACCATTGGATTTCTAGTGATTATTTAATTTATTGGCGTTTCAAAGGTATTTTTCCAACCAAATTTTGTTATGTGTTTTAAGACGAAAATAAACTCGTATTTTAATATCTCTGTACTTGAAAGTTTGATGCATTTCTTTATATATGTATGTAGTTATTAATAGAAAAAATACAAAGAAAAGGTAGTTTTACCAAATGAAATTAGGTACATAAACGGTATTCTGAAAATGATTCGGAATTCATCGAAACATGTGTCACAATAGATTTGAAGAAATAGTGGTATTAACAAGGTAAAACTTAAATTAAAAATGCATAGATTTTACCACAAAGTGAAAGCCGAATAAATTAATTCAATTAAAAAAAAAATTTTTGAATAAAAAAAAATTCAACGCGAACGTTATGCCGCGAACCATTAAAATATTTTACTTTTTTGCAATGGTAAGGATAAGGGAAAAAATCTATTGATATTATCTATGGATAGTTATGGAATATGTATGAATATAAATGCCATACAGAACGATGGAATAAATATGCATTTTTTTTAAATGTGCATTTTTCTTTCGTTCTCAGAAGGTAAACAAGCGTTTTACTACTGCATTGAGTTACAGCTGTAATGATTAACCAAATGATACGTCTAAATTAATCATGAAATTATTTATTGTCCACTTCTCTGTTCGCGTAGCCATCGAGTTTTCTAATAATCGTTTTTAACAATTGGCTAGATTACTGCCAACGTATCAGTGCGTAGGTCTCGCATACTAATGGTCTCTCCTAAGGCGGGATTATAAACTGCATAGGATATCAAACGAGACTCTAATAGCACACCTTTGCTTGTTTGAGAGTGCAATTATACACAATAAAAGGCGAATACATGCGCAGCTATATCTCCAACTCTCTTGACTTAATCACCGTCTTATAAATTAATAAAGGAACTTTTTGATTTCATCATTAATCGCAGGGTATTTATTAGCATCCTACTGATACTTACAATATTTCTTATCAAATGTTGTTCATAATATTATAAAATTATATGACGGGAAGTATGATTTATCGTTTTAGCCTCGCACCAAAGGGAATCCATGTTTCTTTGTGATTTCTCTATGACATTTCAAATATGTGATTTTTAACAAATTACATTAAAAATAAAATAATAAAATATTCTTTCAATCACAGTTCTGATATAGTCTGTTGTTTTATTCTTAAGCTTTGATTTGATTTTATAATTCATACTATAATTCGTGTCTTCTAGGAACTCTATACCTTTTTTTGTATATTAAAAGCATTGTTAACTTTGTGGTATGGTAGTAAAACAAACTCCTTAAAAACGAAAGATTTTTGAACCACTTTATGGTAAGACAAAATGAAATTGTAAAAGAAAAACACAATTTTACTCCTTACTTACAGAACAGATAATAATTTATGCTTTAGTTTATATTTAGACCCGAATATGGAAGCATAGTTTCCGAAACTAGTCGTTAAAATAAAATAAACATGACTCAAGTGGTAAAAGACAAGTGATTTTCTTTTACAATTTCACATATTGTTTACAGATTATGTTAAATTTTAGTAAACGTCTAAAGTATTTTACTAATTACTTATGTTTTTTTGTTACAGGTGAGTGTTTTTCTGCAATTTCCATCCGTGCGTGAATCAGTAAGTCGAATTAGCAGGTATACCGGTAAGGTTAACATCTTAATTAAAGCGTAATACGGAGATAGGGGATACCATGTTTACTCGTGATTATTAGGATAAACCTCTTACAGTTTTCACAACTTAATTATTTATTAATTCATTGATTTTATCGCGATCAGACGGCTACCAACGCAGTACAATGCGTAAAATGTTCAACATAATTTACCGTAAATATCGTTTGTAGGCATTTTGCGCTGGATATTTTAACATCTTTAATTTTAATAATGTTTTCGCAAAGGAATGTTTATGTTCAAGTTCGTTAAGTTTTGGACTTGTTTTAATCTGTTAATTGAGTCTTAATGTAACAAGTACTCATTCTGCTAAGTACATCGTGCAGTTTTCAATGTTATTTAGTTTTTGGAAGTTTTTGGCATCGTAAGGGAAGGGTAATTAACTATAACCTAACTATGAATATTTCAATGTTTTAGAATTAGTACATAAACCCTGATGATGACAAGGCTCTTGTCGAAACCGGTTGGAAAAAGTGAACCAATAAAAATTGGTTAAAAACCTTGTCATCCTCAGGGTGTGTGTACTTATTCTAAAAATTATGTACTAATTCTAATTTTAAAATTAGTACATAAACCCTGATGATGACAAGGCTCTTGTCGAAACCGGTTGGAAAAAGTGAACCAATAAAAAGTGGTTAAAAACAAAGTTGTTTTATTTTATAAAGTTTATAAAATGTGCCACAAAGTATCTGCGAAAAACATTCAAGAAATTATTTCGTTTTATTTTTCTTCATATTCTTATGTTTTGCTTAAGTGTTGTAGCCATAAAATCTCATTAAACCCTATTTTGTGAGTCTAATTGAGATACATTGTTTGATTCGCGATTAATTTATTTTATTATTTAATCCTTAAACAATTTCCAAAATATTTAGATGCTTTGTGGGGCACATTTTATTTAATAAAACTACAACCTTGTTTTTTATCATTTTTATTTTTGGTATTTTTTTCAACCGGTTTCGACAAGCACCTTGTCATCTTCAGAGATGGATGTATAGATACACATGTAAGTACATGTCCGTCCTTGAAGATGACTAGGTGCTAGTCGAAACCGGTTGGGTAAAAATACAAAAAATAAATCGGGTTGAAAACAAGGATGTAGTTTTGTTTTACGAAATTGAAGTTATCAATTTAGTGAACCTACTCAAATGAGATAAGAATATTACTAATAATTTCCATTTTTATAAGATGACAATGAAAAACTATGACAAATTTTGTCGTCTTCGATATAAAGCAATACCATATACAAGTATATCCCATAGTACAACCTTTTGGGTGTGTCTAAATTCTTGTTCACAAATCTGGGTTTCTCCGTTCGGGTTAGGAGTCGAAGTAACGGGCGGGTGTGTATGAGAAGATGCATGAACGTGGAAGAGGCGAAGAATTTTTGCAAAGACACAGTGGTGTGGCGTTCTATTCTCTCTGCCTACCCCCTACGGGGAAGCGGCGTGACGGTTAGTTAGTCAGTTATTATGACAGGTCACAAACTCTGTAAATACCCAGATTTCTTCGAGTTGAGATGTCAAAACATGTATTCATTCATTCAAACCCTTATCCGCACCCCGATGGTGCATAGGGCACTGCATTATATAAACACAGTGTTATCTTGATCGTTAACACACGAAGGAACGGTGATCAGCCCTCCGCTTCAGGTACCAGTCCAGGGTAATAAATAAATATTAGAGTGAAAAAATCACCTATATTTATTTGACCCCCCTGGGATTCGAACCCGGGACCTCCAGAACGTTGTAATAGTATACTTATTAAAATTCAGTGCTATAAACATGATAGTTCAATATAGCTGTTTACGTTGTGAGACGATGATGGTGTTGGCTCTGCTGTTGCCGTACCTGACGTCTATCGCCAAACCGCGTCTAATGTGCCCACTTTGTATTCCCGGTACTCTTCTGGCGAGCACGGTAGAACGTCAGCACTTTAGACTTTATGATTACCTCTAGCAGACGTGCTTCCAGCGCCACGCGGATGATGCTATCTCCAATCTCCGCGGAAACGATTAGCATCTCTGGAATTGAAGAACTCACATTTTTACACTGGGTAGCACGTGCGAGATGGTTATCCGTGTCTAGCTTCAACTCTTCCGGGATTCTATTTACCCTTCTAGACGATCCTCTGGGCCATAAGTCGGCAAAGTGTGGTTCCGGCAAAAATATCCGCGGGAAGGCTCTTCGACTCTGCGTATTCACGCGAACAATCTTTTTCGAGCATTAACCTTATTAAAAGCTAAACTCAAAATTGTCTTATTGATGAGAACAATTATTTATTTAGTCACACAAACATCATGGTTAGATTAACGCAGAGCTAGGACACAAAATGCAAAACCCCTTTCTAGCGGAACGAAAGGTCTGCTGATGACAGTCAACAGTCCGCCGGAGTTTTACGTGGTTTCCTCCCAGCAATAATCAAATGCTGAGAAGTTCCTAACTGGCCCTCACTAGATTATCCCTCCTGTTCCCAACACAGATTCAAATATAACATATTTAATTTGTTAGAATAAACAAAAATCCACTAAATAATCCATAAACCTTGTACATAATAAATGCAATTTCCATTTGAAAAAAAATATTAACGCAGAGAACATCGTAGTTTAAGCTTAACTCGAAGGTGTACAGTTTACACCCGCGCTGTGTCAGGCGGGTTTCCCGCAAGGTATCGGACCCTCCCAAATTACTAATCCCTTTCACCACTTACACCGGGGTACTCCTAGAAAATTTGGTGGTGGATTTACAAACTTTCATTTATTTTGACTGGTAGTGACAGGGATATTGAAAGCTTTAAAATGTAAATTCACAGTAAAATCGGGATACAATTTTGTTTCACATTTTTAATAAATTTCGCAACTAAGTTCCAAAAAAATGCTTTGCAAAAGAAGGTCTGTCAGGAAGCCTAGATGCTTCTGTATCAGATCTGGGCATGCGTTGGGACAGCTTTCAATATATTGATGAGAACATGGATATATGCTAAAAATAACGACACGCAATCCTGAATTGATCAATCTTTCAAAGGAGATGCAAGGACATTATGCGCAATAAGTAGTGTTATTATGAATACCAACTTTCTAATGATTTTTCTTGTAAATGAAAAAAATCCTTGATGAGTGTGATATTAAGTTTTATTAAGTATACTCATAATTTAATAAAGGTATACAATTATAATAAAGGTGTAGTAGAATTGCGAACAGATTTGGCCCTCAAGAAATTTTTTAATCGTTGTTTTATGTATATTTGGCTCTTTGGCTAATAAGTTTGCCGACCACTGCTCTGGGCTAATGATGGACCGCGATATTTCTCTTCCAGCTTTCTACGGACAAATTGGCACCGCGATCACTGAACCAAAACGTTGGAAGCACTTTTTTCTTACACGCGCTGGGTCGCAAAGCGGAAAATTAATGCGAAGTTTTATGAAATGTTGCGTATATTTTTTTCTAGCACACACGTAGGATTGTGAAATTATGTTTTTAAACATTACGAGGCATGTTAGAAACGAATCTGAGGATATAACGACATCAACGCGAACACGAAAGAATGCGTGATTTTTAAAGGTTTTAGAAAATATTTTTGTCCTCTGTTAAAAAAAAAGTAAGGCAGTTTTTAATGATTTCTCTTGAAATCGATTTCCAGGGCTTTAAATTGAATCCACAGGGTTGAATTCATTATCACAATTGTTTTCAGAAGAATGTCATTTTCACATGTTTTTCACGTGTGGGTAGTAATTGAATTACATTTATGGAATTGAAATAAACTATGTACTAGTTCTCATTTTTGACATCAAGCATACAATGTTGCTAAAGCTAGAAAATATATTCAACTCGCTTCAAACGCAAAATTATAGGTGCCATCCCTCAGATATGTCGAAACAAAGTATTATTGGAGACAACCAGTGGTTGAATGTTGCAAGTGGTTGTTTATTGTCCATTTCAACCACACAGAATCACGGCTCTTTAACTCGAGATATGATGGAGCCGATGATAAGAGCACTCTACTGAGAATAGGCGCATCCGTAGAAGGAGTACGCGACTAATTGCCCCTCGGCCGACATCCTTCAGTGATTACTGATTACACCATCCCCGAGAGACATGTAGTATGATAATCACCATTATAATGTTTACGCAGCATCCTCTCACAATTCATACTTTACTAGACTGAATATTTTATACAGTAGGCAGTGATGGAATATCGAGATCTAGACTTCACAATCGATAATTTCATGACATCAAATAAGATGTTTTTTGCCATTGAAAATCATCGATACATGAGCAATTTATGGTAAGATCGAAAGCGTGTTATTAGTTGTTCTCATAAAATATTTTTTTTGATCACTAGTATTATTTTTACCTCGAAAAGATGACACCATTTTGACAGACAGTGATCGTATAGTTCCTTTTTTTTTAATTCAAAGGTGTGTTTTTTTTTATTTTGGTACAAATTTGAAGCCTATGATTTAAAATATGTTACACTGGATTTTGGGGTAAAATCTTACATTTGCATACAATTTTTTATAATTATTTTTACGATTGTTAACAACATTAATCATTGTCAACCAAATGTAAAAGGTAACTATGTACTACACTATGAATCTGGATATTAGGTTAAAACCCAGCATTCGTTAAGTCGCATTCATTCCACCGGAGATCACCGGGGAGGTCACATGTCTGCACACACCCGATTATTCGAAAATAATGTATATTGGATATTTTTTTAGAATATATATAGAAAAATTATTTATATATATTTTTGAACTCCTTTCCTTTCAATTACTCTTTTCTTTTTAAAGGCATATACAATAATTATTTCGAAAAAAAATCAGTTTTCAATGCAAAACGGTGTCTTTAAAAAAAAATTAAAAACGTAAAATGTTACTTAGATTTAGAGAAAATTTAGTTGCGACTTGAATATGCAATAATATGTTGTGTTATTCGCATCATAATAACAGCAATTAAAATAAATCTTTTAAACAAAATAATTATCGCAAAGAGAAAATATTGTCCAATTTTCGAATGTATGAATATTAATATTCCATCACTGTTCTGCGTGAGGTGGATTCTCGGTTCCTCACCGCTAATAACTAGTTCTCCTTCCCAGTTGACTTGAGCTATCTACAGAAGCAAATGAAGCATTTCCAATTATCGTTTATAATTGTTTTTTATTATTATTTTGTATTATTTTCTTTTTTTTCTGTCTTGATTGTAACGCACTTCTCTTTTCAATTACCATAAATAAAATATGCTATTAATGGTTTACCAAGCGTTCAGAGTTAATCGCAGACTTTCCATGGTTTATCGTTTTATGTGTATGAATGGATTTACATATTTTATATTTTTGACATCTCAACATAGATGAAGAAGAATATGGAAGTCTGGGCTCATACAGGGCTTACAACCGTCATAGGCTTGATTAAGTGATTACTTTACACACGTGTAACATTAACCAATTCAACCTACGATTAACAACCACACTACTGATTTTTTTGAATTCTTATATATATTGATCAAACAAATACTTACCAAATATTAATATATTAAGTGAAGGTCATTGATTTCAATTTTAAAATTCTTATAAAGTTGTGATACATTTTTTACCACAATGGCAGAGCCATCTGTTGAACGTAGCAGCACCTAGTGCTATACTTAAAATGCTAACGGCAGACTATTTAAATATTTGATAGCTGCTGTCACGTAGCGTTTTAAATGTTTTCGATTGCATTGTTGTTTCGTATATTTGTAATATTTAGAAATTAAACATATCAGAATTGTATTGTTTCTATTTCGTTTATTTTCCATTTAACCAGATTTAGCCACAGCATCGTTCGGCCAGGTACGGATAGTAAACAAATAAAATCACTTATTAAAAAATGATTGTATAGTAAAATGTTGACGTATAATGAAATATCCTATTTAACTAACCGCTTTAAATTTAATATCCTGAATTTTGAACATCCACCTGTACAATATTCTATCGGCAAATACACATTTCCAATAAGTTTTGAATTATTATATGTACCCGCCGTAACCTCAAAACCAATCATTTACCGCGATACAGAATGTCGCATATGTGTGCAGAAGTAACTTGTCTGCAATATTTATGGTTCGGCCTTTCCAACAAACTTATTATTTTCCAGTTTGGATTACTTTGAAAGATTTATCGTGGCAGTATTTCTAGAATTGCGCACACTCGGTATTAATGCATGCACTTAATTTTAATAGAGGAAGCATTTAAATAATATATATACAGACATACATCAAACATGTATATATAATTTAAAATTTCTAATTAAAGTCTAGTTTTAGCAATTGGTCATCATCAGTTCTTACCATTTTTGGGTAGGTACTTGCTAGAAGATTTTCAAAATAATGTCAATCCTGCCCTATCCTCATCATCCTGCCTGCAGAGAAGACTCTAAAGTTATAGAGGCTTGCAGGCTCATCCTTAACCAGAGGGTGTAGAATTTTTAATTAAGTAAAATTTGGTCACATCTGATCCACAAACAACATAAAAAGATCGTCGCAAGATTTAGTTATCATTAAACTTACTTTCTCCAAATATAACCTCGAGAAATTCTCAAATTCAAAGAATAGGTACTGCTTACAAAGGTAGGTTAGGCACTGGTTTTGTCCCCATATAAAATGCACTCCATTGGGTACAACACATTGTGTAATAAATTACGGACGTTTAATAAATAAACATATTTAATTAAAATAATAATTATGCTTTTAAAAAAATATTGTGTTTGATAAAAGAAATTGAAAATATGCAATGTTTTTACCAGCAGATTTTTTTCTTTGGGACAAGGACACTTCCAGTCACAAAATCCTGCTTTTAAAATATCGTCATAATCCAGACACTCAAAATCTTAACACCATTCAATTAAAAAAAAAATACCGTCTCTACTCAATGAAAATTCTACAGTGTAGCGTATGCATCTATGTTATTTCTGCATTTCTCACTGGCGACATTTTCTTGTTATTTAAATAACTAGTGTTTTAAAAATCAGCGACATAATTGCTTTTGGAAGGATACGAGTAATCTTGTCCTACCAATACTGCGTAATTATTATGCTGTCAATTTCTTGACGTTATATTTCTGACCATGTGAATGAATTTACTTGAAATACTTACATGCACGATACACGCACATATGCAGCACCTAGAAACGCATAATTATATATTAAGTTCGGATTGGTTCTCGTCTTGCATCTCACTTGGTTTAATTCTAGGTACTGAGCAGTACAGGGAAGCTGACACCCTAATGCCAACCTTTTAATGGGTTGCCTCAACAGCCATCAGCGTCCATTATGGGATTATGATGTTGCATTCATACTAAGCGAGTTATATCATTGCAGCTGGTTGAAATTTTAATCTCTCTTTGGTCTTTTATATGAATCTTTGGTCCATCTTGTCTCGACTGCAAATGTGAATGGATTGCCTGCTTACATTAAGGTTTAAAAGGCTATTGGTTCATTAAGTACATTTTATTAAAGCTGCACGTGAAATCTTGCGTGCGTGATTCATACTGTATTGTAAAATAATGTCTTGCAAATAATTGATAACTTATTTAATTATTTGTCAACACTCCTTATACAGTCATTTAATATTTACATTAATATCGTAATTTCTTAGACAGTAATATCTTCCGATCGACCAAAAATTTTACACTTAGATTAGTAAAGTTTTGTACCGTTTTAGTCACTTGAATTAGTGAACATATAGTACACCACACAAACCAATATGGTATGAGTTCTACAGATCCTTCGAACACGTTCGATCCTACTCTTTTTCTTAATAAGGTAGGCACTAGTGAAAAGCACCTACTTATTCTAAAATATGTTTGCTATTAAGCAAATAATAAAATATTCCCCATACTTAGAATTTTCTTATTTGATACTCTCAACACAACATGTTTTTTCTACTTGAATGCCCACAACTCATTTATCGCTATTGCAATTTTCGAGATTATTACAATTAAAATAAGTAAGTACAAGTAAAAATAACAATAACTTTATCATTATATTTTTATTTAATTTGTTTACTGTCTACCTAGTGTATTAACGTTATTTTGAAAGTTAAATAATTAAATGCGTCAACCGTGTAGTAAATTTGTAATTATTAAACTGTATGGCAAAATAAGAATCAATAATTTGCGAGAGGCTGGTTTCCAACAGTAATTAGTAAAAAGCGTTTTATCCTTGGACTATAAAAATGAAATAAAATGAGCTATTAGCGCTGTGCGTAGTTCAAGGTCCAGCCCCTTGCGTGTCGTTGAGGTTGCCAAACACATAAAATACACAGTGTAGTAATCCAATTAATTATTATAAGAAAGGAATGGTCCGAAAAACTAGTTTGCGGACTAATGGGGTCATTAATCTTTCCGACAAAACAATTTTAGACAAAAATTGTTTAGCCTTCGCAGTGAAAAAATCTCGTTAATTTACGTAAAGCTGTTTTTGTAGTCCTGTTGTGTTTCGGTATTCAGGTTTGCTACATATCCGAGCGTTGATGTTTTAACAATAGCTTTTTTGTATTATGTCCGATTTTAAAATATGAGCAGGTTATTTATAATAATGTGTGTTGCAAAAGTGTTTATTTTTATTTCCATATAAACAAAAAAATAACATTTTGAAATGCAACTATTAATTTTATTTTAAAAATAACTAAAAATATTACGTGACTACACTTTTTTATAATATATTCATTAAAAAATGTTATAATGAATTCATTTTGTCAAAACAATTTTTACATTCCAGTAGGTATTTTTATTTGATTCTGTTTTTTTTTCTTGTCAAAAAATTACACTCAAGTTATGAATGATTGATACTTTGTTGTCTGGAAGTATTAGATAACACCAGGTTTACTGTTGTTTGCATTTGCCAGCCTGTTTACATCCTTCTAAGTCAGGTCGGAGTCCGAAGTTCAGACGAGAACTGCTGACGAATTGTCTGCAGTGGACATCATGAGCGGCTGGAACCTGATGCCTTGTAAAAGAGGCAAGCTTGATTATGGCTCTCGGGAGGCACGGGACGTACGTGGCCTCTCCAACTAAATCGCCTTTTCCTGGCGACAATTATGACCACAGGTCGCTGCGTACTTACTACGCCTGAAACATGAAAAAAGTGATATTTTTTGTTGTATTTGAAAGAGATGACGTTAATACGTGTTTCAAAGAAAATACGTAACGGATATCTCTATAAAACCACTGACTAAGACTTGATAAACGCGACCGGAGCGCGGCCCGTAGGAATAGGGTTACATAAAAAAGAACGGTTGAGATGATCGCTCCGAGACAGATGAGTACAGCACCACAGATGGACGTGGGACCGTCGCAGTCAGTGCTTGCACTGCGTCGTATTGACCGCATCGCGTTCATGCGCTCCTGTACCACTTTGATTTCCCCGTTAATCATACGACACGAGAGAAAATGCTCCTAAAACTAATGCAATCGTGCTTTTTATGATAAACTTGAAATTGCTAGTAAAATTATTTCCTGTATTGGATTCTATGCAAGGCGAGCTTTAAAATATGTCTGTGCACATAAGCCTACAGTTTCATCTTAATCCCGTAACAAAAATAATTGCTGTTTAAATTTTAATAATAATTTATGGTCGATGATAAAGTTCATACTTTAACAAATTTTTGTAGTAACATTTAAACCTATTTGTATACAGGTTTCTTTTATTATGTTTTTTACTGTCAAATTATACATTTATATACTAAGATCCAAAAAGAGTACAGAAAAATATAATTAATTAATACAAACTTTTTTACTGTTCTACTATTGAAAATATATAAAGAGTCATTTTTTACTTTTGAAGTACCTCGTACTATAAATATCAATAACTTTTTAAATAAAAATTATAAGTTGTTAACAGTAGAACATTAGTGGAATTTGATTAACAGAAATCGAATTGTTTGTATCCTATTGTTTAAATATATTTTTGGTAAGTATAGTTTTTTAATAAACAATATACTTATCTAAAATAGATACTATATTGCAATACCCGTTAAGTATGGATAAAAGAATGTGAAGAAAACCATCGTTATGTACAAATATTGGTTTTTGATGTTCAGAAGTTAGCTTTTTATCTGAATAAGTATGCATTACTTATTACGGATATTAAACAAAGTTTAGTTTTTAGCAATAAAAAAAAACAATTAATTGGTCAGTACTAGACGACTTAATATTTGGATCCATTATATCACATTTGTATCATGGCTTGTAGTTTCTTATGTATAATATTTCTCAGGATTTAACCTCAAGTGGTATCATATGGACCATTATAAAACCATCTCAAGCATACGGAAATCATCTAACACTTCTCTGTGGTATCACTTTCCATCGTAATGAAGCAGTAATAATACATTATAATGTCTCATCCAAGCCTTGTTTCTTATATAAATACAGGTTTTAGTTCAATGATATAGAATATGGCAACTTATTCAGAGTCATTTCGTTAGGTGTATAATATGACCCCACTTACCTGCTGAAAATGAAAATGAAGATTACTGCTTTCTTTTTTCGCTATTATGGTAAATTGTATTGATCTATACGCCAAATATTGGAATATTTCCGAATCTTTGTAAGTACACTAATACGAGAATTGTCCATAGAGGTAAACGTTTCACAAGTATATAAAATAATAATTTTAACCAGCCGATATCAGGTCGTAAGCCCTTTATATCTCCAAGACTTTCATACTTAACATTGATGGTTACTTAACATTGGAAGGGACAAGGTGGAAAGTGAATTGATTAAAGTCCAGGTGTAATTATCACATTGAAAAACCTTAAACCATAAATTATTTTTGTATCTCCTGTATGTTATGTTTATAATCTAATCATTAAAAAAAAAATATATATATATATATATATATATATATATATTAAAAATTAAAAAAAAAAATATATATAAACTTTGTATTACCATGTTAGTATTCGGCTCAACACAGGCCATGCCTAAAGAGCCGTAATACGTATAATAAATGTGTATATGAAATGAATATGTATATTGAATGTATCTATGTATTATGAAAATAAATAAATAAATAAATAAAATAATACTCCATATAAATATATTATTCTTTGCTACATCTGATAAACAGGGAACCAATTTAGAGACCATAAACCGTTTACAGAGTAAAACTAGTAATACCATATGTTTCTATAATAACATTAAAAAACTTTATTTATAATATTTTCGTATCATTTCAATAGTATTAAATCTAATTTAAAGTGTTATAATGAAACGAATGAATAAGAATGTAACAAATTTTAAATTTGTAATTGTATTCTCTCCATAACCGTTTTATTTAAAACTTGATTGAACACTTCCTAAACAATATCAATATGTTTAGAGAACCAATATTAAGTGTACCAATTTTTTCGTTTGTGGCTGTTTTTTGTCGTTGTTTGGAAAAATCAGCTTTACATGTAAAGAAATAATAATTTTTATCTCGTATAAAGAGGATATGAACTGTTCAACGTATGAGGTGCTGAAGAGGGTGGCGCATAATAGACTGGAATGGAGAAAGAGGTGTCATTTGTTGCTGCAAACCAATCTACAAGATTGAGACCACAGACGACGATCTCGTATATACATATTACATTGAAGACAGGACAACATTGTTGTTGGCAAATCGTATAAGTTTTATATATAAGTTTTATTGGATACTTAATAAACATTTCAGCTTTATCCTCCTCCTACGCTACGATTTAAATAATATGTTGCTTTAATCTGAAATAACAACTTTATTAAAGTTATCATTTATGAATTGATGGTAATGAAATTTTTAATATGCATATTATTTTATTTCTTTTATAGGTCTAATAAGGGGTTTAATCGGTCATATAATGACTTATATATTCATTATTACTGAACTTTAATGAAAATTGTACGTGTAATTTATTTTACTCCTTTTATTGGTCTTATTAAGGATTTTAATCGGTCATATAATGAATTATGAACTTATTTATACTAAACTTTGATGGAAATGAATATGTTCATTATATTATTTATTTTAAAGGTCTAATTAGGGGTTTAATTGGTCATATAGTAAATTATAAAATTATAACACTCTGCATATTCTTCATTGTTTACAACTTATAGACACAACTTCATGACTACCGGATTCGGAATAACCATTCCATCATCAGGTCAAAATGAAGACTAAAGTGAAATTGATACGGTCCCCTATTTATATAAAATGAATGATAAGGAAAGTGTTATATTATCAAAAAACTTTATTTATTGTTTCGGCATTAACTTTGTGGTAAGACATGTTACAATGATTAAAGAAAACACTTATTTTTTACCACTTGAGTTTTATTATAGACTACATGTTTCAGAAGTTAAACTTCCGTCATTCAGGTCTGTATAATAACTAAAATATAAAATATAAAATTGTTCTATAAATAAGGAGAGGGGAAAGTAAATTATTTATTTATTTATTTGTTTTTTTATTTTTTATTATTTGTTTTTTTATTATTTGAAACATGTAGTCTATAATAAAACTCAAGTGGTAAAAAACAAGTGTTTTCTTTAATCATTATCAAAAAACAATGTTAAAAATTCTTTGAATATACAAAATTATAAACTCATTCATACGAACTTGATGGAAATGTATACGTATATAATTGTATTTCTCTTATAGGTCTTACTAGGAATTGAATCGCTAATAATTTTGTGTTTGAATTTTTTCAATTCTGACGGAATGTCAACACTACGACGGCAATATTACGCGACATTTTCCATATGATCCGTAAACAAGTGCTTCGTTTGTTTAGTACTTTGCTCGAGTCAACTCTGATGGAAACCCCCGTACGTATGCACACATGTGAAGATTTAATATCAGATATTATTTAATGACATGCAGCCTATATTACACTTAGTTACTGCAATTATTATTACTTAATTATATAGACTTACTATGTATCCAATTAAATAGGAAACGAGTTTCTCAAGTTCGTCTATATTCTATATCATGTTTGTTTATAAATGTGTTAGAATTTGACAGGGGTAAACTAACATACAAATAAACGAATAAATATAATAAACGCATCATTGCATTTTTTGCAATTCTTTATGCAGCTCTTCCAGGTATCTACCTCGTTTCATTGTTATTTTGCATGGACTTACCGTCTTAAAACAACAATGCACCTTCTGCGAATCTTCCCATATTTCGAACCCAAATTTTGCTTTAGATTTGGCAGAGCTACGGGCGGTCAGGAACCCATTTTTCTTATGCCAATAATAAGCTTTTTTATGATTAAACCAAATAACGACTTGAGTTATTTTTGTTAAAATAATTCATTAAGAATGCAAGTTATTCAACGTACTAAAAGTTTAATTAGTTAAAAGTTTAATTGCATTGATATCTTAACTGGCCTCAATTACTCAGTACTGGTCTCATTTTGATCTGTGTATAAAAATTATGTGTTCTCATTTTTAATCCAAGGGATGCAAATTGTATTACATTTTTAATGAATTTGACTTGGGTGATTTAAGAGGAAATTGTTTTCTTTTAGAATTGTAACTTTATATTTAGGTATGTTGTGCCGGTTGCTAGTTTTATTGGGAGGTAAGATTTTCGGGTTTGTTGAATATTGAAATATGTAATTAGTTTTTTCGGGCTATAATTTGTTTTATCCCTGTTATTGTTTTAAAGAGTGATTGTGTCATCACATATCAAATATAACTGAACCAAATTTATAAGAATTACCTATTCATCTAAACAGGTAATAAAACCTAGTGAAATTAGTTGCCATCATACCTACATGTATATATTTAATCACGTATGCATAATTTTCATTCTGCCTTCCAGAGATGATTCTAAGTGCACTATAAATAAACTGTATTGAAGGAAACAATGTACGAGTATGTGTTTGTTCTTTTAATTGATTATAAATTTGGACTTAAGGTTACTATTTTTTCTTTTCTTTTTTATCGCCTACTAGTGTGTATAAAATACCATGAACATTTGTTTAGTTTCTAGTTGAACATGCTGTCAATTATGACAGTTATCTAAAACTCGCGTAAACTGTTTAAAAATAAATAATACAATTTTATTTATTGGCACTAATGCTATTTCCCTATGGTATTTAATTCCAAGTAACAAGAAATCCTTCATCCAATCGAATCCTCATAAGTCAGGCGGCCGATCAGTCCGATAGCTCCGCTTAGCCCCGTTTGTCCAAGTCGCGTTTAACTATAAACTGGTGTCGATAATGCACCTGTTTACTGGCGCTTTCTGTCGGTTACAGTTTAGTAAAATATTCAACAGATCGAATGGCAGCGGACTCGGCAGCCGAGTAAATTGATAAGTAACAAGCGTCACGATCGCAATAATTGCGCTTTTTGCTATGATTGTCGGCCCAGACTGGACGGCACCCAGGAGAGTTGAATCACCCTACTCGGCGCTTCAGGGTTGAGATCTGCGATTCTCTTCTTTTTACCCTCCACAGTTGTCTTATCTTACGAGTTGTGATCAAAAACACTACCGGAGTGCTAAAATGTAATATCCGTGATCAGGCAAACTACCTCAACAATGGGAATATTATTTTAAACATATTACATATAAAATATTAATATTAATTATTCTTGATGATTTCCATGAATAATTTTGGGACATGGGATTAAGGCTTAAAATACTAAAAAAACAAATAAGTAAGTAATACATAACAATACACAGTGCAAAATATAAAATGTAAAGCGATAAAGGTATAGTAAATAGGCAAATAAAAAATAAAACAAGGTTAGAAGCATGTTTAAAGGAAAATAATGAGAAAATATAATTAATCCCTTACACAAATATCTTTATTTTTCAGTACATTAATTTTGAAAACTAAAGATAAAGAAACAAAAAACAATTTTTAATAATAATTACCAAAATATGAGATGGTAAACATGATGAATGGAACAAGGTGTTTTGTAATAAATTACTTTCGTTTTATTGTTATCAAGAATAAATAATCGTTAAAATATTCATGATTTAGTGGTTATTTAGTCTATGAAGAAACACAAGAACACTAGATTTACCCGCCAATATATTATTTTGACATTATTCATCGATATTTCCTTACTGATTTGAAACGCTCTTGGCGTTAAAAAGTGTTTTTGGTCTGTTATGTGGCTCCGTTAAAATGCGCCTCCATTTAAGCCGTCCAATAAATCAATTAGTATGGAAATTGAGCTTTCGGTATTACCGTGTGCACAAGCACAATATGATTCAAAGCATGACTACTGCGTTTCTCAAATCAGATGCTTTATAAACCGATTAATTTATTTGTTATTCAAGGAATATAAATTGTATTTGCTCGTGTGCTCGGAATTTCCCCGCTGTAAAATATCGTCCTTAGAGGTAAGGTTGTTTTTTAAACAGGTGGTATTCCATGGTTGGATTAACTACTTTAAAATATGTTTTGAATATTGAAAGCATTAACTTTGTGGATCATCTTGATATATTATTTCGAGAAATAAAAATACTTTGTGTTCTGATCCACTCACACAATGTGAGTGGATCAGAACAGAAAGTATTTTTATTTCTCGAAATAATATACTTTAAAATAATTTAAAAACTAAATGTTTTGCAAATATTGCACCATTTAATTAATTTTTGTGATCTTTCAAAGCATTGAGACTCATTTATATTGGGGTTCTAGTACAAACATACGTCTATACAAAAATAACAATTTCTTGTCTTCAGAATCTTGAATTCAGATTTCACTTATTGGTCAATATATAATACCCTGGATCTACGCCTGTAGTGCATATCTGATCTCCTTTCCTTCATGTATTTTACGATCAAGATAACACTGCGTATATGATGCAGTGCCCTATGCACCATCGGGAGCGGATAAGGGTTAGAAGAAAATTATATCTGTATATATATATATGTATATATATATATATATATATATATATATATATATATATATATATATATGTATATATATATATATATATATATATATATATATATATATATATATATATATATATATATATTTAAATATATTTAAATATATAAAGGAAATTACACCATTCAAACATGTTCAGTGACCGTTAATACGCGTGGTGTATCTTAGGAAGAACGATAAATTGTTATTAATAATTTGTATGTTTTTATTTTTGTTATTAAGGGCATTAGATTTGTTAACACTGCTTCTTACTCATGCATTTTATTTTTTTTTTAATATTACTCATTCTTGATTAAAGTTGTAGTATTCTCTTAATATGTGCATAATATTGTATAATTGTACATTATATAGCTGTTTCTACTTCTGTTTAATTACTCTATGATTACTTCGTGTCCACGGTGATCATGTCGGATAACTTCAGTTCTTCGTGATCAGCGTCCGGATGCTCTATTGCATCATACAATACGTACATATTCTCATTCAAATCGATAAGAACTCTTGATTTCCCAATGTTTTTCCATAGTAAAGATAGCGTTGCCCAACTTGTGTGAATTATCACCGCAGCAGTAACCAGCAACCGACCATTGCCGTTTCGTTGTGAAAGACGGCATATTCCGCTCTTAGAATGACACAACGAGTTATTACTGCCTCATCTGTTTTGGTATCGGAGATATAATTTCAATCATCTACGTATTGTTTGTTCTGCTTTTGCGGTATGTGAGTCGGGAGTTATCTGATTGTCCTAGTTGGTACCAGGAACCTTCGGTACCTATATTTATCCTCATCGTGACTGACATAGTTCATTTCGCTGGGGTAATGCCGGCGAGGAATCATACTTTTAAAAACTTAGCTTTTACTTTCTTCTGTTTTGAATATTGAAAGCATTAACTTTGTGGATCATATTGATATATTATTTTGAGAAATAAAAATACCTCTTCAGGGTGTAATTTATGACTAATTTTAGTCATAAATTAAACCCTGAAGAGGGCAATAGGTTGTTGCCGAAACTAGTTGGTTAATAAAAATGTGTGTGGATCAAAACACAAAGTCTCTTTATTTCTCAAAATAATATATATACTTTCTTCGATTGCTCTTTTTTCTCATTTCGAAATTATTTTTTCCTCCTTTTATGACCAATCATAACTTGAAGCAAGAGCACACGTAGAATCCAATTAGCTAGATGGATGTAGTGTTTGCACACTGGTTTCGGCACACGCTTTACTTCGATTCGTAATGCTTAAAAAACGCTTATTTTTTACTGCATTAATATTTCTTTTTGTCCACCTTCGTAGTTTTCTGGTCAACACGCTCGGCTACCGTACTAGAGGTCCCGGATTCGATTCCCCAAAGCGAAGGGGTCAAATAAATATACGTAATTTTTTCACTCTAATGTTTATTCAATATTACTCTGGACTGGTACCTGAAGGGGAGGGACGTTCCTTCCACACCACCCTTCAACACCTGTCCTTTCCTACATGTTTTAACAATCAAGATAACACTGCGTTAATACGATGCAGTGCCCTATGCACCATCGGGTGCGGACGAGGGTTTGAGTGATAAATTATTAAAAGACGCCGATTTTGTATTGAATCAATATTTCTTTATACATGAATGACCTCTACAAACTGTTTTAATTTGTGTAGTTTTGAGTGTGTAAATGGTGCTATGGTGGTGAAGGGTAGTATTGTTTGCATGCTGTGTTAGTGATTGTCCTGACGAAGAGACGGGTGCGTCTCGAAACCGGTAGACATAAAAATCTCGGTGAGTGGGTATATACTAATATTATTAACATTTTTGTAAAAAAATAAATAAGTGTGTTAATCTTATTCTTTGTACTGTGTAGATGCGTATAAAGTCATTTTCGATATGATAATTATAAAAATATTGGCGATTCAATTGAATTGGCCACTCTTGCTACTAATGTCGTATCTGTTATCTCTACGTACTGGATGAGATGCGACCATTTATAATAGTCGACCTTTTAAATCACGCCGTTGATCTGCAGTCTGGGAACTGGTTTACCGCATTTGGAGTTCTGCTGCAGCTCCCGCCCGTTATGAGGAGAACATCTCGGGCCCCGCGGAGACGTTCGCGGAAAAGCGTGCGTTGCTCTCCATTCCTGTCATCCGTCCGGACCTTCAGCATCCGCATTTATTTTTCAATCTTTCATCATAGACACACTTCTGCTGATTTGAGTCCGGTTTGTGCGATTCCCATCCTCGTTTCGATATTTTTAGCGATCTACCCTTAAATTTTTCACATACACCCACCCTCTCTGTTTTTATCTCTTAATGTTCAATAGTATTCATAACATAAATGTGGAATTATTTAACTGGCTTTATCATTCTCAATGTAACTGTTTACAAAAAAAAGTACATGCTGTATAATTCCCAAACAAATAAAAATAAAATAAAATAAAATTCATCCAAATGTTTCATATTATATTGTTTTCCTCCGCCGTTTTCAATTCTTTTTCAAAGGGCACTGCATCATTTAAACGCGGTGTTATCTTGATCGTTAATACATGAAGGAAGGATGATCAGCCCTCCGCTTCAGGTACCAATCCTGGAAAGAATTGAATAAATATTAGAGTGAAAAAATCATTTAAATATATTTGACCCCCTCCCGGGACTTCCACTGCGATAGCCGAGCGTGCTAACCATTCCACTACGAAGGCAGGCGAAAATAAAATAATAAATTTTTTCGATAATTTATATAGCCATTTTCGTAAAATGGCTATATAAATTATCTAGTAAATAAATTACCTCAAGGGCGCTTATACGTACGTGGATTATGATATGTAAATGATAATGATAGATAATGATATAAATTTTTTTAATGTCGTTCTAAAATATTGTTCTAGACAATTGCCAATTTAAATATGTAGGTACTACGTTTTTTAGAAGGAACGATGAAGGTGTATTGGTCTCGTTGACACACACGAATACACCCTTTTATTGATGATAGTATTAAAAATATTTAAGATACGGACAAGATAATAGTGTACATCATTAATTTCCATACTAAAGAATATTTTCTTTTTTGTTCATATTTTACATACCCGCAAAGATTGCTGTGTTGCCTTATAAAAACAAATATAGGATAATTGTTTCAGATCATTTATTAGTGCTATTTCATTGAGTGACGTAATTGCTCACGCCCTCGCGTTAATCTGGATCAACGTCACGTTATTTACGCTGCTGGATATAGATCTTTATCTCGTTTCCATTGCTTTTGAAAGGATTTGACGTGTTTCCACTTATGGCCATTGAATTCGACCACCTGTCCGGGTGTGATGTGTGACGCTCGGTCTGTCCATCTCGGGCTGCCTCTGGCCCCGTCCCGCTTAGTACCTGGGACACCTAAGCGATTTCATAAATACCTTCGCGCCTCGGCGCATTTCTTCCATCGTCATTTTTCATGCAAGTTTCACATTTCTGCGTCGCGTGATTTGAATCGCTCAGCGGAGAGCGTCGTAAACACAGGGTGGCGCAAAATCAATCACTCTATCGAAAGATAGATGTCTCTAGTGAAATTCTAGTGATTCAGGTACAATGTTTCGAAATTGGATCATATGTATAGAATTTCCAAGAATTTGAGTATTTTGGTTGTAAATCACGGGTAGAATTGGTGAATGTTACGCGTATGTAAAGTGATAATTTAAACCAGCCTATGACGGTCGTAAGCCCCGTAAATGCCCAAACTTCCATATTCTTCTTCATCTATGTTAGGATGTCAAAAAATACTATCGAAAGATGATATAATTTTTGCAAATGGGGTCGTACGTCAATCATATTTGATATTTATGAACTAACAGCTGCAATATACAAATTAAATAGGTGGCGCAAAATTAAAAATCTCATTTCGTTTTTTAATAACTTTTTACCAAATAAAAAAATGGTCTTTACTGACGGCAATCTTTGTTTGAACCGTTTTTTTTTGTTAATTCGATAAAATTATATCCGTCAAGTGGCTGCCGCCAGTGTCGATACACATTTGTGTCCGTTTTATAAATCTTTTTGTAAACTGCAGCTGTTTGATTTGCACATGTCAAATATGATTGACGTGCGGCGCCATTTGCAGAAATTATAACGTCTTCTGATAGTGTGATTAATTTTGCGCCACCCTATAAATAATAGCATGTTTATTTTCTTTTCTCCATTCTTCGCTAGACACTGAGCGGCATAGGGTGTTCATTTGGGAGAATATGTTAATGAAAGCCGATCATTGTTACACACCTACGCGGGCTGGATATTGTCGAGGTTTATTATTAGTCTAATTTATGTCTGCCTCGCTTATTGAATCATAACTACTAGATGATTTGCATCCGCGTTGAACGAAACACCGTAAAAATAACTGCATTCAAAATATCGTAGGTGTTATATCATTTGCATAGTGTTAAAATAAATATAATATTAAACGCCAGGGAGATAATATCAAATTTCTTTATGTGGCGTGTTTTTTTCTCTTTCCTGTATTGAAGTCTATAATTAATAATGATAACACTTTGTTTTTAATCATTTAATCATTGTTCAATCTCTTATTGATTTGAATTCTAACGCCATATTATCAGTTTTATCGAATAAATGCAGGGTTTAAATTACGTATTCATATTTATTTTTTACTCAGCTCAAGTGTCAATGTCAAATGACGTTATTCGTCAGATGGCATCATATGTATAAACGCATCACATGTACATATACACTTATGTCGTACCAAACAATACCTATTTTTTGCAACATAGATGAAGAAGAATATGGAAGTTTGGGCATTTACGGGGCTTACGACTGTCATAGGCTGGTTTGGGTGATCAGTTTACACACGTGTAACATTCACCTATTCTACCCATGATTGACAACCTCACTACTCTTTTTACAAATTCTTGGAACTTCTATATATATATATACTGTTCAAATTCGAAACATAGTGCTTGAATCGCTAGAATTTCACTAGAGACATCTATGGTGAGATGAAAGAAGGTTTTTATTAAGCAGAAACTCTTTATTTGTATGTGAGGTCCGAATCCTGGATTAAAATTATATACATGAGAAACGCTACAAAATATCCTTTTCATTTTATTGTTTTAACTTAAAATTTAACCACTTAATTTATTTACAACATTTTGAGTGTGTCCAAATACTTGTTCACACATCTGGATTACTTCCAATAATAGATAATCCTAATTGTGATGTCAAAATGTATTATAAAGATACTTCCTATAATTGGAGATAATCCACATTTGTGAAAAAGTATTTGGACACACTCAAAATGTTGTGAACAATACGTACGCGACAATAAAGCACTGCATGTGGATTTCGTGATCGAGTTGTAAAATCTGTCAACTGTCTGAAATTAATAAGTGCTATTTCCCTTTGACAATGAAATAGCCTCGGCCAGAGCCGTCACGACTTGCTGGAACACTTACTCTGTATGTGGAACTCTAATTTAACAGTTCGCGTGTGCTCTAGAATGCGCGGCTTCCGGAAGTTGTGAGCGGCTTCCCGCCTGACCGGAAGTACTCTGCGAGCCTTTCATTGCAGTTTCCATTCATATGCTCATTCCGCTGCACAAAGGCCTCGATTATCGTATATCATTACGTCTTTACATTGCGTTGAAAATTCATAGATATACTTGTAATGTACGCGCAAGTCATTTTACCATCTGCAGTTGGTTACATACACGTGCGAATGTACATAAGTACATATATAGACTACATCGGTAATTTAGGTTAATTTAAAAATATATATAATTAGTTTTTCCCGATCACTCATTTCTGTTGCTCAAAGTAAAAATAAATAAAATATAAAACGCATTTCTTATATTTAATATATTATCTATTAGATTAAAACCAATATTTTTAGCTTTTTTGTGGAAAAGCTAAAAATATTGGTTTTAATCTAATAATATATTAAAAATGCAATTCCATCACGAAGTGTCGGTGGATAATATAAACATTTCTTATATGTTTAAATTAAAAATACAGGTATCACCCAAAATTTGCCAATAAATTAAAAAAAAATAAAAATACAACACTTGTTTTTTACCACTTCAGTTTAATATTATTACGACTTATTTCGGAAGCTACAGATGCTTCCATTTACGGAACCTACAGAGCGGTAGTCAAACGTAACCATTACGCTACGGAGTAAGGCGAAAATGTAATTTTTTGCTGCTTACATACATTGTATTTTTTTATACGTATAGTATTATATATTTTTTTATATTTAAAATTTACGAATCACAACGATTTTTGATCAATAAAACTAAGGGAAAGAGGCGTCATTGTAAATGAGTTTACCAGATCGCAAAAAGGTCAATAAATTTGGCGTGCCTTTGCTGTTACAGGCCGATGACGCGGATGCAGTTCTAGTAAGAGTGAGATGATCTTAAAAAAAAAAACGCATTTGTTTGCTTAATCATTTCCATTTCACCCTTGAGGTAGTTTTGTACGAAAATAGCGCTATATAAATTATCTTAGTTTATTGTTATTATATTATTTTTTGACATCTCAACAAAGATGAAGAAGAATATGGAAGTCTGGGCATTTACGGGGCTGACGACCGTCATAGGCTGGTTTAAGTGATCACTTTACACACGTGTAACATTCACCAATTCTACCCATTATTGACTACCACACTACTCAAATTCTTGGAAGTTCTATATATATGAACCAATTTAGAAACCTTGTTCTTGAATCACTAGAACTTCACTAGAGACATCTATTGGTGAGATGTAAAGAAGCTTTTTTACTATGCAGAAACTCTTATATTAGTATGTGAGATCCGAATCCTGGATTATAATCATACACATGAGAAACGCCAGAAAATACCATTTTCATTTTTATTATTAAGCTTATAATTTGACCAGATAATTTATTTACAACGTTTTGAGTGTGTCCAAATACTTGTTCACAATACTTGTTACTGTTATTATTTACTTCTGTATACATCTACTTAGGTAGCAACACAGTTCTTCCATTTATGTAAAATTAATTATACATAAGTATATTCATTTATTATTACCATAACTTAATTTTCATCTGTTTATTCATTGAAAATATTTCAAATCACTAGTTCGTTTAAAAACCTAAACGAAAAAGATCTTAATAATAGATTTTTCAACATTGTTCGACGTTTCTTTTGCGAAATGGGCTTAGCATAACATAATATCCATTAATCATAGCTACTAAATATCCATCTTAACAATAGCATTCTGAAGAAGGAGGAAAAAACTACGTCCGTGTCGTACGATACCATTATATTGTAACATAATAGAATATAAAATAGTATTGACACATTTGTTTAACAATATAATATGAAATTGAAAAAAGGTATATGCCCGTTTAAAAAAAAAGATTGTGCGTGCAGTATCGTACACTTGATAAAAGTAAAAAACCCCTTAAAAAATAAAGAATAAGAGAGACTTTATGTGATAGAAAGAAAGAGAGAGATAGAGAAAGCATCTCAAATAAAATATAACAATGCAAAACTCGCATAAAAAATATGTTGTTTATTCAATATTTACATTGTTATTGATTGGTGCTTCAATTTGTATTACTGATATCAATGGTTTGTGATAAATAAAATATGACATGTGTGTCCGTGATTACTGATATCAATGGTTTGTGATAAATAAAATATGACATGTGTGTCCGTGATTTGATATTTTCGAGATTATGATAAAAAATGCATATATTGAAGCTGTGAATTTTGTTGTTGAAGATACAGTGATAAATATTACTTATACAACGCGTGATATCTCAGGTGTTCATATATAGGGTCTGACTTGTGCATCTACAATGCGTGCATGCGTGACACTGTCTTATTCTATCGCTTTGTATTGTTGAATATACGCCGCTCTCTTTTGCTCCACTCCTGTGGCGTCGTAATGTATAGACCTCTTTCTTGCTATGTCTACTTTACATCGTTCTTCTCTCTCATGTAATGAAAAGTGCCTAATAAACGTGACTCTTCCTTGAAAAATTTCTCTCAATTTTCGTCCAATTATCGATTATCGAATCGCCCCCCAAGAAGTTTCACAAAAAAAAGTTATTTTTCAACGATCTTAATCTGTATGTTGTAATATACTTATTGTTTTTCAATTGACAAAACCGAACAATATAATTCATATGGACTGTGTAGTTTCGGAAATATTTTTTAGTACTCTTAAATGGCATACCGGGTAAGCCAATCCAGAATGTTGGAATTTCGTCGTAAAGAAAAAAGATGAAGAAGAAATCTTGGATCAACTTCACTTCCTTTGTTTTTTAAATTATTTCTGACATACGGAAATGAGATTGCTTTTCGTTCATACACTTCTAAATTCTGATGCATTAGGGATATTTTTGATATCGGATTAATAATAATTTAGGTAGCTTTATTATTTAAATCGTCATTTTATTTCATCTCGTCCATTTCTGTAGCTTGCTTAGATTTTCTTTCCATTGTCGCGTCGATGTTTCAATTCCATCTCGTGAACTCTACGCAAATGGTTGCCGCGCATAGTACGATAAATTTATTTCAGCCTCGCTTTATGCGTCCATTGTCTAGTTCAGCTTTCCACGCAGATCTGATTCATATGCAGCGTAATAATTATTATTATCGTCAAAACGTTTTGTATCCGTTGCATTCACAACCAGATGCTCGCGATCAGATACGTATTGAAACACGGCATCGCCAGTTAAATTCCAACTGTTTGAAATGTTCAAGCTCTAGTGACATTTCCTTTTGGTGATGAAAAATCAACCAGTACAATAGGATGTAAACGTCGCGCAAAAATGTTCGCATCGCAGGCTATAGAACGTTGATTACGGAAATCGCAGTTAACAATACTATTTAGCAAAAATACACCTATCTAGACAGCTTCTTCCTAAATTAAAATATCTTGAATCATATATTTTGAATATTAAAAGCACTGTTAACTTTGTGGTATGGATAATATGCCCGGTACTATGCCCGATTTTAAAATATGAGTATGTTAACACTCCTTATCGTTCATCGTTCACTTTAAAGTTCACTGCTATTCCCGCGGGAGCGCAAAGAGGAGGTTATCAAAGGAATGTAGGATAAATATTTTGAATAAGTATTTATTTTGAGTATTATTGCCCGCTTTCGTGGTGTAGTGGTAAGTACCGTGGAAGAAATTTCGGGTTCGATTCCTAGGGATGTCAAAATAAATTGAAGTGATATTTCACTTTGGTATTTTTTTATATTACTTTCGACTGGTACCTGAAGCCCACAAGTGATCACCTTTCCTTTAGGTAACGCTGGTTCTAAACGATAAAGTGCCTTATGTGCGGATTTAAGTTATTTTCACTGTCAAGTGCCTTATGTGCGAATTTAAGTCATTTTCACTGTCATATATTTATTTAAATGTCTCCCTGGACTATTACAAGAAGCGCAGGATTGATCACATTTCCTTTAAGCAATTAACGATGAAGATTACACTGCGTTGGTACGATGCAGTGCCCTATACACCATTAAGTGTGGATAAGGGTTAGAAGAAAAATTATTGTAATATTTTTGTTTATCGGTTTTTACATCGCATTTTTCACATTGTACACCAAAACTTAAGATACAAGAAACTATGCTGTGTAGACGATCCCACAAGAGCTGTGTAACGTCTTCATCAAGTATTCTGGCAAGGGCCCCAAAACAGATTTCCTGAGCACAGCCGATAGCGGTACTATAATTATTATTGTTTTTTTAATGATCGTATGTATGACGAGCGACATACATTATAGATGTGATGGATGGCAAGCATTGTTTGTTTAGTTTTGCATATTTATGAGGGTCTGTCACCACGCTACCTTCGGAACAATTCATGATTACATATCTGGACGACTACAATGCGCATGATCATCATTTTGGTGCCAGCGATCTAACGGTTTAACAGACCGTTAATTCTAGCTATTTTGATTGTCTGTTTGACAAATTTAGGCTCACACATAAGTGCCCTAAAAAAATACGCATATCGTAAACCCAATGCAAAATACTTATTCTGAGCTTACTACTTCAAAATAACTTATTTGACCTCCTCGAAATTCGCAATTAAATCCACATGAACTTAAATATTTTAAGTACACAACTTTAGGGTAGAAAACCCGACCTTATCTTTATTTTTTTATTATTATTATTTACTCTCTCAGACAGGATGTCCCATAACTCGACGTATTCCTTTTAAGGGGTATTAGGCCAGCTTATGACTCACCAAAAATTGAAATTTTGACCTTGGTAAAAGTGCCTTAGTTTTCCAGATATTTCCACTTTTATAAATTTTCCGAACATCTACGCCTTAGATCAGTTTTTTGTTTTTCAATTTTTCAGTTTTTCATATTTTAGAATTCTAATTTTTGTTCTATAATACTGAATAAGTATTCTGTTGATCACAGTCCTAAATATTACCAATACTGGCTTGCGTTGGCGGAAAAAAAATATCCGGTCAATGATATTAAAATAAATTTTTAGGTAACTTTGACTCTTCACCCTGAAAAAAAAATACGACACTAACCTGGCAAATTATTTTAAAAGTTTGTTTAATTTATGTCATTTTAAAAACAGTTATAAATTTAATATATTTTTCTATAGAAAAAAGATATTGCTTTTTTAATGCAAAATTAGTTGATTTTATAATTATTTCATTTATAAGGAATTCAGTTGTAATGAATATAAAGTAAGATTCAGATTTTCATTTTTTGTATAAAACCGAAAGATGCTTCATCTCATTCGGGGTACCTACCTATAAGATATTTATTATCTCATAGATCTATATGCCAATTGTGGAATACGAATTCCAACTCTAAAATTATGATTATAGCACTGCATAATATCGTATAATCCTTACATTGTTTCAACGTTTTGTTTCATCATTTTGCTCACCACCTTTAAGTAGTCAAATGCAATTTGTATGCAAGGCATTCCGAGTACGTTTTCTTTCATTGTCTTAAACGCTTTGACCTATTACCTAACGGGTGTGAATATAACATAGGAGTATTTATGATGAGTAGGCAGTGTACGCGTGTAATTTGGTTACTTGTGTGCTGTACCTACCGTTGCGCAAGTCACTGACTTCTTAAACAAATGGGTGGGCAAAATGCCAGAACTTGAGAACAAATACTCAACCGCACCTAGCACCAACAACTACTACTTGGTATTTATTAATCATAAAAATTTATTAATCACAAGTACTGTGGAACCTCTCATAACGAGCACCTCTCATAACGAGTAAAAAAGTTGTTCAAAAGTTACTCCCTTAACGAGCGACATTTCGCATAAGTTACAGTGAAAGGTAAAGTCCCTTTTTCACGATATTAACTTGTGAGCCAGGACTTCCGCGCCAGTCAAAACAATTTTTTTTCGTTTAATGAGCGTTTCGCTTAACGAGTAAGATTCTGGAACGAATTATGCTCATTATGAGAGGTTCCACTGTATTCTTTTGAAACTTATCAGCCAAGACGTACATTACAAAATCGTCTAAAGACGATGTTAACGGGATTAAGAACTATGCTTATTATCATAATTATCGTTTTTAATCTTATAGAACGTGTGTATGTTATACATACTTTATTATCGTAATCTGTGAATAGTTTTGATATGTATTTATGGCAGAAGCTAATGAGTGTGTTTCTCTTTTCAGGCTAGCCGAAAGGTTTCAAATTGTGGATATTTGTTCGTTGCTCCTGGATGGGACTTCTCTAACCCGCTCAACAGAACAAAGGTAAGCTTAATATTTAGTATTTTGTGTGTTTCTGCTACATTCAACAGATGGCGCTGCCATTGCGGTTGAAAGTTCAATCATAAAGTTTTTATCAGAACTATCGGTGAATTATTTTTAAAAACTTGAGTTTTATGCGAATTTTCTTTTACGTTTTAATTTATATGGATGAAGTATCTGTACACTTATTTTCTTCTTCGCTTCCTCTCCCATTAATATAATTTTTGTTTTTTTTGTTTAAATACGTATGTAGTTATTTATTTTAAAATGTCAACGTTAATTCAAAATTATATACTCCATAAAGTCGTCAGTTATCGATATGTGAATATATCATCGGGAATTCACTCTCGTTTCTTGGATTTTTGTTTTATTTTTCGAAGTTATGTAAAATTACTTTCGAAAAATACATTAAACCAATTTGTTTAATATTAAAGCTTAATCTCATTACGAACTTTGACGTATGCATATAACATGTGATTTTGAAGATGTGAGTGTTAATTGTCCAAAAATCTGTCCTTAACCACCCAGCGTACGTAATGAACAATCTATTCTCTAAAATGTTCGTTTCTAGATTCATGCTTAGTGTTGATGAACGTCAGCCAGTCAGTTAACACTTCCTTTTACATTAAAGAATTTCATGTACTCGTACCTAATCACAGATGCTATTATAGTTTCTACGAGTATTTATGGGTTATAAATTTAATAGTCCCGCATACCAATTTTCGATTTTGATTAGTACCGGCTTTGAAAGCGAAATCTCATCCGTCGATATGTAACTTTCGTTTTTTCCATTACCATTATCATTTCGAACGCGATACAGATCGGCTAACGAATGTGAAATTGGATTCGCCATTTTCCTTCGCATTGTCAAATAAGTTTTAACCTACGGTTGAGTGGTTTGATTGTTAGTAGGCCAGCCAGCGCTTAGAAAAGTGATCGGACGCGAAAGTAAATTAGTGGCATCGGAAGAAATAGAACGTGAATGGAACAATAAGAGGAGCGATTGCTATTGACTTTACAGATGTTGAAGAAGCGCTGATGGCGCTAGATTAGGGTTCTCAAATTTTTCGTAGATTCTGTCGAGGTTTCCGTCAGTTTCGACAAGAACCTTGTCATCATCAGAGTTCATTAAATTCTTAAACATTTAAAACATTAAAATACTTATAATTAATTACATTTCCTTACCAAAAACTTCCACACACTCCGTAAAAATTCTAAAATACAGAGTGTGTGGAAGTTTTTGGTAAGGGAATGTAATTAATTATTAATGTGTTAATGTTTTAAATGTTTTAGAATTTCACTCACATTTTTTAAAAATCGTGCAAGTACGAATTCACGTAAGTCGAAATCACGTAGGTCTTATTTATTTTTGGTGTACCAAAAAATTCTCTCTCCGATGACGCTATGCCCATATCGAGCCTTGTCCTCTTGCAACATTCGTCTTCCTATTCGCCAACCCTTCCCGTTTTCAGCGCCTTCTTCTACCTGGAGAAGCTGCGCCGCAATTTTTCGCACTTCTATAAACAAAAACTGTGTCCTGAAATTCCCGTCAACGGCTGAAGAGACTTCACGCCCTTTTATTTTCTGTTTTGAGATATAATTCATTCAGGATGCCATTTTTTTTCTTCGTTTTATTACAGACACCGCCGTCATTATGTGACATGTTCCGACGTGTCAGGATGAGTGGCAATCCTATGCTAGACACAGAATGCTAGTTACAGTGACCGAGCATCTATGCCAAATCCCTGTGCCGACCTCTGTAGCAGTGCCATTCGTAATTTAGACGAATATTAAGTAGTTTCAATACATACCTAACCTTTTTGATTTGAGTGACTTTTACTCGTCATGTTCAGGCGTGCAATGTTGCCGTAGAAAAAATCTTATTCGTCTAGTTAGTTTTTCCCACAGATTTCTTTTTCCGTCTGTAATTTCCGTTTATCTAGTATATCATTTTCGATACACTTAAAATTTATTGATATTGAAGTTCGAGGCGATGTTTGGAGGTTTTTTCTGATACAACATTAAGATTTGTCATTACAAGTGAAAACTTTTAGGTCAAATTCAATCTTTCATGCATGTGCCGTAAAAATAAACGATTGTGGTGTACGTTTATAATGGCGGTTGAAATCGAGTGAGCTACCATTATTATTTGCTTTCGTTTTTATGTGGAGTTGTTTTTCATTATTTTGTGTTCTATATTTTGAACAGTTTGTACTTTATGTGGTTCGATGATTGACTAGTTAGAATACCAAGGTAAAGTCGCACGGTTTTATTTATATTTTAGATATACTATGAGAGGCGTATCATTTATTAATGTATGGGTTTAGATACAATATCCTAGTATCTTGGTATCCAATCCTAGTATCCAATATCTTTTATCCTTTTATCCTAGCACCCTAGTACTTTGATATCGGCTAGTATAATCGTTAACGCGTATGATGGTTTATTATCGTCGCATCATAGTCATAGTCATCCATTAAAATATTTGTCAAAAATTAATTGATTGATTTTCCATTCCCGGAATATTCCATAATATACACGAGTCGACAGGAGCTCGTCGAGGAGCTGTTTTGGACTGCCTAAAATAGGGAGACTTCTCACAACTAATAGTCAACGTCGTGGGGACCCGACACGACACGTAAAGAAGAAGAATACTCGTAGATTTGAATGACTAAAATAATTTTTCTAATATTCGTCTTTTGTATTGGATTTTTTGTCGTTTCCTTTAAGTTATTTCAAAATCAAATCATTGATGTGTTTCCGAGAATTCTACCTCGTTTGTAGGTTATGGAAGGTTATAGAAGGTTAATGTTTACGTTTTTTGCTCTTTTGGTAGTCATTTTATTTTAATTTAAAACAATGGTTCAACTTCCTCCGGCCCATTGTGTTTAAATCGCAACTCATTGTAAAAATATATATTTATTGTTTTGCATACAGTTGTGGAGGTCCTCACCAAAAACTTACATTTCCAATATTGCACAAAAAATCCTTTAAATGCAAATCTGTTCTGTTTACTATCGAAATCTCAATTAAAGTTGCGACAAAACGTGACCAATCGTGTGTTAAACCAATATGAAATCATCAAATTGTTGGGTAATATATCCAAAATAAAACAAGGTTTGTTGGATTGAATTCTACATTTATTTATGTATATGTTAATACGTGACGCGTTTCGTCTTCTTAGGACATAATCAAACACTGAGTAAAAATATTTACAAAATGTCCTTGTATTATTAAAAATAATTGCTATTATTAGGTCTAGGAGTACACACAATGGTGGGAGAATTGTTAGTATTTAAGGACATTTTGCAAATATTTTTAGTCAGTGTTTGATAATGTCCTAAGAAGAAGAAACGCGTCACGTTTTAACATATACATAAATAAATGTAGAATTCAATCCAACAAACCTCGTTTTATTTTGGATATATTACCCAACAATTCAATATGGAATTCTACCAACTGTCTGCAGTTACAATAAATATGAAATCATTAAATCGCACCAAAACGTAAATTCCCGATTACTTAAAATCATTTATAGTGGGAAAGTTACGTTTTGGTGACTGTGGAGGTCCACAGTTGTTATGGAGTGCACGGGTAGTTGCAGTGTTTATCTTGGATCGGTTGCTGTTCACGTATCTCGTCAGTTGAACCGTTTTTCAATTATTTCCCAATCATCTTGAAAACGTACATTCGTTATATTAGAAGTTCCCTCTCCCAAACCAGTTCAGACTGATATTACCACTGTTAGTACACATTCCTCCCAATAGGCTAGTGGTCGGTAGGATTCGTTGACCCTACTCCAGGAAGTGAACTATCTATAAAAACAACATATTGCCGCTTATCGAATTCGTGTTTATCATTTTGATGTATTTATTAGGACGCTTTACTTTATTACATTCTACACACAATAAACCCGATATAATAAACAATTTATTAGATGACACTACATATTGTTATACGAATTACTTCAAGTTACAAGGTTTCAAATATCGTGACACTTTTAGGTAACTTGATTTTTTTTTTAACCTCGGATTTGTTTAAATCGTCATCGTAAGAAAACATCATACAATTTTCGCAAGACAATTTCAAATTGAAAACAGAAATCATGTAATAAAAATCGGGCTCGACACATATTGTAATAATTTCAAAACGTAGAGTTTTGTTCAACATGAAATTCTTTTAAAATTTTAATCCGACGTAGTAAAAAATACGTAACGTATCATCAAACTACGTTTACTTTTTTTTAAATAAGTGACATAAGTAAGTGTATCTTTTATCACATTTTGTAGAAATTATATTGTTATAATTCCTAGAATAGCAAATCAAATTTATAATGCGAATGTGGTTAGAAATAGTAGCAGGAATAGCTGAGTAAAAACTAAGCATGGTCAAGTTTTTCAAACACTTGAAAGTGGTCAGGTCAAGAGTCGGAATAATCGGCGGGTATGTATGGGGAGACGCATGAATGTGCAAGAGGCGAAGCGTTGTTTTCAAAGACAGATTGGTGTGGGGCTGCGGGGAATAGGCTTGATGGTTAGTTAGTTAGTTTTTTTATAAATTATATTCAATGTAAGAATGATGCCTTGTTGTCTTGAATCCATTAAATAACATCAGGTAACAATACTGTCGATAGTATTTGCCAGCCTATTTATAAAAACAGATTGGTGTGGGGCATTCATTCTCTCTGCCTACCCCTGCGGGGAAGTGGCATGATGGTTCTTAGTTAGTTAGTTAATTTAGATAGAAAGAAATGTATAAAAAGTGCATGCATGATATTCACAATATAAATTATTATAAAACAGGGTAATAGCGTTCAACAAAAAAATCGTGAAAATGCTCTGATTTTTAGTTAGCAAAAACTGATTTAAATGGTGGATAGATAGTGCTGTAACTGAACTTCGTCGAATTTGAATCCGAAGACGGACTTGAATGACATATTTTTTGACCGTGGCCCAAAGATATACATGGAACCCTGTGATATGAAACAGCATCGGATAGCGCTTCACGCAGTTGCGTGACGAATACCAATCTGTACCGTCTCTTATCTCGAATCACAGCTCCGAGTCCCTAACACAATGTAAAGTATCTACTTGAACCGTCATGAGTCTTGAGTCTGGAATATTCACCTCCAAGATCCCAGCGGGCCGCATAACCGTATACGGTTTCACACACGTCTTAGTTTTTAACGTCTTCATAACAACGTGTTTACACGTTATCGTATTTCATTTTCATCCGCTGGCGCCTTACAAAATGCGGCGACATTAAGTTGACGTGAACGTGTAATTTGGAAAATAAAGTTGACATATTATATTTGGCGAACGCATGCGTTTCATATGTGATATTCCGCCACAGTGAGAATGGAATACGTGGCATAATCAAGTATTTCAAATACTGAAACTGGTCAGGTCAGGAGTCAGAATAATCGTCGGGTATTTATGAAGAGATGTATGAATATGCACGAGGCGAAGATTGTTTGCAAAGACATATTGGTGTGACGTTCTATTCTCTTTGACTACCCCTGCAGAGAAGCGGCGTGATGGCTAGTTGGTTTATTTGTTAGTTTTTGTGAGAATGTTTTTTTTTGTTTTTTATGTGTACAGAATTCTTGGATCAAAGAGGGTTTTTTTTTAAAACTAATAGTTACAAGTAACGGAATAAATTATTCAAATAATGTACTCGATCACACGAAAAAGGAACTTATTGTCCTGTTATATAAAACCTTGTTTTGTTATCCTTCCGGGATGCTAACATTCAACGAATATTTTTTAAATTTTATATTAATAGATTATGTACTACGTTTTTTTTTATGAAACAATATATCCATCGTCACAATCACAGTTATTACCCACAATCAATATATTTTCTGATAAAAAAATACTTGTCTTTTTAAATGGATTTTAACGGTACACGATAAGATTAAGTAAATTGTGGATTATCTATTCAAATATTTGTAAGTACTCCGTTTTCAATCGATAAATATATCGTTTTATGGATATCTCAATGTAGATGAAGAAGTTATTGAGATGGGAATTGGAAGTGTGGGCATTTCAAATCCAGTGACATTCTTTAAAAAATGTCGATAATATAATGGTATATTTACGATAGATTGATTGGTTTTGACGTATTTGATGCGTTTTCCAACCGATTTTTGTTTTATTAATTCAAAAACATTTAAAATAGAATATCATAAGATAAATTTAGAGTCTTATTAATTATTATTTTTATATTACCTGCTGGCCCTTATTCGCACCTAATGGTGCATAGGATACTGCATCAGCCCTGCGCTTCAGGTACCACTGCAGGGTAATATTGAATAAATATAGTAGTAAAAAAAGTAGTTCAAATAAGTATGCAAAAATCACTTAATGTATATTTATTTAAACCTTCATGCGAATCTTACCCGGGATCTACAGCTAGGTAGCCAAATGTGCTTACCACTAGAGGCGGACAAAGTTATTATTACCAATGCCTTGGAATATTGATACGTGATTCTATCGAAAATTTGACCTTGTAACGAAAAGTTCATGAAAAAATAGGTTAACTGGATTAGACTCCCTGTATCCTATCTAAAAAAATAAAAAAAAATAAAAATCAACATTTGATTTAATGGAAAACAGCATCTATCTATTCAATGAGGCGACTGATATTTATTGTATTTAAAGAAATTTCCACTGACACTTTATTATTTACTTGAATTGTCACTTTTTATTATAACCCTTATCCGCACCTAATGGTGCATAGGGCACTGCGTCAAATTGACGCAGTGTTATCTTGATCATTACTTACATGAAGGCAAGGTGATCACTCTTGCGCTTCAGGAACCAGTCCAGGGTAATAGTAAATAAATATTACAGTGTTAAACCGCTAATATTTATTTTCACCCCCCCTGGGAATCGAACCCGGGACTTCCAGCACGGTAGCTAAACACGCTGACCATTACACCACGGAGGCGGACAAAACTGAATTGTCACTACCGCAATATTTCCTGAATTGTCTATGGTGTCTACTTTTCTATTGGCTTATTCAAGATAACGCTACTTTATGCATGACTGTACCTTCATTTTATTGCAGTTGGTGTTTTCTGCAAAATGAAAGGTTTTTGTTTTTATTACATCATATATTCCTAAAAATATGTACATTTCAACATTTATTATTGTTTTGATAATAGTATGAAAATTTCAAAAAGTATTTATTTTGTTACTATGAATACATTTTACCTATAAACCAATAGTACTTCACAAAAAATATATTGTTTTCGTGTTTAAATTATTTAATTATTTTTCTATTGTGATATCACACTACATGTTAAGAAATGATGGTATTTACCAAATAAAACTTAAATAAAAAATTAATGATTTTACCACCAAATGACTGCCAAATCAATTATTGAAATGAGCCATTTTTCGATTGAAAAAAAATCATTTTTCAAAAAAAAAAATAATATGAAAGTAACTCCTGTAATTGAAGATAATCCAGATTTTGTGAACAAGTATTTGGACACACTCAAGATGTTTAAAAAAATATTCTGTCTATACATCGAACATACAAACATGACATAAAAAATGTCAGCATCATAGCCGTTTATCAAATGACAGTACTAGAATACGAGTACGTTTGAAAAAAGCACTATGTTAAAAAGCAATCGTCAATTTTTGAATTACCTAACGTCCAAGTGACTCTGAAATCTAGCTACGGCTTATGCAACACCGTTTATCATGTCCCTACTCAGGCTTCAACTTTATAAGTTTCATAGCCTATGCCTACTTGTGAGTGGATTTACTCTTTATGTTTAAAGTTACTATAATTTCATGTAATTCATGAGTGAAAATACTAGGCAAAAACACTCGCAAGCAATCGTCAAACTTTAAGTATTGGCCTATATAAGTGTGAATATACCAAATTCAAGGTCAACAAAATTATCTGCTTTGTCCGCCGCAGTACCCAAGATCAAGGTTGGCAAAACGCTGAATTGTCCAATGTCCTAATTCAATGATGATCTAATGCCGTGATTACCGTACTGACCAAGACCAAGGTTGGCTGTATAAGATTACCTGCATTCTTGACAAAAGATTCCTCACGGGGCAGGTGTGTATTCTAGTGATGCGGATAACCGACTAATAACGATTTTCGTCAATTTGTTATTCGTTATATTTATAAATGACTGATTAGGGTATAGGGTATGTTGGCATGAGAACGAAGGAGTTTTGTTTATTTAAATGTTTTAGACTAGAATTTTTACTCATTCATTTTGAAAATTATTATACCTAATCCTTAATTAAAAAAATAATAACAATGGCAGGCAAGAATATTTGATAAAATTTATGAAGTTACCACCAATGTAGGAAGTTATTAAATGGTATCTCATAACCCGTAGTTGGAATATTGTCAATTGGGTGCGAGGAAATTTAAATAAATGTTATGGTCAAAATAATCGATTATGGAAATAATTAGGAGAAGTTAGATAACAATTCGTGTACTAAAAAACAGTAATAAAATTGTAACATTAATAATTTGATTGAATTCACAATATTTGAGTATGTCCAAATATTGGTTCGCTATGTCAAAAATCGAAAAAAGGAACAGAGTATTATATTGAGATTAAAAAAATATAATTCGATTATAACTGACAATTCCGTAAATATATAGCAGAAGTCGTCACCTTTGAATATAACCAATGATTTTATTAAAAAATATTATTTTTAAGAAATAGTGCAAAAAAGCATTAGAATGTATTATTGCTGTGTTATCTTAGTCATTTAGTAAAACAAGGTGATTAGCCTCGCGCTTTAGGTGGCACGGCACTATTGTTAAATTAATTAAAATCAAACCATGTAGTAGTTGCAACAACATTATTTGAATGTCATGCATGAGACCATAACTAATGTTCGAACGTAAAAAAAGATGATTCATTCATTCGAATATTTAAAAAAACACATCGCTAATCATCACCGGTTATTTGCATCACTATTATACACTTGGACCTGTTTAACTCTCCTTTTTTCCCGGGCTTATTTCAGGGCCTTTGATTAGATTTTTTACGTAGTGTATAAATACGAAATACGCTGCCTGGCTCGCTCGCTTTTTGTTCGGGCTCAATGCGTTTTTTTCTGCCTTTTGATACCCTTGGATTTGGTTGTTTGCCTACACAAGGGCTGCGGTACCCAGATCTCGGGAATTACTTACACATTCTTGAACAAGTCCGATATTTTATTGGTGCGGTCGGCTTTTGTTTATTTTTATATTCCCATTACGACCATATAGTTTATATTATTTGATCGTCTGAGGCGTACCTTATGTTTTATTCCCCCAATCAACTAAGAAAATGATTGTTTTCTTTTTTATCCGTCGTTAAATTTATTACATACGTTTTCTAGAATAATATAATATGCATTCACTAGCACATAGACCCTTTCCACTCAGATCGTAAACGACAATATAACGGAAATAATTATCCTATGTTTTAAAAATGATTGTGAATTGGTTATGGTATTTGATTTTAGAAAAGCGATTATGAATATAATTATTTTATTATTCTATGTTTATTTCATTCATATATTTCTCTGCCCGAATATTAAAAAAAGTTAATTTACAAAAACATATATCTGGAGCATATAAAACAAGTGTTTCGCAAATCCGAAGGATCACTAAACGGGATATAGATTTATCCGAAAAGTTTGTGTTTTGATATTGGAGAAGGATTGTAGTAACTAAATGGATGAAAAGAAGTTTGAATAAGTGTGTAAGAAATGTAAACATTATTAGAAATAAAATTGATCGGAAGAGGAAAGATGATAGGGCATATCTCGCAGTACGACAACCTTATTAGCACTACGTTTATAGAGCGGAAAATATGATATAAGGGAATAAAGGAAGACAACCAATGAGTTGTGTGAAGCAGTTAAAAGAAAAGCTAGGCGTTGTGTCTTATACAAATCTGAACAATACAGTTTTGGACAGAGAGTGAAATGTGATCCACAGACAAGAGCCTGACTCGGAAATAAGATTTAAAATTATTTAAGTAATATAAAAACATTACATAATATAAATAAATTTAGCGTACTCTTATATGCTAATATGGGCTTTGTGATTTCGAAATTATACGTTACATACTTTCGTTTCATTCAATTAAGTTACATTTTGTCGATTCCTTGAAACCAGATACCAGGGAGACATATTCGTCAAGAGGTATCCGACTCGTGTATAACATTCTTCCACTGTTTGTTCTCCAAGTAATTACCTATCTTCACCTCTAACAAGCGCTGAACTAGCTGCAGGTACTGACTTCGTGTATCATTATGGCCATCAACTTAATAAAGGGGGTATTTCCTTATTATAATTGTTGCTAATTTCAGATTAGAAACTTGAAGCTATTATTTATTGCATGATCCGTGATAAATTGTGTATAATATCATGTCGAGTCTTTCACGCCACAACACCGTTTGCAGCGATTACGTCTTTTTATAATTTTTATTTTCTTTTAGTTTGCAATGCATTACATGTTATCTTATGTCATTATTTTTTATTATAATACTAACCTGAAATAAAATAAATATTCAAAATAGAAATGTTCACTAACGAAGCACGTTGTTTTTATCGGTCAATTATGACTTGATGTTCTCTTTTTTATTTTTGAACTCATATCAACGTGGTAACAAACAAATAATAAATCATATACATAATACATATATTTACTTTTTATAAAATATGACGGTGTACTATTTGACTGTCCATTGTATGTACTTTATGAATTTAATAAATCGGACATAAATTATAGAAAAACGTAATACTCTAAAATACCATATAAATATTAAGTTCTTATTATTAAGTAATTGCTTAGTGTCATTTTACTTCAATATGACTATTTTTATAACATCAGGTAAACGTTTTATGCCAGAATAAGTTAACTTTATGAAAACAAATTGCCATCTAAATCTTATGCGATATAAGCAGTAACGGGTTTCATAATAATAAAAAATAGACCAATTATTAGTAATGAATGCAATACTTATCTCTCATTATGTTCCTAGATCTCCCCACGTGGGACTTTGAATTAAAAACCTTTTAAGTAATACATAAGTACTTGAAATCTTTTGTTTACTGTAAAAAATAACATTAGCTGCAAATCTAATCTACGATTAAGTAATCTAACACTCAATTCAAAAATGTTTTTCTTGTTATCTTGAAAATATCTGCTTATATCTAACGAACATTTTTTTGTTACCCGTATAGTATGTGCTCTTTCCGACGTTTGGGTCACTATTACAGGGATTATCTTTGTGGATATGTATATTATATATGTATATATCTTGCAGTTTCATGTTCGATGATTGAAGGTTAGTGTCGTAGCAGCCCATCGCAGCCCCTGGCTAATTTGTGGCTTGCCTAATAATTTTGCTATTCAACAATTGAATCCACAGTTGGTTCGGATTGTCGGTTATTTTTAGCTCGTAAAAAACAGCGACAAATAATATTATGATACCGAAGTCTAGTAGGCGCTTGTATCGTTTTGGCAAAGTTTAGCAGAGTAAATTTTGTTTAAAGTAATGTTAAATACAAAGATGTATAAATTTGTAAGTTTGTTTATAGACCAACGGATGCTGACGGATCACAGTTATTGTAGGGTGATAAAAACGAGTATGTTGCTTCTTTAGTACGTTCCTCTTTCATGTCATTTTTTCTTCATTTTTGCTTAAGATGGGAGTCCGCACTATTCATTCTGACAGCTGGTATTAGCAGGGCTTTTTTTTAAAACAATAAAGGCCACAAAAAATATACTTATTAAAATTGAAATATTCATTACAATACCATAATTTTATTTTTATTTTGACGAATTATCACATAAGCACAACCATTGTTTCGTCTAATTGATTAAGACAATTAAAAAAAAAATATATCCTCGAAAAAAAATGCCGGAATGTCGTCCCATCGCGTTACATTGAAAAAAACCCTGGGTATTAGTAATCGAGTGATTCGGCCAATTTATTTTATTTATTTGTATAAAATAAACGGCATATTGTACCCTTGCATTACTTGTAAACCGCAAAACGAAATGAATTGAATAAAATAAACAAATACTCCAAAAGTAAAGTTTCAAAGATTCTCTAGTCTAGAAATCTTCATCACCTTTCTATTACCATATTCTGCAACGAATACTTTTTAAGAATTTGCTGTTTTTATTTGTGCTTGAAAGAATGGTAGAAATTAATTAAATTTTCCTAACGTATGATATGACAAAAAAAGATTAAATAATCACTTTTGTTTTTAGCATTATACTAACCAAACTGAAACGTAGAATGTAGTCCGTTTAAAATTTAATAATATTAAAATTAGATTTTGTGCTTTGAAATATTTTATTTGCTTATAATAATCGATGGTGAGCAGCATGTTTTTTTGTACGAATAGAATAGTTTGTTTTCAAATATAAGTTTGTACGCTTGCCTCTTAAGTTAATTTTTTTAAATATATATTTTTAAATTATATATTTATTATTTCGTATTTTGCCATTAACGGTTGTTCAATTTTAATGCTTGTAAATAATGTGCACTTTAAAATAAATTATAAGTAACCACATACTAACATTAAAGTTGATGTGTGTGGTAGCTAGTTCTACGTATGTAAATTTTATTACAATTACTACTGAAAGGGGGTTCAATATGTATAATTAAATAATGGTATTTCGATTGTGAGTATTTGCATACCTAGCGAAGTTATTATCGATCGAAGTTAGATAACCAATACTCAGTCAAACAATTTTCATATAAGCATTAATTTGACCGTTTCACCAACGTAATAATTTGATTTAAGTATGTCAATATCCAAAACATATTTCTACCGATATTCGACAGTAAGTTGTTTATTATTGTGACATGTTTTAGAAATGAATACATTATAGCAATTGTCTGTAGTACCTACTGGTATTTCTTTTACAATAGGATTTGAGAATTTAAAATCGTCTTCTTACTGCGCTGAAGTTCAACCTAGATTTGGCCAGATTTGCCAAATCCTTCTTCACAAATATGTACATCAAATAATAAAAGTAAATTTGATTAAATCATATTCAAAACCTTTCCCATAACTTAAATGTGATTATTATCATAACACAATACTCAAAATTATCCAATTTGAATTCATTTTGTCAGATTTAAAAAAAATATATAAAATCATGGTTTTTGTACAGATAACATTTTGAATTTTGTCTAGCCTCACTCCAGTTTGATGATGTCGGTTACGACGAAACCCGGTCGCTGGTCAAATAAAGTTTATGTGGAAAAACCTATAAAGTTACTTTT